>NC_142885.1:48437500-48762500 GCF_051225735.1 Oryctolagus cuniculus | reverse complement strand
AATTCAACAAGTAGTAATTATTAAGAGGCTGTATTCTCAAACCTCAAGGACTGCAAGCCAAAGAAAACCCTTTATACATTATTCACCCTCAGGTACTTTGTTAAAGTAAAAGGGAATGACTTAACTCAAAAAACACTTTTTAAAATTACTTATCTTTTCTTTATTTAATTTCCTGTGCTCCTTGGTGAAAAATTGAGCATGTTTGTGTAGGTCTATTTTGGAGTTCTCTGTTCTCTTCTGTTGGTCTGTGTGTGTATCCTCTTTCCAGTGCCACTGATCCTTAATCACTGTATCTTCCTGGCAAGACTTGATGAATCCTCTCACTTTCTTCTTTCCACTCTCCCAAGATTGTTTAACTATCCATCTGAATTTTAGAATACATTTATCTAGACATGCAAAATACCTTGCTGGGATTTTCATGAATTTCATTATACCTTTTGATTACTTTGGAAAAACTGGCATCTTATGTTTGTCCTGTGATCTGTGGACCAATTGTTATTTCCATTTTCTTAGATCTACTTTGACCTTTTTTTCAGATTGTGTAATTTACAGTGCACAATATTGTATTTATTTTGTTAGTATTATAAACAATAATTTAATTTTCTTGGATTAATTGCAGATGTTATTGTTTTTAATTGCAGGTTCTGTATCTCCACTGTTATTATTTAGAAAGACAATTGAATGTTTATGTCTGTCTTGGAGCCTGAAAACTTGCTTAAGACAGAGAGTCCTTGAACCTTTCTGTATAATCATGTTATCTGCAAAAAAAAAAAAGTTTTATTAATCTGTATGTCTCCCATTTATTGTTCTTGCCTTTTTGCGGTGGCTAGATCTTCCAGTACACTATTGAAAAGACTTATGATGCGTATTTATTACCTGAGAAAAAGTTTCTTTTCATCAGCATAAGTAAACAAAAGTTAAATATTTATCTATCTAGGATTGCACTTTATTTTGGTCCTATAAGAATCGAGTTTATTTTAAATAATGAACAAATCGCTGTTATTATAATATTACATGTTTCCTTATTTTTATTATTTAAAAGTCACTGTAATAATTTTAAACGTATCTATGGGTTCAATGAAATTGTTTCATATATTCTCAAATTTGGAGAGATACTAATGTAGCTTTTTTTCTTTTTTTCACACAACTCATGGCACAGAGCCTCATCATAACTTAAGGGAAGATGGAAACCTGGTCAGGTGGTGAAACGAAGGTGAAGGAAGCCTCGGGGCTGCGTGAAAGACTTGCACTGCACTTCTGAGATGGGCATCGGAAGCCTGCCTTGAGAGTGCTCAGCGATCTGAAGGATGAAGAGAAGTGGACGAGAATGGGGGCCCACGCAGGACGCTCACCCGGCCACCCCACAGCCCCCAGCAAGAGCTTCCCCTTGCAGCTTCTCACTCCCAGTGAGCGAGGTCTGGGAGGCGCCAGGCCAGCGAGGAGGCCACAGCAGAGTCCAGCCAGGGCGAGCAGCTTGGCGGACAAGGCCCGCCGGACAAGGCCCGGGAGGGCGCGGGCGGCGGGACGAGGAGGGAAGGGGCCATGGCGGTGTGGCCACCCTCTGTGTCCCGGCACCCGCCTCATTCTCCCGCGCTCCTGAGCTTTGGATCTGCAGCGGGTACACACTGTCAGGGACTCCAACCCAGAGAGGGAAAGGTGAGGCCGAGGCTATGCAGCCTGGTGCCCGGAGCTCCGAGATGGGAAGCACAGGCCTGCTTCTCTCAGTGCCCTGCATCGCCCAGGGCAGCAGCCTGAAGCCTGTCCCAGGCTTGCAGCCGAGGGAAGAGGGCCGCCTTGCGGCAGGGCCTGTGAGTGACACTGCGTATCCTGTCCTCACTCCAGGCGTCCGCCTCAGTGCACCGCTTCCTGTTGTGTGTGCCACGTGAAGGTGGCCAGCACCACGAAGAAAAATACCAGGTCAGCACTTTTGGGGGGCAGTCCCCAGCAATCCTCTTTCAAGAAAAATGCTCAGCAGTCCTTTCAGAAGAGATTTATCCACAACTTGTAGAAAACAGAGTGATGGACCCTGTACCACTCCAAGTGCCAACTGGAATGGGTATCTTTTCTTGAAAGCCCTTCAATGATATAATAATAACAGCTTCGAACTAGGAGCCACCTCTTGTGTCAAATGTTAACTGAATAGAGCACACATTCGGAATTTTACCCCCTCTCCTGTCCAGTACTTCAGCCTCGAGAAACAATTCCACTACTGGATCACTTACTCCGTATGGGAGTGACCAGTTCAGGATTTATCAGGGTGTTGTTAAATAGTGAGCTCCCTGAACAGATGTTAAGCAGGGTTCACTTCATCGAGTTTTGTTTGCACAGAGTTTACAATGTCAGCTGCATTGTGCAAATATTCACCTGTGAGTTGTTTGTATTCTTGCACAGTCAGTGAGTTTCCAAGTGTTTATTGTTGGGACCCCAGGTGGGAGTAGGGTGGGGCCACTGCCACACAATGTGCATTGCTCTGGCCACGAATGCTGGACCTCCGGAGGGAGAATTGTTCAGAGCCTGAACTGGGAGTGGAGGCAGCTGTCCCTCAACCTCCATTCCCATGCCATACTTAGCTGTATGGTGCCCAGTTGTCCTTGCAGAGCAAGGTGGTCTATCTCTATGTTATTGAATGCAGCTGTGTTTTTGAGAATACTTCTTTGACGAATGCCTGGCACTGTCATCTTGACCCTCCTTTTTGCTTCCCGATTGCCCCTCCTCCCTGACATTCACAACTCTAACTCCTAACCATTCCTTAAACTGATCTTTGCTGAGGCTCTGAGCCCTTCCCTGAAACCCCAATCTGAAATAACCCACCACCCCCTGCTCCCTTTCCTGCAGTTTTGCCATTCAGAGCACTTACTGCTGTCTGCTATCAGTAAGAGTTATTCACAGGGAGGTCATGTTTTCTCATTGACTGTGATTTCATAGCACAGTGCTTGCACCTGGATAACTCTATAGAAATAAATTTGGAATTATCTGAATTGCATGAAATCAAACAAATTTATTGCATGATTCAATCAAACATTTCATAACACTGAATACTCTGACATAGATTGTGAAATTTTTATTTTTAAAATGTTTTGAAGATTTATTTATTTATTAAATTCAGTTACGCAGAGGGAGGAGAGGCAGAGAAAGAGAGAAGTCTTCCATCCTCTAGTTCACTCCCCAATTGGCCACAATGGCCAGGGCTGCACCGATCTGAAGCCAGGAACCAGGAGCTTCCTCCAGGTCTCCCACGTGGGTGCAGGGGCCCAAGCACTTGGTCCATCTTCTACTGCTTTCCTAGGCCATAGCAGAGAGCTGGAACTGAAGTGGAGCGGCCAGGGCTAGAACCGGTGCCCATATGGGATGCCAGCGCTTCAGGTCAGGGCATTAACCCACTGTGCCACAGCGCTGATTGTGAAATTTTATGTAGAATTTTCACAATCATCATACAAGCAAATACCTTTTAGGTGTAATATTTCCTGGATTTATTTCTATAATTAGCAAACTTAAATGTTAATGTAAACCAATGACAGATCTAAATATGAAGCCAAAATATTTTACATATGTTGTCAAGCTGACTCCAAAATATATTAATAGTCCATCATAGAAAACACTAATTGACCTGTTAACTATTTTGAACAAGGACAGTTAAAAATGTGAAGATGAAACATAAGAATAAGGTATTTGGTAGAAATTATTGTTGGTTATTGATAAAATTTCACTGTGGATAATATACTTCTAGCAGATATATACATCTTCCATTTACTAGAAAAACACAACTGCTAAAGCATCACTGGTAGAAATATAAGTAAAATGTGCTAATTATCACCTTTATCACAAAATAATGATCTGAAGGTTTCTTGCCATTGCAATAGGACAAAAATGTAGTGGAATTGCTAAAAAAAGGGGGAACTATTTTGAATATGTAAAATATATTCTACCAGATATGCCCATGAAATCAATATAAAAATGAGATATATAGTTGCTGAGATGCTTGAATAATTTCAATGTATTAGAATATCTTAATTTGTTTCACAGTAAAGGATAATAATAGAACTAGTTATAATTTAAAAATATGAAATATAAAATGAGAAAATATGTCTGTATATAGTTACAGTGTTAGATTACACATTTTAAAAATATCTTAGAGGCCGGCGCCGTGGCTCACTAGGCTAATCCTCCACCTTGCGGTGCCTGCACACTGGGTTCTAGTCCCAGTCGGGGCGCCGGATTCTGTCCTGGTTGCCCCTCTTCCAGGCCAGCTCTCTGCTGTGGCCAGGGAGTGCAGTGGAGGATGGCCCAAGTGCTTGGGCCCTGCACCCCATGGGAGACCAGGAGAAGTACCTGGCTCCTGCCATCGAATCAGTGCAGTGCGCTGGGTGCAGCACGCCGGCTGCGGCAGCCATTGGAGGGTGTACCAACGGCAAAGGGAGACCTTTCTCTCTGTCTCTCTCTCACTGTCCACTCTGCCTGTCAAAAAATTTAAAAAAAACTTAGAAAAACGATGCAAAAATCTAAATTTTAAGTAACATGTATATACTCACGTATTCTATATCTGTATAAAATATTCAGTCTTAATATGATTTATTTTATATATTTTTCATATGCAAATTTTAAAATCCAAATTAGCTTAAATTTATTATTCTACTTGAGTATGAGGATATTTTATTTGATTATTTTATATTTTGGTGTTTATCAAATCCTCTTAATGAACCATGAATTCATTCTATTAGCAATAAATTTGAGTTTTAAACTTAATGATATGAAAGGGTCATTTGATTTTTGTGTGAATGGCACATAGTTGTGAAAGTTGATGATACCGAGATGAAATCATTCTTCTCAGGCTCTGACAAACTTAGAGCCTGGGAGTCAGGAGGGATAGAACTCATGTCTGCCTGTCCCAAAGCCCCAGTTTTCTAAACACTTTCTATAGGTCCACTTGAAATTTCTTTTTAGTTGCATGTGTTTCATGCTCCACAGGTCTTACAAATCTGCACAGAATTCTTTAAGAAAGATTATCTTTAATATTTGTCAATACTGTAACAAGTCACATAAGATTTTCTGGGCATTACTATTGTCTATCAAGGACCCCTCCACCAATGGGCTAAAGCCAATTCTAGCCTTGGGTATCCAAGACCAATGTATTTTGTATCCTAGTAGCTTGTGTAAATTTCTCCTTGTTGTGCTTTAAAATTTCCCATTTTTTTAACCTCCTGGAATGCATCCATAGCATTTTATGCTATGAATAAAAACAATGCTCTGAATAACATACTGTACCATACAGTATAACATCAACATTCTGCTGTTTCCAAATAAATATCGTTTATTTTGTCATTTTGTTTGTGACATCTATGGCGTATTTTCCACGTTTTCATTCAATTTCAGAAGTACAACTGCTTTCCCATATGTAGTTTGTATTGAGTAACAAAACAATCTTCCTGAGAACATTTATAGAGTCCACAAAATATTGTGATAACCACTACACTATGGAAACCAACTGCAGAGTCCACAAAATATTGTACATTCCATAGCTGTCTTTTTAATATTTACTCCAAAAAAATCACTGTGCTACTTCTTTTATTTGCTTATAGTTTTCTTCTACAAATTAGTAGTGTTTTGGAAATTACAATTTTTCTTTGAAATTTTCTAACTATCATCACAACAATCACAGTGATATGATATTTAATATACATATGTATGTATATGTAATATATATTTATATATACTTAAACTTTAAAATGTTTGTTGCATCTATATAGATGGCAAAGAGAGAAGGAGGCACACAGACACAGGCAAACATTCTCTACTTATTTACTCCCCAAATCTCTGCAATAGCTGGGAGCTACATCAGACTGAAATCACTTGAGTTGGGACCTCAATCCAAGTCTCCCATATTGATGCTGGGGACTGAAGAACTTGAGCCATAGCATGCTGTCTTTCAGGATGCACATTAACAAGAAGCTGGAATATGAAGAGCCATGACCCAAACCCTGACACTGATAAGATCTGCACATGTCTTAAGTGGCAATTGTTGCCCCTACTTACATATTGTTGCCCACATTAGCAGAGATCTGAATAAAAGGACATAGTTAAGCATCAAATTGCAAGATTGTGACTATAAACCTGGCAAATTATTTAATGTAGAATTTGAAAATAAAATTTTTCAAAATATTTGTATTAGATAATATGAGTCCATTTCCAAAATTTGTGTATGACATCTAATTCAATGTAGAACTATAGTTTTAGTGATCCAATCTAACTCTTCAGTTTAAGTTTCTAATGTTAGAATCTAGTGTGATTGATATTTTTTTATTGACAGGCAGAGTGGACAGTGAGAGAGAGACAGAGAGAAAGGTCTTCCTTTACCATTGGTTCACCCTCCAATGGCTGCTGCAGCCGGCGCACCACGCTGATCTGAAGCCAGGAGCCAGATGCTTCTCCTGGTCTCCCATGTGGGTGCAGGGCCCAAGGACTTGGGCCATCCTTCACTACACTTCTGGGCCATAGCAGAGAGCTGGCATGGAAGAGGGGCAACCGGGACAGAATCTGGCACCCTGACCGGGACTAGAACCCCATATGCTGGCACTGCTGGTGGAGGATTAGCCTATTGAGCCACGGCGCTGGCCGATATGTTTTGATAAATAATTTTATCATGTACAATTTTTATTTCTTGAGGCCAGCACTATGGCATAGTTTGTAAAGCCTCACTACGCAGTGCCAGCATTGCTTATGTATGCTAGTTTGAGTACTAGTTGCTCCACTTCTGATCCAGCTCTCTGCTATGACCTGGGAAGGCAGTGGAAGATGGTTAAAGTGCTTGGGCCCCTGCACCTGCATGGGAGACCTGGACAAATCTCCTGCCTTCTAGCCTCAGGTCGGCTCAGCTTTGGCAGTTGCAGCCATTTGGGAAGGGAACCAGAGGATGGAAGACCTCCCCCTGCCCCCTGCCTCTGCTACTTGGTAACTCTGCCTTTCAAGTAAATAAATACATATTTTTGAAAAATAAGTAAAATAAAATTGCTATTTCTGTTTCAGTTGAAGTTTAATGGGTACTTACCTACAAAATTTTATTAGTCTCATGTTCAGTATTGATTATTGTAATATCTTGAACACTGCTATTTCTGAGACTTCTGTTTACATTTGCATATTTGTTTAATATGGTATCAGAAGAAGAAATTGATCTTATTCAAGTTATCAAAGCATAGTGTTGATCTTATTTAGAATTTTGTGTCGGTTTATATTATAACCATACTTTCTTTGTAGTTTACCTCTCATATTGGAAACTCAATTAATTCTGACTTTATAAAATTGGGAAGCTTTGCAACTCCTTCTATGGATTCATTTATATACCACAAAATTATTTATTTTTAAAGAACCTGATGCCAGAAGAAATCTATGTATCTTATTATTATTTAAAAACAAATATATACAAGTATACAGAGAATGAAGTGTATACTATGAGGTTCTCATAATCATACAAGAGAGTAAAGTATTATAACTAGCAGATGAGTGGAGAACTTAAGTTCAATAAGGCATACACAATTCTAATTGTACATTTAATTCTAAATAAATTTTTGAGTAGTGTGTTAAAGAACTACATTGACAAGTGGGCACAAATGAGATTGTTCTTGGCCTGTATAACATTTGAAATTTATCTACATCATTATTGTATCCCTCTGCCAAGATTTTATTCTCTAATATGCACTGTGACACTCTCTAATTAAGGTAAAATCCCAGAAACAGAGGAAAGGACCAATCAACATAGAAATCTGTAAATCTTGCAAGATTTGCTTAAGCAGGAATGCGGCCAAGAGCATTGATTGCCAAATAGAAATTGGCCTCAACACAATCAAGGCAATACATGACAAACCCACAGCCAGTATCACACTGAATGAGGAAAAGCTGGAGGCATTTTCACTAAGATCCAGAACCAGACAAGGATGCCCACTCTCACCAATACTATTTAATATAGTTCAGGAAGTTTTAGCTGAAGCCAGTAGGCAAGAAAAAAAATCTAAGGGATAGAAATGTGAAAGAAGAAAGTCAAATTATCCCTGTTTGCAGATGACTTGCTCCTATACATATGGGAAGCAAAAGACTAAGAGATTATTTGAGCTCATAAGACACTTTGGTAAGATTTCAGGATATAAAATCAACACACAAAAATCAGTAGTATCTGTGTACACAAAAATCACATGCTTGCCAAAGAACTTGTAAGGTCAATTCCATTCATAATAACTACAAATAATTTAAATAAATTTAACCAAGAACACAATCTCTACAATGAAAATTACAAAAATTTAAGGAAAGATATACATGATATACAAGTGTCAAAACCTTCCATATTCATTCATGGACTCCATATTTAATATGAAAATGTTCATACTATCCAATTTACAGATTCCTTGTGATTCCAATCAAAATACAAAGGACATTCTTCTTAGATATAAAAAAAGGCCCCAAAATCATGTGGAAATACAAGAGACCCTAAATAGATAAAGCAATCTTAAACAATAAAAATAAAGTTGGAGGCATCAAAATACCAGATTTTAAGATGTATTACAGGGCAATTACAATCAAAACAGCCTGGTACTTGCACAAAAACTAGAGATGTAGACCAATGGAACAGGTTAGAAACCCCAGAAATCAATCCACACATCTTAAACACACTATTTTTTAAGATTTATTTATTTATTTATTTGAAAGGCAGAGTTACACAGAGAAAGAAGGAGAGGCAGGGAGAGAGAGGACTTCCATCCACTGGTTAACTACCCAACAGGCCACAATGGCCAGAGCTGCACCATCCTGAAGCCAGGAATCATGAGCTCCTTCCAGGTCTCCCACATGGGTGCAGGAGCCCAAGGACCTGGGTCATCATCTGCTACTTTCCCAGGCAATCCAGCAGAGAGCTGGATTGGAAGTGGAGCAGCCATAACACTAACTGGTGTCCATATGGGATCCTGGCACCACAGGCGGCAGCTTTACCTACTACGCTGCAGCACTAGGTTCAGACAAACTAATCTTTAACAAAAAAAGTTAAAATGACTCCCTGGAGAAAGGACAGTTGCTTCAATAAATGGTGCTGAAAAACTGGATCTCCACATGTGTAAGTATAAAACAAAACTCCTACATTCTACCCCATACAAAAATCAACACACAATGGATCAAAGATCTAAACCTAAGACCTGAAGCCATAAAATCACTAGAGAAAAACACAAGGATAACACTTCAAGACATTGGCACAGGCAAGGACTTCTTGGATAAGATCCCAGAAACAGAGGTAATAAAAGCAAAAATAGAGACCTGAGATTGCATCAAACTAAGAAGTTTCCGTACAGCAAAAGAAACACAAAAGAAAGTGAAAAAGAAACTGACAGAATGGGAGAAAATATTAGTGAACTATTCAACTGATAAAGGAGTAATATCAGAATATATAAGTAGCTCATGAAACTCAACAACAACAACAAAATCTAGTCAAGAAATGGGCTAAGGAGATGAACATTCATTTTTCAAAGGACAAAATACAGACAATAGATACATGAAAAGACACTCAGGATGCCAGCTGCCAGGGAAATGCTAATAAAAATCACAAGGCAATTTCACTTCATGCCAGTTATAGTGGTTACCACCCAAAAATCCAAAGATAACAAATGTCAGTGAGGATGTGGAGACAATGTACCCTAATCCACTGCTGGTGGGAATGTATACTAGTACAACCACTGTGGAAGGCAGTATGGAGACTGCTCAGAAATCTAAAAATGGATCTACCATATGAGCCAGTCATTGCACTAGTGGTGATTTACCCAAAGGAAATGAAATCAGCATATTAAAGAGTGATTTGTAAAAGAATGATACCTTGTTTTTTGCTAATAAATGGATGCAACTCAAGAACATTAAGCTTGGTGAAATAAGCCATCTCCAAAGGACATGTATATATATTTTTTTCTGATATGTGGTAGTTAATACAGAATACAAAAATGTATAAGGATGAAGTGGCCACTGATGACTTGATTATTTTATAGTTTTTGCCTGTATTTCTGTGGTTAGTGGTCTTTCTACTTTTTACTTGTTGAACATTATGGTTAGTGAAACATTAAATCTGTAATTCCAAAGTAAATTGAAAATATGTTGTAAAAAATGAAAGGAGAAAAGAGAAAAGATGGAAAGAGGGTTGTGGGAGGGAGGAAGTAAGGAAGTGTGGTGATCTTAGAGTTGTATCTATGAGATACATGAAAGCTATTGTCTTTATAAAATTAAAATGTAAAAAAATAATTTTAAGAAAGACACACTATTTGGATCCTTGCTTCCCAGTTGTAGTGCCTGGGTTTGAGTCTCATTTCCCCTTCTAATTCCAGCTTCTTGCTAATGTACACCTTGGGAGACATCAGGCAAAGGATCAAGTACTTGGATCTCTAGCATTCAAATGGGAGACTTGGGTTGGGTTTCTGGCTCCCTGCTTTGCGTATCCCAGCCTTGGCTGTTGTAGACATTTGGGGAATGAACCAGCAGATAAAAGAGCACTCTGTTTCTCTGTCTGTTTTTCTGCATTTCAAGTAAAAACCAATTAACTAAAAATGTTTTTAAAAAATCAACTAATTCTAACATCTTTCTCTTTGACCTCAATTAAAAAATACCAAGGCTGTGAATTTCCATGAAGGCCATGAGGCATGGGCATAGGCTGATGCCATGCAGGTTTGTGCTGAGTTACCCAAGTTTACACTAAAGAGAAGGAAAGAAACTTGTGTAATTCTTGCCTTTGGGAAATTATAAAATCACTAGGTCATCTGATATGTATGGATGGGTGAGTACAAAAAATGGGAGCAATAGACATTGCGATTCTGATGGTGCCTGTGGAGTGGGTCATCACATGGAGCATCGTCCACAGCCTTGGATCTAGAAAAGCAAGTATCAGGAAGCACTGTGACTGTTGCAGACCTGGAGAGGCCTGACCTATGGCCTGAGTGGGGGCTTGCTGTGTCTGCCCAGAAATGGCGTTGTTGGAATTAGCCAACCTTGTCTTTACTTCATTTCCTTTGTGGTAAGCACCATCATGGTAACAGAGAGTTCAAGAAAATCTCCAAAAGTTCCCCCACCTTCCATCACACTGACTCCTCCAAGAGTGCAGAAATCAGTTGGAACCACACTTCCACCACTGGACTTACTGCTTGGGGGAGGTGCAAGAGGCGAACATCAGTGCTGAGTCCAGACCAAGGTACACAAGAAAGAGCTGACACATGGTGCGCATGCATGGAACATGGTGACGGTGACCAGGATGGCCTGACATTGCCTCCATCTGGTTGAGCTGGGAAAAGACTTTTTCCAAACGCTAGATCTATGACCTTCCATTTCTTAAATCATTTACTTTAGAGCATTTTAAAATTCTTTCTCTGTGCCTTTGATATGTAAATCTTCTCTGAGTCCCTTGCCAGTTTTACAATCCAGGAATGTGTTTCTCAATGACCTGGAAGCTACAGGAATTGTAATTCTCAGGAAAGATATAGCTGTCTCAAAGTCCCTGTGGGATGGTGGGGCCTCACTCCACTCAGTGACCTTTAAGAAACACCACTCACATTGAAATTCCTCATTGACATCTGCCAGTACTTCCCCACTAGCTCACTTCAGTGATTAAAAATCATCTTGCTTCACTGAAGTCTTGTTCAGCTATTCCAACACTCTCCCCCATTCCTAGTGTCCGGATTCATGTAGCAACATTCCGTGACATAGTCGTTATTGGTATTCTTTTTTTTTTTGGCAGGCAGAGTTAGACAGTGAGAGAGACAGTGAGAGAGAGACAGAGAGAAAGGTCTTCCTTCCATTGGTTCACCCCCCAAATGGCTGCTATGGCTGGCACTGCGCAAATCTGAAGCCAGGAGCCAGGTGCTTCCTCCTGGTCTCCATGTGGGTGCAGGGCCCAAGCACTTGTGCCATCCAAACACTTGGGCCATCCTCCACTGCCTTCCCAGGCCACAGCAGAGAGCTGGACTGGAAGAGGAGCAACCGGGACAGAATCCAGTGCCCCAGCCGGGACTAGAACCCATACTACCGGAGCCCCAGGTGGAGGATTAGCCTAGTGAGCCATGGCGCTGGCCCGTTGTTGATATGTTTAACACACATTCAAGGAAGTTTTCTTTTCTGTGGATACAGATGAAAGCCACTTCCTGGGAAGGCCTCCCCGAACCAGAGGTCTCCATAGGGTTTCCGCTGTGAGGCGGCTTGCTATTCTGCAATCTATTGACAGCAGCTTCTGGGAGCCCCGTGTTGATATTCGGGCGGGAGGGAAGATGGCAGCCCTGGCAGAAGGCGGCCTGGTGGGAAAGGGGCGCGACATCAGCCTGGCGGCCCTGCAGCGCCGCGACTCTTATATCAACCGCATCGTGGACGTGGCCAGCCAGGTGGCTCTGTGCACCTTTGGCCATTGGGCCAACGAGTGGGTGCGTGGGTGCGCGATGGGGCTGTGCAGAGCAGGGCTGGGGCGGGAGCCTCGGAGCTGGAACCCCGTGAGAGCTGGGCGACTCTGACGCCCTGGAAGGTGGATGGTGGTGACCTGAGGCACGAGGCCTGGGAGGTTTGGGGGAAGGGAGGCTGCTCCACAGGCCACCTGGAGCTGGGGACTCAGATTTGTGAGATGCCCCACGCGGGGGGAGAACAGCCCGGCAGGTGCGGGATCCTGACAGCGAAGAGAAGAAAGGACTTGATGCCTGGAGGCTTCCAGACGGGTGTGCTCCACAAAGAGAAACCCAGCCTTGTTGCTGTCAGCCTGGCTGCGGAGGAGGCGGGGTGGGGACAAAAAAAGGCGGGCGCTCTGGGGCGAAGAGAACCCAGTGGGCGAAGGGGCGGGCTCCGAAGTTGTAACCTCGGGGGAAGCGCAGAGAAAAGAGCAAACCGTGGGGAATTCAAGACAAAATGGGGCTGGGACTGACGCCCTTGGGAGAATGAATCCGCCACAGCCCACCGATGGAGGAGTCCGTTTGGGAGCCCAAGTATTTCGGTGCTCTTTTTAAAGCCCTGCCCCGGGAAATAGACAAGGGATGATATTTATTTATTTATTTATTTGAGAGATTTAATTTTTGTTATATTATCAAATTGAGGAAGACCTTTCAGGTAAGTGATGTGACTTCAAACCTGATTAAAAGTTTAAGTTGTGCCTACCTTAATAATAAGATCTTAACTACCTTAATGCACTAATTCCCAAGTTTTTAATTCTAGAAATATTTCAATAAAATGCATATGCGTACATTACAATAAGTTGGAAATAATCTAAAGCATATATGCATACTTTGTTATTAAAATAAAATAGATGAGATCATTATTTGAATGGAATACTGGGGCTATATATATTTCCATTCTATAAACAGAACATTGAGAAATACAATGTCTTTTCATACATTATACAGTATACAAGGAAGTACAGTTATTTTGATGCAAAAGAGCAAAATACTTCAAAGTAAGGGCGACATTACATTTTTGAAAATTGTTGCCTTGATACAACAAGACTTGTTTTAACATCATAGTTACTCTTGCTGGTTGAAAATAATAAGTCCTCTTATGTCAAATCTGATATCATCTTTGAAAGTAGTAGGTCTGGGGAGTGTTATACCTTTCTTCCTCCTGCTATTCAGATGTATCATTTGAAATCCAAAATCAATTTATGAGATATTTCTCATCTTTTGTTCATAAATTTCTGAAAACTCCATGATTTTATGGCACATACACCAGTTACCTAAATGAACAAAGACAGATATCATTTTTAATCTCGATTAGCAGTGGAATATTTGGATAATAACCAATCCTGTTTATCCGCCCCACCACTGAAATTGTTATAGGTCCTCAATATATTTAAGGCATGCTAACTCTACATTTGATTTCTTTTTTCCATCATTGAATTTTACCAAGTGGTTCCACTGTATCATATTTTGTTGCAACAATAATGCACCTATTATATAATATTTTCACAATGAGAATTTCAAAAGTTGTAATCATACCACCATCTTGCTTGCTTTTCATTCATTTGGTTTCAGAGGACACCTGTGTAGTCTGTTTATTCTGATGGTGCCTATATCTTGGAATCATTATGAAATTACACCAGTTAACTATCAAATAAAATTGAGGGTTGGCATGGATTCTCCATCCATTCAAACGTGTGAAGAGAATCCTTACTCCCCAGCACACAGGTCACAGCTTGTCAACAAATAAGCTGAGGTATCACACGTCACAGTGCAGTGCACTCCACATACCTATGCACTATATACTTGTCCAGGGTCCATATGGGGCATCTACTTTTAATATTGATCATTTGAAATGCAGTGAATTCCTCAAAATAAAATGACAGCTTAGTTCTAGCAAATACTTTCATCAAATCATTTCTTATATTACAATCAGTTATGTATGTAATCTTTTGAATGTTTGGTAAAAATAAATTTTGAGGTAATGATTATCCCATTCTCACAATGAAGGTAAAATATTTGAAATGGTATAATCATTCACCTACTAATTTTCTCAAAGAAATACTGCTCTGAAGTGTAATATTTATTTCAAAATTACCATAAGTGTTACATTTTTGCATAAGTGTTACATTTATTGACCAATTTAATAGGTATCCTATGTATATGTATTTGGTCATATAAAGAAATATTTTAATTCATAAAGAGAAGAAAGATGCTCATTAGTGTATCTTCTTACCAGCATTGTACAGGAATCTAACAAAGATGGGAAGACAAAATTAGAAAACTAGAGAGCATCTTTCTGTTCCTTTAGTTCAGTTGTTTTCTGTTGACTTGAAAAAGGTTTTATTAGTGTGAAGAGACAAAGTAGTGCTGTTTTCGGCCAGCGCCATGGTTCAATAGGCTAATCCTCCACCTTGCAGCGCTGGCACACCGGCGCCAGGTTCTGTCCTGGTTGCCCCTCTTCCCTGCCAGCTCTCTGCTGTGGCTAGGGAGTGCAGTGGAGGATGGCCCTGCACCCCATGGGAGACCAGAAGCACCTGGCTCCTGCCTTCGGATCAGCACGGTGCACCGGCTGCAGCAGTCATTGGAGGGTGAACCAACAGCAAAGGAAGACCTTTCTCTCCATCACTCTCTCTCACTGTCCACTCTGCCTGTAAAAAATAAATAAATAAATAAAATATCGCTGTTTTCACTATTTTGATCGGCATTTGTGACAGGTCATGCCATTAACACCAGTACAAGCAGTGTAAACCTCACCGTTCTCTCTTCAGTTTCTGTTACAGAGAAAATGAAGATCAGATAACTAGATATTAACCTTTCAAAGGACTTTGATGATAATATGCCCCACCCAGAGCCTGAGTGTGACAATCTAGATACCCAGAGATATGTGAAAACTTTCAAAGCCCTCCTTACTCTGAAAAACATCTCTTTCTGCAGTATTTCCTTCCATAGTTCATAGTATGCCTGTCTTTTGCTCCAGATTATATCCCCTGTCCCAAGGGCAGCAGGATCATACCTTTTCCCCATGGCACAGATTATCTCTGAAGCCAGAATGGCCCAGCTATTTTATTCCTTTGGTCTTCACTGAGCCAGTTTCAATACAGGAAGGATAATGAAATCCAATCTCTGCTGGGTAGAAGAACAGGCATTTTGCATATTTTATATTTTATATGCAACATCTTTTCTTTTTTAAAAAAGATTTATTTATTTATTTGAAAATCGGAGTTACACAGAGAGAGAAGGAGAGGCAGAGGCAGAGAGAGTCTTCCATCTGCTGGTTCAGTATCCAATTTGCCACAATGGCTGGAGCTGCACAGATATGAAACCAGGAGCCAGGAAATTCTTCCAGGTCTCCCATGTGGGGGCAAGGGCCCAAGGGCTTGGGCCATCTTCTACTGCTTTCCCAGGCCACAGCAGAGAGCTGGATTGGAAGTGGAGCATCCGGAGCTCGAGCCTGTGCCCATATGGGATGCCAGCACTGCAGGCAGAAGCTTTACCTGCCACACCACAACACTGGCCCCAGTAACATCTTTTCAAAATATTATTTATAATATTCAAAATCAGCTCCATGGTTCTCCAATTTTGCTCTCTCAAGTGACAGTAATAAAACTGTTGACTCAAAGTACTCTGTATTGTCATGAATTATGCATGTAACCAATTGTTCAATTTGGGTATGAATATAAGTATACATATCACCCATGCTTTAAAAGCTGCATTTCTTTCCTTTCATGTAGTATGTACCATTCTATATGTCATCCCTAGGATGTGTCTTATAAGCTATCACTTAAACAGAATAAATCTTTTTGAATAAATATGGAATGAATCAGAATGAAAAAAGATAATGCCACAAGAACAAATTCATTTATGTCCATGAGGTCATTGAAATCTCTACTTTCTTTAGTGTGTTTTAGTTCTCTATTTATATATAATTTTTCACCAAAAGAAATTTATATATGTACTTTTTTTCAAAGGTTTTAAGATATATTTCTTTTTAAGTCATTTTTTCTATTTAAATGGGGTTACATATATCCAGCCATAGCTTATACGTTATGGCATTTTAACTTAGGCATTTGCAATAGTTTTGATGTATTTACAAGACATAGTTCAGATCAAGTATCTATAGAAACATTTGTGATATAATGATTTAGACAATGGATGGGTGTTACTATCTCCTTGAAATGAACATAAAGCTGTATCTTCTTTTCCTATCTTCTCTTACTCTATTCTTAAATAAACATTTTTTTCAAATAGAGCTTAAACATTTTTCTTATTGTTTTTCTAAAGGCCTTTTAAAATTTTTATTTAAGGTACACACATTTCATGTATTTCATGTATATAGATTGAGGAATATAGTGATACTTTCCCCTGTTCCCTCCTGCCTGCCCACACTCCCACCACTTCTCCTCCTTCCTATCTTATTCCCTCTGTTAATGTTCACAATGTTAATGTTCAGGTCACCTTATGCTTACATTCAGTAAAGAGTTCAACAGGTAGTAGAATGAGGAGACTGGAGTCAGTATAATGGTTTCCAGTAGCATCTGATTTGTTGCAAAAGACAGGATTTCATTCTTTTTACAGCTTTTTTGTAGCTATGCTACAATTTCTTTATCTAGTCATCAGCTGATGGACATCTGGATTGATTCCATATCTCAACTATTGTGAATTTAGCTGCAATAAATAGAGGGTACAGATAACTCATTAACATGCTGATTTTGTCTCCCTTGGGTATATTCTCATGAGTGAGATTTCTGGTTCATGTGGTATATTTATGTTCAGGTTTATGAGGTAACTCCATACTGTATTCCATAATGGCTGTGCTAGTTTACATTCCCACCAACAGTGGATTAGGGTATTTTTTCCCTCATTTCCTCACCAGCATTTATTGTTAGTTGATTTCTGCATTAAAACAAAATAACTGGGGGAAGATGAAACGTCGTTTGTAGTTTTGACTAGCATTTTCCTGATGGCTAGTGATTCTGAGCATTTTTTCTTGTGTCTATTTGCCATTTGAATTTCTTTTGAAAAATGCTTATTGAAGTCCATTGTCCATTTACTAATTGTATTGTTTTGTTGTTGAGTTTATTGAACTATTTATAGATTCAGGATATTAATCCTTTATCAATTTCATAATGCAAATATTTTTTCATTCTACCAATTGCCTCTTCACTTTGCTGAGTGTTCTTTTGCAGTGCAGAAGCTTCTCAGCTTGGTGTAATCCCATTTGTCAATTTTGGTTTTTATTTCTTCTTCTGGGGTCTTTTCCAAGAAGTCTTTGCCTATGTCAATGTCTTTCAGGGTTTCCTCAATGTTCTCCTCTAGTCATGTGATGGTACTGGGTCATATATTCAGATCTTTGATCCATTTTGAGGTCATTTTTATATAATGTGTAAGTTAGTAGTTTCCTTTTTTCATACTTCCACCTGAGGAGATCCAATTTTCCAGGGACTTATTTTAGCTACTTTGTCAAATATTAGTTGGTTGTAGATATATGGATTGATTTATGGCTTCTACTCTGTTCCACTAATCTATATATCTGCTTTTGTACCAGTGCCAGACTGTTTTGATTATAACTACCTGTAATATGTGTTGAAATTTTGTGTTGTGATGCCTCTAGCTTTGTTTTTGCTGTTTAAGATTGCTGTAGCTCTTCTGGGTCTCTTTGCTTTCCATATTAATTTTTTTGACAGGCAGAGTGGACAGTGAGAGAAAGAGACAGAGAGAAAGGTCTTCCTTTGCCATTGGTTCACCCTCCACTGGCTGCCGTGGCTGGCACGCTGCAGCCGGCACCGCGCTGATCCGAAGGCAGGAGCCGGGTACTTCTGGTCTCCCATGGGGTGCAGGGCCCAAGCACTTGGGCCATCCTCCACTGCACTCCTTGGCCACAGCAGAGAGCTGGCCTGGAAGAGGGGCAGCTGGGACAGAATCCGGCACCCCGACCAGGACTAGAACCCGGTGTGCCGGCGCTGCAAGGTGGAGGATTAGCCTAGTGAGCCACGGCACCGGCAGCACTTTCACTTACACTGAAAGTTATTAATGGATAGAATATTTACTATTTTATGAATTTTTAAACTTGGGAAGAAGATTCCAATTTTCCTCTTGTCTGCTTTCTACTCCTAGCTTTTGAGCCTCTCATTGGCAGGCAGCACTCTGTCAGTTGCATTTTCAGAGTATAAAATGTATTGAAATTTAAGCTACTCAAATTTCTGAATATATTATAATGTTTTTGTGTGAAAATTTCTCTAGTTTCTCAAAATACCTTTATTTTCCCAAATTTATATTTGATTTTTATACTCTATAATTTAATCTTTGATCGATCTTCTACTTTCTTAAATAATTATAAGAAGTGATGAACTCTTTTTCTCCACACTTACATCACTGTTCAATCTCATCGAGTGGCATATCTGTTCTCTTACTGAGACTTGAAGGCTTTACCTCAAAACTTCTTTTCCATTGTGTACCCTGTCATTCAGAAACTGAATACAGTTTTATTATTGGTGTATATTACTGATGCACAAAATTTTTTTATCCCAAAACAACATCCTTACACTTAATGACAGAGACCAAAAAACTTGAAGAATCTTGACCTGCTGTCTTTCTCTTATATCACATAAATAATAAAACAGCAAATATTGCAGAATTTATACAAGTTATGACCACCTCTAATCTCCTACAGTGGAATCATACTGATATGGCTCACCATGTCTCTCACACTGATTCCTATAATATCCATCCCCAAGACAACTAATGACTTCACCTCGCTAAATTTATTTAATTCTTCATTGGTTCTGATAGCCTAACTGGACAACATGCTTGTTACCTAAATTGAGGAAAACACTGAGTCCCTATAGAGTGAGACAGAGTAGAAAACATGGCTCTGTTTTCAATGAAAAAAAGGAAATGTAGTTACATTGTCACAAGTTATTCAGCATTCCTAAAATGGCTGCTGTCCAAGGTTTAATACATAGTTTCAGAGTGGCAAAATTAACCATTTGTTTGTCAAATCTCAGTAAAATGGAATGATCTATCTATAAATATTTGTATTTCCCAATCTACAATGTGCTCAGAGATTTTGGGAGCTAAATGAAGTTTCATCTTTCTAAAACATCATTTCCACTCATAACCTCCATGGGATAAATGTTTTCTTCTCTTCACCCATAGAATGTTCTGTCATAAGGTACATTTATGTTGAACTTCAGCTTTTGGAACACCATATTTGGTTTCTTACTCAAATTTTAAGATCTGTAACTATTTTTTTCTGCCTTAAGTAAATCTCAGTCTTTATGTGAATCTTTGCTAAAATACTAGGTTCATGTCAGCATGGTTAAAAGGTGCACCCTTTTACTCTGAAAGCTGAAGAAAAAAGGATTTTTATCATCCCTTAGTTTCAAGACTGGATATATTTTTTTCTTATTTCTTATGGCTATTTCACAACTAAGGCTTTTGGAAGATTCATGTATCCATTTCAATCACTGTCTATGTGAATCCAATTTCATTGCATATATTAAATGCTTTAAATTTGAATAGCCAGAAAAAAATTATGTAAAATATTAATGTGGGTTAAGCCAAATCTCTTTAACTTATAGTTTGTAGCATTTCAATCTTAAAATTTACTAAAACTAAATTTTTTCTAAATATTTTATTTAGGGGAGAGAGAGAGGGGGAGAGAGAAAGAGAGAAAGAGAGAGGAGAGAGAGAGAGAGAAGCTTCCATCTATCTCCTGGTTCAATTCTCAAATGCCTACAATTTCTTTTTTTGAGTATTTTTTATTTATTTTTATTTAGTAAATATAAATTTTCAAAGTACAGTTAATGGATTACAATGGCATCCCCCCCATAATTTCCCTCCCACTCACACCCCTCCCATCTCCCACTCCCTCTCCCATTCCATTCACATCAAGATTCATTTTCAATTATCTTTATATACAGAAGATCAATTCAGTATATATTAAGTAAAGATTTCAACAGTTTGCACCCACACAGAAACACAAAGTGTAAAATACTGTTTCAGTACTAGTTACAGCATTACTTCACATTGGACAACACAGTAAGGACAGATCCCACATGAGAAGTAAGTACACAGTGAATCCCGTTGTCGACTTAACAATTTGACACTCTTGTTTATGGCGTCAGTAATCTCCCTAGGCTCTAGTCATGAGTTGCCAAGGCTATGGAAGCCTTTTGTGTTTGCTGACTTCGATCTTATTCAGACAGGGTCATAGTCAAAGTGGAAGTTCTCTCCTCCCTTCAGAGAAAGGTACCTCCTTCTTTGATAAATGCCTACAATTTCTCAATCTTGACCAGGTCTAAAGGCAGTAGCTGAAAATTCAATCCAAGTATCTCATGCAGGGGACAGGGATCCTATAACTTGAGCCATAAGTACTGCTTCCCAGCATACACCCTTAGCAGGAAGTTGGAAACAGAAATGGAGCTGGAACTTAACTACAAGCACTAGGATGTGAAATACATATTTCCCAACAAGCCTCAACTGCTGTGCCAAATGCTCACCCCAGTACTGAATTTTAATATGGTACTAGAAAATATACATATGTTGTGAGTATAATTTTTTATTACCTATAAGTATTTTTATTACCTATAAGTATTATTGTATATTCATTTATTTTATATAAATATAAATTACATATTTATGAATTAGAAATAGCTACTAAATCATTAGCTAATCATAACAGCTAATCAAATTAGCTGTTATGAAATTTGATTTTTGCTTTAAGTCACCTACAGGAAAACTGGAAATGGTAGTTGAAAATTATGTCAAAATAGGGGCTGCCATTGTGGTGTAATGGTTAAAACTACTTCTTGTGACACTGGCATCCCATCAGGGTGCAGTTAATGCTCTGGCTGCTGCATATTAGATACAGTTCCATTCTAACGGCCTGGGAAGGCAGTGGAGAATGGCTCAAGTGCTTAGGCCACTTTCACACACATGGGAGACCTGGATGAAGCTCCTAGCTTCTGGTTTCATTCTGGCTGAACCCTGGACATTGTGTGATCAGGGGAACCAAGGGATAGAGGATCTCTCCCCGCTCCTTCTCTCTGTCATTCCCTCTCTCTGTAACTCTTTTAGATGAATTTTTAAAAATTATGTCAAATTAAACTTATTAAACCGATCTCATGAATACTGGTCTTCTTTTATTACTTAATTTTTCCTACCATCATTAAAGATTTCAAAAAATGTCTTTAATGCCATTTAAAATAAGCATAACCACACACATATATGTATATATGTGTGGCCATAATGCAAACCTGCAATTATCTTTCTATATATTGGGATAATTAATTTTTATATTTATTATCAGACCTAGGTGTCACAATTTCTGATGAATGAATAAGTGATAGTGCAACATTAGAGTAAGACAGAGAGTGCTCTAATAGTCCCTCCAAATATTGAAAGAGGTGCTGTCAAAATATGTGTGCAAGATGCTTTCTATTAGTTTTAATTGAGAAGAAATGTTCTTACCTTAATATTATTACATTTTCCTACGCCTAATGAATTTTTAATTAAAGCAGAGTATATTATATAATTTAGTATCATTCCTTTAACTTTACTGCCTGGTAAAATTAGACACATGATTTGCATGTACAAGCTTGTATTCTTTTTGTATATGTATGCATTCTAAGCAATGTTCAAGCCATGTCGATTCCTTTTCCTCCTGCCTTTCTTTTCATATCACTTTAATAGACAAAATTTAGATCTCTCTCATTATATCTGTCTCTGCCTCTTGAGTTAAATAAATAAATAAATAATTTTAAAGATTTATTTATTTATTTGAAAGGCAGAGTTACAGATAGGCAGAGAGAGAGAGAGAGAGAGAGAGAGAGAGAGAGAGCTTCCATCCACTGGTTCACTTTCTAAATGGTTGCAATGGGCGGGATGGGGCCTATCTGAAGCTAGGAGCCAGGAGCTTCCTCTGGGTCTCCCATGCAGGTGCAGGGGCCCAAGCTTACACTGAGGACTGCACAGATCCTTTGTGTGGTCCTTGGGACAGAGCAGACAAATATTATACCCAATGGGGCTAATACTCAGGCACATCATTGAAAAGATCTCAGCTGAGGGGAATTACTTCTGGTTACAGAGAGAGAGAGAGAGAGAGAGAGAGAGAGAGAGAGATATTTACCATGCCAAACCTGGCTGTGTCACCTTTGGCATACCCTTAACCCTGAAGAACTGAACAGAGCTCTCTGGCCACACCCACCACAAGCCTCTAGAGATTCACCAAAAGCAGACAGTCCACTTAACATAGAGTCATAGTATGACAAGAAAACCCACCACAGCAAGGAAAAAAAAAGAAGAAACCAAAGAATATCTCCACAATGCCAAACAACAAATGCAGAAACTGAGGAAACAAGAACAAGGAAAACATTTTGATGCCCCCAAATGAACGTGACACTCCAGTACAAGATTATGAAGATGATGAGATAGAAGAAATGCAAGATACAGATTTCAAAAAATTTATGATAAAAAAATTTAGAAGTTATCAAAAGCAAATTCATGAAATACAGAAATCCATACGGGACAGGACAGAAAATCTCTCTCATGAAAAGAAAATGTTAAGGAGGGATCAAAATGAAATGAGGAATGTAGTAGAACAAATAAAATAATAAAAATATTATTGGAATCTACAGGATACTATTAAAAAAACCAGCATTCGGGTTCTAGGAGTTCCTGGCGGAATGGAGAGAGAGAAAGAATTAGAAGGCCTTTTTAGTGAGATACTAGCAGAAGAGTTCCCAGGTTTGGAGAAGGACAGAAACATCCAAGTACACGAAGCACATAGAACCCCAATAGACATGAACAAAAGAGATCCTCACCATGGCATATTGTAATCAAACTCACCACAGTGAAACATAAAGAAAAGATTCTAAAATGTGCAAGAGAGTAACATCAGACCTAGTCTAAATATGATCAGAGTTGGTGAACTCAAAAGGCTTCCATAGCCTTGGCAACTCATGACAAGAGCCTAGGGTGATTACTGATGCCATAAACAAGAGTGTCAATTTGTTAAGTCAACAACAGGAGTCACTGTGCACTTACTCCTCATGTAGGATCTCTGTCCTTAATGTTGTGTACATTGTGATTTAATGCTATAACTAGGACTCAAACAGTATTTTTCACTTTGTGTTTCTATGTGGGTGCAAACTGTTGAAATCTTTACTTAATATACTCTAAACTGATCTTCTGTATATAAAGAGAATTGAAAATGAATCTTGATGTGAATGGAAGGGGGGAGGGAGAGGGAAAGGGGAGGGTTGCGGGTGGGAGGGAAGTTATGGGGGGGAAGCCATTGTAATCCATAAGCTGTACTTTGGAAATTTATATTCATTAAATGAAAGTTAAAAAAAAAGAAAAAAAAACATCAGATTACTCTCAGAGGATCTCCAATTAGACTCAGAGCAGACTTCTCATTAGAAACCCTACTGGCTAGGTGGGAATGGCAAGATATAGCCCAAGTACTAAGAGAAAAAAATAACTGCCAGCCCAGAATATTATATCCTGCAAAGCTCTCATTTGTGAACGAAGGGGAATTAAAGACCTTTCATAGCAAACAGAAATTGAGAAAAAAAATTGTCACCACTCATCCAGCCCTGCAAAAGATGATTAAAGATGTGTTACATACAGAAACACAGAAACATGGCCATCAATAAGAAAGAAGGTAAAGGAAGAAAACCTCCCAGTAAAAGATCACAGGAAGTTCAAAGCATATATTATAAATATCTTTGGGAAAATGGCAGGGCAAAGTCACTACTTATCAATAGTCACATTGAATGTTAATGGCCTCAACTCTTCAGTTAAAAGACACAGACTGGCTGAATGGATTGAAAAACAAAACCCATCTATTTGTTGCTTACAAGAAACACATCTTTCCAACAAAGATGCACGCAGACTGAAAGTGAAAGGTTGGAAAAAGATATTCCATGTAACAGAAACCAAAAAGAGCTGGCGTATCCATCTTAATATCAGACAACATAAACCCTAACACAAAAACTGTTAACAGAGACAAAGAGGGGCACTATATAATGATTAAGGGATCAATTCAACAGGAAGATGTAATACTATAAATGTATATGCACCTAATTACAGGGCACCGGTTTATTTAAAAGATTTGTTAAGGGACTTAATGGGAGACTTAGACTCCAATACAGTAGTACTGGGGGACTTCAATACTCCACTCTCAGAAATAGACAGATCAACCAGACAGAAGATCAACAAGGAAACAGCAGATTTAATTGACACTATAGCCCAAATGGATCTAACAGAGATCTACAGAACTTTTCATCCTACACTTAAAGAATTTGCATTCTTCTCAGCAGTACATGGTACCTACTCTAGGATTGACCAAATACTAGGTCATAAGGCATGTCTCAGCAGATTCAAAAGAATTGGACCTGGGACATCTTTTACTGCTTCCCCAGGCCACAGCAGAGAGCTGGATTGGAAGTGTAGCAGCCAGGACTTGATCCGGCATGCATATGGGCTGCCAGCACTGCAGACAGTGGCTTTACCTGCCATGCCACAGCACCAGCCCCATAAGTAAATAATTGTAAAGGGAAGAAATTATAGACAGGGTTATATCACATCTCAGAGTACCTGGGTTTGAGTTTTGTCACTGCTCCAGGTTCCTATTACTATGCATTCTGGAAGGCAAAATATGATTGATCCAGCATGTGGACTCCTGCACCATTATTTGAGACATAGATATAGTTCCTGTATCCTAGTCTCAGGTGGGCCAGGCCTAGGCTCTTGCAGGCCTTTAGGGGGTGAACCAGTGGAATGAAGAAGCTGAAGGTATTAGGTGGTACTAGAAATTGATCCCATTCAGATATAGGGCCTTGGAGTCCTTGAATACACCTTTTTAAAATTTTAATAGCTATAAAGAAAATAGATTTCATGTAGCACATAGATAGAATTCTAAAGATATGACACCTCCCTCCCACCTCCCTTTTTTCTTTTTCTTTTTAATTTTTGAATATATTTTAATTTACTTTATAATCATAGGCTTAATATTCCACTAAATAATGACTTCAACAAGTAAAAATTAGAAAGATCAGTGATCCACATGAGTGTAGACAAGGGTCATAAACTACAAACAAATCTGAAGTATCACTTTGTCTCATGTGTATTAAAATGTTTGTACTCTGCATATTAGCCATTGTGTATTAACGGTTAATATTATTATGGTTAATACATAATGGTTGTACCAGTTGATGTGCCCACCAACTGTTTTAGGGTGATTTTTCCCCATATTCTCTCCAGTATTTGTTATTTTTTGAATTTGAGTGATCATCATTCTAAATGAGGTGAGATAAAGCCTCATTCATGCTTTAAATTGAATTTCCCTGACTTCCTGAGCATGTTTCATGTGTCTGTTGGCAATTTGCATTGCTTTTGTAAAAGATTTCATTTATTTGAGAGGTAGAGTTAAAGACAGTGAGAGGGAGAGACAAAGAGAAAGGTCTTTCTTCCATTGGTTCACTCCCCAGATGGCTGCAATGGCCAGAACTGTGCCAATCCAAAACCAGGAGCCAGGTGCTTCTTCCTGGTCTCCCATGTGGGTGCACAGGCCCAAGCACTTGGGGCATCTTCTAGTGCTTTCCAGGCCGTAGCAGAGAGCTGGATGAGAAGAGGGGCATCTGGGACTAGAACCGGCACCCATATGGGATGCCGGCGCCACAAGTAGAGGATTAACTTACTGCACCATGGAGCTGGCCTTGGCTATTTGTATTTCAACTTTTTAAAAATTCCTGTTCATGTTCAGCATTCAGATATGGGATCTGGGAGTCCTTACTTATATTTTAACCACTAGACTAAATTTTTCCCCCTAGTTGCTCTGTATCAGCTTTGTAGCAGTTACTTTCCACTCTTGTTTTGTTTAGGGTTTAATAAATGGGTGATAGACTTAGTCAGATGCTTTTTCTGTTAAGATAATTACATAAAAATGTTCCTTAATTTTATTAGCATGGTATGTTATATTCATTATTTTTCAGATGCTACACGCACTATATACAAATATACTTCACTTATTTTTTGAAAATGTAATTAAAAGATAAGTTCAGTTTGGTGAAAAACTTTTCATGTCTGTGTTTCTCATAATGCAGATGTTCCGTGAATTTTGTGAAGACTCATATATACAATTTCATATTAATTCCCGTGAAGGTTTTTAATGAATTAGTATCTCATGAGTACATTTCAGTATTTTATCATTATAGTATTTTTTAGTAATTTGTAGTTTTCCATGTTTTTAAATTATCATGGAAGTTAATGGATTAAAAATTAAAGTGAGAGAAGGAAGCATTAGACAATTTGCGACTATGATGTTTTCAGCTTATGCTTATCTAGGAAGGAGCAGATATATGTGACTTCTCTACAATGCTACTCAGAGTTATTGTATGAAAAATATGAGATATCTGTGTATTATGTAAATGATAAATTGCATCATTTAACTTTGGGTTTTATCAAGATTTCAAACTGACTGGACATAATGTTTTGTGTCAAAATTTACATAATGAAAATTCTAATAAGAATAAATGAAAACATTGTAACTGAAAAATAATATGATTAATCAGGGTGTTCAATACTATTTTATGACACATAAAATATCATTTGAATATATATCATTTGTATATAACTGTTTTTAATATATAAGATGTAAGTGTGCACATGATAGCATAGTGGGCTAAACTACCACTTGGGACACTGATATCCCGTGGTAAAACACCTAGGATCATATCCTGCCTTAGATTTGATCTACCTTTCTGCTAATGCATACCTTGGGATGCAGTAAATGATAACCTAAGTACTAGAGTTCTTGACATCCAAGTGGGAAAACTGGATAGAGTTCCTGGCTCCTTTCCTCAGCCTGGCCAAATCCCAGTTGTTTTGTGCATGTGAACCAGCAGATGGAAGGCATTTCCTCATCTCTTTTTCAGTTAAATAAACTTTTAAAGTGTTAAAATAATCAAAACATGTATAACATGAGGAGTCAAAAAATAATAGACTAGAACATTTAGACTTGTATGTAATATTAAAATTATCATTATATTAAAGGTATTAGTATATAATAGACACATAAACATAATTTTAAAAATTGACAGGTTAGTATGATAGACATATAGAAAATATATTTTTAACTTTTATTTAGTAAATACAAATTTCCAGAGTACAGTTTATGGATTACAACACTCCCCCCCCATAACTTCCCTCCCACTCGCACCCCTCCCATCTCCTGCTCCCTCTCCCATTCCATTCACATCAAGATTCATTTTCAATTCTCTTTATATACAGAAGATTGATTTAGTATATATTAAGTAAAGATTTCATCAGTTTGCACCCACACAGAAACACAAAGTGTAAAATACTGTTTCAGTACTAGTTACAGCATTACTTCACATTGGACAACACACTAAGGAGTAAGTACACAGTGACTCCTGTTGTTGACTTAACAATCTGACACTCTTGTTTATGGTGTCAGTAATCACCCTAGGCTCTAGTCATGAGTTGCCAAGGCTATGGAAGCCTTTTGTGTTTGCTGACTTCAATCTTATTCCGACAGGGTCATAGCCAAAGTGTAAGTTCTCTCCTCCCTTCAGAGAAAGGTACCTCCTTCTTTGCTGGCCCCATTCTTTTCACTGGGATATCACTCTCAGAGATCTTTCATTTAGGGTGGTTTGTTGTTGGTTTTTTTTTAATTTTTTTTACTTTTTTTGCCAGAGTTTCTTGGCTTTCCATGCCTAAAATACTCTCATGAGCTCTTCAGCCAGATCCGAATGCCTTAAGGGCTGATTCTGAGGCCAGAGTGCTGTTTAGGACATCTGCCATTCTATGAGTCTGCTGTGAATCCTGCTTACCATGTTGGATCGTAAATATTTTGAACAGCAAACAAAACGTGAACACTATTTGCAAATACTAGAATGAAATTTTGAATATCTCACAGTTTAGACTCTAATAATGTCATTAAAGCATAAATCTAAAAGGATCATTTTCTACAAACTATGAAATGACAATGAAATGTCCAACTGAGAAACTATTTAGACTCATAGTAAATTATATTTGATTATCTTCTATAATGTTTGTATCAAAAGTCCAAATTATTTTTGAGAAGTAAGAAAAGTGCAAAGTAGAAATTGTAATGACTGGAGTCCAGATTGAATCTAGGCAAGTAACTCAGCTATTTTTTTAAAACAATCTTTATAAAATGGAAAAATATTAGTTATCACCATATTCCAGTGCTCATCAATAATGTAATGGATTGCAATTTCATATGATTGGGACCAGCACTGTGACATAGCAGGTTAGTTAGGCACTGCCTATAGTGTCAGCATCACATGTGGTCCCCAGTTTGAGACCTGACTGCTCTGCTTATGATCGAGCTCTCTACTAAGACCTGGGAAAGGAGTAAAAAATGGGTTAGGATGCTTGCACCCCTGAACCATGTGCAAGATCTGGAAGAAGCTCCTGGCTCCTGGCTTTGGATCTGCTCGGCTCTGGCCATTGCGGTCCTTTAGCGAGTGAACCAGTGGATAAAAGACCTCTCTCTCTCTCTGCTTCTGCCTCTCTCTAGTTCTGACTTTTGAATCTTAAAAACTAATTTCTTAAAATGGTATAAAATATGATTATCAAAAATTAAAGACAAATATCAATCTATAAACCATTATAAATATATAATAAATTACTTGGGCAAGAAATATTCTGAGAAAAGAAACTTGTTATTTCTCATAAGAGTCTATTGTCTGCCATAAACTATGTGAAACACTATTTATGTGTGCATTTAGTATACATATACCTATGAAAAAGCAGGTACTGCATGTTCCCAAATTTTTACAACACAATTAAATAAACTAAGGAAGTTACAAAAAGTCCTAAAATGCCCATCAGAATGAAGAGAAAAATTGGAGAATTTTCCAATAACAAATATAAACCAACAGAGAGAATGAAAGAAAAAGTTAATTGAGAGACAAGTGCTGCTTCTAGGACACTAGCTGACCACTTGAGCCTCAAAGCTGTGTGAGTTTTACAACCTTCCCTCTGACCAACTGGAAGAAACAAGGAAATATGGCAACTAGAGACTTTCCAAGGAGTGAGGGACACCAAATGAGATAATCCAACTGAAAATAATGAAGCATGCACAGAAGCCACCAGAATGAAGGTTCACGTAAATTTGATATAGAAATCATGTTTCAGATATTTAAAGTGGAAAATGAAATAATTAATAATGAGAATGAAAAATAATAAAAGCAAACAACAATGAATTTGTTCAGCAATATTGTGAAAACAACCAAATAAAACATAAATATTAGAAAAATGTAACAAGCAAAATGCAATGCTCAGTTTAAACATTAAATGAAACTCAGTTGTTAATGAACTGAATGACTGAGCTTCCAAGTTGTTTTATAGTATGGCCATGCAATAGAAAATCCAAATGTAATCAAATGACAACTAGAATGATAAGGAATAAGACACATTTATTTGGATCATTAGATGTAAAGAATTTATAAAATTACGAAAGATAGTAATTCAACAAAAATTTATAAATATCTAACAGTATGTCAGGTGTAAGACACTGCATGAATCATTTCATTATAGTAAGATGTTTAAAAGGGAAACAAAATTCAAACAGAGGTCAGAATCAGACCTAGTAAAAGTGAGGAGAAGTAAAATTTAAGAATGCATGAATGGAAAGACTTGCAATTTCAAAATGATGATGGCAAAATCTCCACACTCTTTATTAAAAATAAAAAAGAGAGAAATACAAAATACCATTGCTGGCAAAATTGATGTCCAAGCTATGATTGAATGCTTATCTCCTTTTATTTTTTTGATAGGCAGAGTGGACAGTGAGAGAGAGAGACAGAGAGAAAGGTCTTCTTTTGCCGTTGGTTCACCCTCTAGTGGCCGCCGCGGCTGGCACGCTGCGGCCGGCGCACAGTGCTGATCCGAAGGCAGGAGCCAGGTGCTTCTCCTGGTCTCCCATGGGGTGCAGGGCCCATGCACTTGGGCCATCCTCCACTGCATTCCCGGGCCACAGCAGAGAGCTGGCCTGGAAGAGGGGCAACCGGGACAGAATCCGGCGCCCCGACCGGGACTAGAACCCAGCATGCTGGTGCTGCAAGGCAGAGGATTAGCCTATTGAGCCACAGCGCCGGCCTTCTTTTTTTTTTATAACAGTGATTGTTTTCAAAATAAGAATCATGAAATATTTGATTTTCAGTGAGTACTTCTGCAGTAATTACTTTAAGAAGAAATAAAAGATTTCCTGGGTGAAAGTCTGAAATCAAAATGAAAGGACAAGTAATGGGTAAACATATGGGGATACTAAATCATGTTGCTTGTTAAATGAAAGAAAATGCACTACTCAGCAATATAGATTTCAAAGTATTTAGATATAAAAGTGTGATTCCATAGAGATTAATTTAATCCCACAGGAACTTATCCCATTAGAATAATTTTCATCATGTGTGAAACAACTATTATAAGACAATCATTGTAAAATTATATTTCATATATTAATTTTCCCTGTATTTGAAAGACTTAAGGTGAGAGAAAGAGGAGAGAGAGAGAGAGAGAGAGAGAGAGATCACTTATCTGTTTTCTCTCCAAAGGCTGGCAACAGCAGGGTAGAAAAGGCTAAATCCAGGATTCTAAATCTTCATATGTTTCTCCTATGTGAGCGGCAGCAACCTATGTACTTAAGCCAGCACCTGCTGCCATCCAGGATATGCATTTACACAAATCAGAACCAGAAGCACAGGTGGTATTCAAATCCAAAACTATGATATGGGGACTGAAGAAGCATTTTCTATGTTACATGCTCACACAAAGACCACCAAGTTTATACTCAATTTGTTAAAATTCAAAGCTTTTCTATGGTATATTTTGAAAAAAATTAATTAACCTTTTATTAGAACTGATAAGCACCAGAGGACTGACAGTGGCATAGGCACTGACCACAACATCATGTATACCCAAGATAACTGAGTCATATGACCACAGTATAATTGAAGAGGATGAGAGGATGAAGTCCACACAGTGCATGACCACAAAGAAACTCAGCAGCAGCAGGATGGTCTGGGTGGCCCTCTTCTCTGGGGAGAATCTTGGGGAGAGGCTGGTGCTGTGAAGGTACTGGGACCTCCTCTGATGCCTGAGTAGGAGGATCACCATGTACACACTTGAGAGCAGCATGACTCCTATAAGGAAGATGTCTCTGGATGTTATTAGTGTGAACACCAAACCTCTGATGCTATGACTTATGGGGAAAAATGAACAGTATTTAGTGATGACCATTACATTGGTCTGAGTCACATTGGAATTTGCCACAATGTAGAAGATCATGCTAGTACTGGAACACAAACAGAGAAACCATAGTAATGATAAAAAGAAGATGAAATGTGTGGATTTATGTTTCAACTGTGCCAACCAGGAGGTGCTGGAGCTGATGGTGATGGCCTGGATGATGCTCAGGAGGCAGGTGGTGCAGATGGAGAGGCTCCTCATCACCCTGATTAGGTAGAACAAAGCCTTACACTTGAAGTCATTGAAAAAATTCAGGGACTCAAACAGATCTGGAGACCTCCAAAACAGCACAGTGAGAAGCATCATTATGTGGACAAGGGCCAGGTGACAGCAGATCAGGTCAGTGAGCTTTGGCTTGTGATACTGTGGGCGTGTGAAGATGTGGAAGAAGAGGAAGTTGTTGGATAAGATTCCAATGCCAGCTTGGCAGAGAATACAGTTATTAATAGCTACATAAGCAGAAAGTGTGTTCATCTTAATAGTGGAGAGGAAACACATGCATGCCTGAAAAGCAATCAAATACAGTAAGTCTCACATCATCAGAAAGTATTATTCTGCATACCAGAAATTTGTGTGTTAGCTTCCCATCTTCAGAATGGTCCCAGATCTCCATTATTTTCAGTTTCCATACCAGAAATTCCTTATATGAACTCTTCAATTCAGTAGGGTACTGCAAAGTACTGCTTTCAATCAGCAAGAGAAAAATAATAAACACTCTATTTTACATCATATATGTGTTTTCATCAGAATCAACACATGGTGAGATTTTATCACTGAAAATATTGTGGAATATTCTCCCATGCTTTAAAAAATCCTTAGATCTTCAATAGTTATGATAATTCTTTTCAAGTCTCATTAAACATAGTTACAATGTTAAAAGTTCACCATTACATTACCATGCTATTACATTGAATGAAGGCAAAATAATGTCATCAAATTAATTTAATCTCGGTTTTGTTCCATTTCATGCTGTTATAGCAGAATCATTAGATGGCATAAATGTACTTTCTCACAGTTCTGGAGGTTGGAAATTCTATGACCTAGGGTCTTTCATCATCTAATGTGAGTTTTTTTGCTGTGTTTTCCCATGGCAAAAGGTTAAGGGGCAATAAAATGAGAGAGCACACATGCCTTTTTAAAACTGCACCAACTATACCCATGAAGATAAAGCCTATATGAACTGATCATCTCTGATATATCTCACCTATTAATACTTCTTAAATGGCAACTAAATATCAACATGTTCCAGAAGGGACATCTAACACATAGTAAGAAGATGCAAACATTTACTTGTCTGATGTTGAGAAAACTGCAGACAACCAGATCTCTCCCTTTACCAAAGCCAATGAGTGTGTGATTGTTTCCAAGGCCACTTGTACCACTGTAGGCCCATCAATGTATGTATTCAAGTTTGTTGAGAAGTTGCATTTTTGGCTTATATTTAGACATTCCTAGCTGAGTTAGAATAAAAGAACCCTATAATTTCAATTGCAATGCCTGTGCTTATATCTGGGAAAGCACAGAGTTGATTATCCATTTGATGTTCTTTTACCAAAAGCTGCACTTACTAAAATATCTGTGCATGTGAACTGCTGAGGTTAAACAAGTTGTTGCTGCCATCAATAAGTTCAGCATTCTCAGCAAATTTGGTTTTGATCTCAGATTAGACCAACAAGAAGTTCCAAAATCATACTGACTTAACAGCACAATTCAAATATTTCCCAAATTTTAAGAGTTCCTCTTAAGTATTAGTAAAAACCTAGTAGAGCACAGATGCGAATTATGCATATTTTGCCTGATACACCTAAATCCTTTTATTAATGCAACACGTGATTTTCAGCCATTAAAATATATACAGTATCAGATTAAATATTGCAGAGAATAATTTCAGTATTTGTTCCCTGGCCCAAATTTATATCTAGCTCACTCTCTTTTTGCATGCCTTCACCACCTGCAGGAGGGCAACACACTATTTCAGCAAGGCTCTATGAGCATTGGTGCTGATGCCAGACTGCAGAGAATTATTGTTCCCAAGAGAAGTTAGCAGATATGGCCGGCGCCGCGGCTCACTAGGCTAATCCTCCGCCTTGCGGCGCCAGCACACCGGGTTCTAGTCCCGGTCGGGGCGCTGGACTCTGTCCCGGTTGCCCCTCTTCCAGGCCAGCTCTCTGCTGTGGCCAGGGAGTGCAGTGGAGGATGGCCCAAGTACTAGGGCCCTGCACCCCATGGGAGACCAGGATAAGTACCTGGCTCCTGCCATCGGATCAGCGCGGTGCGCCAGCTGCAGCGCGCCGGCCGTGGCGGCCATTGGAGGGTGAACCAATGGCAAAGGAAGACCTTTCTCTCTGTCTCTCTCACTGTCCACTCTGCCTGTCAAAAAAATAAATAAATAAAAAGAGAGAAGTTAGCAGATAAAATGCAGGAACTGCATTAAACATATTTTAGATTAAGAATTTTAATAATTTTATATCAATTTCATGCTATTGCAAACTAGTAGACACATTGCACATTTTTACTAGAGGTCATTTATTACTTTGCTATGATGTAAGCTTAATTAATTAATTAAATTAGTTAATTAATTGGGACCTTGTATTTGAATTTGCTGAATTTGCAAACCCTGACATGGAAACAATTACAGGGTTTTGAATAACTCAGTGCAGACAATAGGAGAAAATAGAAGGTATGCATGAAGATCAAATCCATACAGTTCAAATAAAGTTGATCATAGTGTAAAGGAAAGTGGTTCCAACTAATTGATTTTAAAAACAGACAAATGTGAATGCTTATTTTAGATTTATCATATACAAAAGAGACTCATTTACCACTTTCTGCTTGTGTTGAGGATGAACCTTATGAAAATCATCAGAAGACAAATAGTGAAGATACATTTCATGATTATTTTGTGGATTTTTACTTTATTGTCAATATTTTAAGTTCCAGTCTATAGATAATTGTAAATTATGTTGGAGCAAATAACACCATTTAACATACTAGGAACAAAAAACTTAAACAAAGTCTATGGACTTACCTCAGAAACACAGAGGAGTGCAATGAAAGGAAGAAGCTTTCTACAGGAACACAGGGGTCATTTTGTATATGATAATTTCTCATTTTGGATAAAAGTAACTATAAGATTGTCATCTGTATGTTAAAATTCGGAGAAATATTGCTTTAGAAATGATATCATTTATACATAGATGTTTGTACTCTGAAGCTAAGATGTAATTATATGATCTATATTACAAGATACTACCTTGTTCTTTATTGTTGGATTATATAAATCAAAAATATTTTTTCTATTAATTAACAATATTTTGTGAATAGCATTGTAAAACCTGTGACTGGTTATCAACACAAAGAAATTTTTTTGTTCCCTCTGTTGCAGGTGCCTTAGTCGGGGTCATTGGAAGCTCCTTACTTCAGAGTCTCCACGCTCAAATGCAAGAAATGCATGATGGCTACTAAGACAACGTTAACCATCTCCAGCATCTACACAGGAAGATAATGAGGTTGTTTCTTGAGACATTTGGTTCTCATCAGCAGGGAATGGCTAATCCTCAACATTGCTTTGTTTCATTTTGTTACTTTCAGGGTAACATTTATTGACTCTATCTTTATTTTATTTCACTTTACTAAATCATAAACATGTTTATTTATGGGTTATTGTAAGATGACATGATGCATATCTATATCAGATAATGATTCAGTTTTGTTGATTTACCTATGCATTATCCTGCACATTTGTTATTTCCTTGTGATGAGAGCATTTAAAAGCTTTATTAGCAATATTCAAATTCACAGTACAAAAACAATAAAAGAGTTATAATGCTGTGCAGCAAATCACTAAAGTGTGTTTCTCTTTTTAAACTGACACTGAACACTTTGAAGTTTGGCATTTAAAGACAAATAGGCAGGAGGCCTGCTGAATTCAGGCATCATCATGAAATTAATGACTCAATAATGACATTGAAGTTAACTGGTCATTTAAAATGTATTTTAAGTATCAAATCAAAAATTAAAACTTTTAAAGTAAACAGCAAAGGTACTACAATTAGAGGGTTCTTTTCTTAAAAGGAAATCTAATTTCTTGAAATTTGTACTTATTTTTTCTCTGATCACAAAATATATCTTTGTCTTGACATGCTAATATTCAATAATTTGCAAGATTAAAAATATAATGTTTTATGCTATATAAATCTTAAGGTTTCAAAATATCTAAAACAACTTAACTTTAAACTTAAAAGAACTCAAAGCAAACACAAAGCATTCTTTTTTAAAAGATTTATTTTATTTATTTGAAAGACGGAGTTACAGAGAGAGGTAGAGACATAGAGAGAAGTCCTCCATCCACTGGCTCACTCCCCAGATGGCTGCAATGGCCAGAGCTGCATGGATCCGAAGCCAGGAGCCAGGAGCTTCCTCTGGGTCTCCTATGTGGGAGCAGGGGCCCAGGGACTGGAACCATCCTCCACTGCTATCCCAGGCCACAACAGAGAGCTCGATCAGAAGAGGAGCAGCCAGGACCCATATGAAATGCTGGAACTTCATGCTAGGGTGTCAACCCACTGTGCCATAGTGCCGGCCCCTAAAAGCATTCTTAATTAGGTCAGACTTGGTGTTTTGCCAAAAAAAATTTAACACTATGCATATAGTAAATAAAAGTGATAAAATTATTCAAATAAGATAAAAATCAGATACAATTCTAATTTAAAAGCATAATTCTGTAACTATAAATTTTCTCTCCCGCATCTATGAATTATAGCCTCATAAGATGTATGAAATTGATTTTTACAACTGCAGCATCTACTGATTTCACTCATGATACTCTATGTTGTAAGGTTGAAATTATGATAACAGAATTTTCCTCATCGTCATTGATATCATCCTGCAAAATCTAATAACCCCCTTGGCTGTGGAGCACTCATGGCTACTGACAGAGCTGAGAAACACACACTCACCCAGCTGAGTCTCTGCAGGGAGGCAATGAAGATGAGATGAATCTCCACCCATGTAGTTATAAGGAAATATGCTATGAGCTCATCTTCCATCAGGCTCACGATTTTCTTGTCACCTGTGAAACAGTAGAAGCTCTGACCTTGAGATTGGCACATACAGGAGACACTAGAGGGGAAAGGGGAAAAGCACAGGGCAAGAACAGCTGAGCCTCACCTTCCCCACGTGTGAACACACCTTGCTATCCTACATCTGCCCATGGGGACTGTATGGTTACAGTCTTTGTCAACAACACGGGAGACCTGCAGTAGCTCCAACTTCAAAATCAGTAAGAGCCACAGCAGACTTGCCATTGTTTTCTGACTTGTTCAGGAGACTCTGGTGGTTTTCTCAGGTGTCCCCCAGCACTCAGAACATCACATCTACCTGGACTAATCAGTGCCTTCATGGCTACAAGGAAATTCCCATCCCAGCAGCACTGTGGGACTGGATGCACATTATGCTTCTTTAGAACTTTATGTTGATCTGGACTTTGTAGGTTCTCATACTCCAAGATCCTTGGATTTTTTGGTACTTAGTCACATGAGTAATGCTGGCTCTCACTTATAAACATTTTACCTTGTTTCCTTTATTTTTGTCTCATACTTGCAACTTCATTGTCTAATTTGTGGTCATGCAGATATACCCCTATATGTATTTAATATCTTTCTACTTCTGAGTTCTATAATTATATATATTGGGCATTTTCCCTTTTTGTTGATGAAAAATTTATCATGAAAAAATTTCTTGAAGATATTTAAGTGAATGCTACACATTTAACTGTAGACATTATGTACAGTAGATTTCTAGAATTTACTTTTTGCATAAATAAATTTAAACTCAGTGAAAAACTCTAACATTCAGTAGTATGATATATTTAACCATTCCACAATGTATGTATGTAACATTATGATGTACATGACAAAAACATAAAATATAGGTATGAATTATTTTAAATGATTTCTTTTGTACTCAGAAGCTGTGAAGGAGGACATATGTGATGTTATTTCTTAAAACTGCTCACATGTCAGGTTCCAAGATGGTGAAATAAGGAAGGAGCTTACTGATCTAGTCCAGGAGAAGATAGTTTAATAAAAGTGTAGATAGTGTAGTCTTAGGCAAGAGTTAGGGAAAAACAGCAGAGGAAACTCTTCTGTAATTCGAAGGACATGGTGGACCTCCATGGAGGACGTGGGCACCCATGGCTAGGGACTCCAGCTGCTGAGTCAGCACCAGCACTGGAAAGCGAGATGAGATGAGACCGCAGTAGCCCGAGACACTGGCGGAAAAGCAGCAGGAAGAGCCTAGAGGGAATGAGGCTTGAAGACCTGTGGGGCAGTGTTAAGAGGAAGGTTTATAGCAATAGGTGCCTACATCAAGAAATTGGAAAGGCACCGAATAAATGAGCTATCAATGTATCTCAAGTATCTAGAAAAACTACAGCAAACAAAACCCAAAGCTAGTAAGAAAAGAGAAATAATTAAAATTAGAGAAAATAATCAACAAAATTAAATCAAAAATCATTGCAAAATATCAACAAAACAAAGAGCTGGTTTTTTGAAAAAATAAGCAAAATTGACACACCAAGAAAGGAGAGAGAATACCCAAATCAATAAAATTAGAGATGAAAAAGAGAATGTAACAACAGACACCACAGGAATAAAGTCATCAGAAATTACTACTAAGAACTGTACGCCAACAAACTGGGAAATCTAGCAGAAATGGATGGATTCCTGAACACATACAACCTACCTAAATTGAACCATGAAGACACAGAAAACCTAAACAGACCCATAACCAAGTCAGAAATTGAATCAGTAATAAAGACCCTCCCAAAAAAGAAAATCCCAGGACCAAATGGATTCCCTGTGAATTCTACCAGACATTTAAAGAAGAACTAACTCCAATTCTTCTCAAACTTTTCAAAACAATTGAAAGAGAGGGAATCCTCTCAAATTCTTTCTACAAAACCAGCACCACCTTAATTCTTAAATCTGAAAAAGTTGCAGCAAAGAAAGAGAATTTCAGACCAATTTCTCTGATGAACATAGACGCAAAAATCCTCCATAAAATTCTGGCCAATAGAATTAAACAACACATCAGAAAGATCATCCAGACCAAAGGGGATTTATCTCTAGTATGCAGGGATGGTTCAGTATTCGCAAATCAATCAATGTGGTATACCACATTAACAAACTGCAAAAGAAAAACCATATGATTATCTCAATAGATGCAGGGAAATGCATTTGATAAAGTACAACACCCTTTCATGATGAAAACTCTAAGCAAATTGTGTATAGAAGGAACATTCCTCAACACAATCAAGGCAATTTAGGAAAAACCCATGGCCAGCATCCTACTGAATGGGGAAAAGTTGGAAGCTTTTCCACTGAGATTCAGTACCAGACAGGGATGCCCACTCTCTCCATTGCTATTCAATATAGTACTGGAAGTTTTAGCCAGAGCCATTAGGCAAGAAAAAGAAATTAAAGGGATACAAATTGGGAAAGAAGAAGTCAAACGATTCCTCTTTGCAGATGATATGATTCTTTATTTAGGGGAACCAAACAACTCCACGAAGGGATTATTGGAACTCATGGAAGAATTTGGCAAAATAGTAGGATATAAAGTCAATAAATCAAAACAGCCTTTGTATACAGTAGGATATAAAATCAAAAATCAACAGCCCTTGTATACACAGAGAGTGCCATGGCTGAGAAAGAACATCTAAGATCAATCCCATTCACAATAGCTACTATTTTATTCTTCTTAGTATTTTCTTTTTCTACTGCATACCATTGGTCAAACTATTTAATTAATACACAATTATTCTTAGGTTTTTAAATAAAACTTAAAATTGATCCCTGTTAAAAATAAGAGTGGGAATTAGAGAGGGAAGTGATGTACAGTTTGGCACACACTCACTCGGACTTAACCCTAATGGTAGAGCTAGAAGCATGCCATGGGACTCCAAATCCCATTAAGTTGACATGTACCAATTCCATCTTACTAGTTAAAGTGATCATTTTAAGTTCATAATTGATCATAAATATAGGATTAAGTGTCAAAGGGATCACATAAATAAGACCAGTGTCTACTAATAATAATTGATAGAATTAAAAAGGAGGGGATGATCCTACATGGGAAGCAGGATACACAGCAGACTCACAGAATGACAAATGCCCTAAACAGTACTCTGGCCTCAGAATTAGTCCTTAAGGCATTCAGATCTGGCTAAACAGCCCATGAGAGTTTCTCAGGCATGGAATGCCAAGACACTGTGGCAAAAAATGACCTAAATGAAATATATCTGTGAGTGAGAATCCAGTGGAAAGAACGGGCCATCAAAGAAGGAGGTAGCTTTCTCTAAAGGGAGGAGAGAACTTCCACTTTGATTATGGCCTTGTCTAAATAAGGTTGAAGTTTGTGAACTCAAGAGGCTCCCATAACTTTGGGAACTCATGATAAGAGCCTCAGGTGATTACTGACGTCATAAATAAGAGTTGCAATTGTTAAATCAAAAACAGGTGTCACTGTGTGCTTACTCCCCAAGTAGGATCTCTGTCCTTAAAGTGTTGTGCTATGAGAATTAATGGTAAAAACAGTCTTCAAATATTACTTTATATTTTGTTTGTCTGTGTGGATGCAATATGTTGAAATCTTTACTAAGTTGATCTTCTCTATATAAAGATAATTGAAAATGAATCTTGATGTGAATGGGCCAGGAGAAGGAGTAGAAGATGGGATGGTTTGTGTGTGGGAGGGTGATTATGGGGGAGAAAATGCTATAATCCAAAAATTGTACTTTCAAAACTTATATTTATTAAAAAAAGTTTTCTAAAAAAACTGTATATATGAAAAAAAGTATCAGTCATTTGATCTCCTGATCATCTAGCCAATTGGGAGCTGCCCGGTCATTGTAAGAGAGTAACCACATATTGCTAACCCAGAAAAAAGGCCAAAATTCAAACTCTGAAGTACAGTTTCTACTATCCTAAATGCATGTTGCTTTCATACCACAATACATTTGAAAATTCATACAACTGCCTTAAACAAGTAACTCTATATAGGTCAATTATTTAGTAAACTTTGAAATCAGGCACACATGAGTTCAAATCCAAAGTCAACCATCTGAAATGCAATGCTATCGTAGGAGGAAAGAGTTCATATCTATCTTCCTGGATTAATGTTTCAATTCAAACATTTCTTCATGAAGTTACTTAATCTTTGTTTTTTTTTTAACTTTTATTTAATGAATATAAATTTCCAAAGTACAGCTTATGGATTACAATGGCTTCCCCCCCCATAACTTCCCTCCCACCCGCAACCCTCCCCTTTCCCTCTCCCTCCCCCCTTCCATTCACATCAAGATTCATTTTCAATTCTCTTTATATACAGAAGATCAGTTTAGCATATATTAAGTAAAGATTTCAACAGTTTGCACCCACATAGAAACACAAAGTGAAAAATACTGTTTGAGTACTAGTTATAGCATTGAATCACAATGTACAGCACATTAAGGACAGAGATCCTATATGAGGAATAAGTGCACAGTGACTCCTGTTGTCAATTTGTTAAGTTAACCTTTGTTTATCTCAGAGTATGATGTGAATGATGGTAGTATGATGCCTGATTATATATTGACTCAATGAGTTAAGATATGCAAAGTACATGGAACAATCTCCAAAATATTCAAAAAAGTCATTAGTGTTTTTTTAATCTTAAGCCCAGGGCAATAGTATATTATTTCATAATTGATAAAATGATATTGTAAAATATTTTTCTAATAAGATTTCATATTTCAAATTAGCCATTACTGTGCAAATCTTAAAACAATAAGGCATTGTTATCTCTAACTGTCCATGCACTGAGTAGTGCAACAGGATCAATATAATATGGGGTAATTTATGTTGATATTAGCAGTTATTAATTGTAGCTGGAGCTACAATTATTTGAAGGCTTGACAGAGCTGGAGTTCCAAGATGACAACACGGAGCTGAAGTTGATTCTGATTCTTGCTTGAGGCTCAGTTGGAACCTCTAAACAGTTATCGATTGAATATTCCTTTGATATGTGAGGTGAACATGGAAGATGGTTTTTAGGAGGGACTATGTGCGAGTGAGTGCTATTCCAAGAAGATTGATGGAAGCCCTAAGTTTTCTTATGGGCCAGCCTCGATAGTCTCAGAGCCTCACTTTTGCTACATTTCATTGCTTAGGTACATCAAAGGTACAAGTTCACATGAAAGCAGAGATGAGTTGGATACCACTTCTCAACAAAAAGACAAACAGGGAATTTAAAACCATCTTTAATCTACTTCACTTGTGATGGTTTTCCTTGTAACTGTGATTATTAAAAAAAGTTTTCTAAAAAAACTGTATATATGAAAAAAGTATCAGTCATTTGATCTCCTGATCATCTAGCCAAATGGGAGCTGCCCGGTCATTCTAAGAGAGTAACTACATATTGCTAACCCAGAAAAAAGGCCAAAATTCAAACTCTGAAGTAGTTTCTACTATCCTAAATGCATGTTGCTTTCATTTGTCACAGTCATCATCATTATATTAATTCTTATTCAAAATCTTAACAACCTTGTGGCATTGAAATTACCATCTTCTTTGGGGCTGGTGCTGTAACACATCAGGTTAAATCCCTGGCCTGAAGTGCTGGCATCCCATATAGGTGCCGATTCTAGTCCCAGATGCTCCTCTTCTGATCCAGCTCTCTGCTGTGGCCTGGGAAAGCAGTAGAAGATGGCCCAGGTGCCTTGGCCTTTGCACCCACGTGTGAGACCTGGAAGAAGCTCCTGGCTCCTGGCTTTGGATTGGCGCAGATCTGGCTGTTGCAGCCATCTTGGAGCGAACCAATGGATGGAAGACCTCTCTCTGTGTCTCTACCTCTCTCTCTAACTCTGTCTTTCAAATAAATAAAATAAAATCTTTTTAAAAAAGAAATTACCATTTGCAGTTTTTCTGGTCAAGGAAAGAAAATAATAGAAGCTAAATGGCTTGATGAAATGGCTAATAAATTGAGAAGATAAAATTTTGTTTAAAATGCAGCACTTAAATAAATAAGAAAAATAAAATTTATGTGTCCTTTCAATAATTTTAACTTATGAAGTCATTTTGTAATCTTAAATGAATAATAAAAGCTTAGAGCAAGAATAAAATTAAGCATGCATTTTAAGTAACTTCAATAAATCATTACTATGCAGTTTATTATATTGTTTTACTTTCATAGAATTTTTTTGAGAAATGATTACAATTTGCAATAGAAAATTGTATGTCATTTAATCTTTTTTATTTAATTTAATTTTTGCAAAACCACAATTTCAATCCATTCTGTAATCACAGGCTTAAAGCACCAGTAAGCATAATACTCAACAAGTGAAAAGTTGGAAGATCACAGTTCCACATGAACTAGGGTTAAACACAACAATAAAATCACAAGATGACCATTTCATTCATACACTTTGTTGTAGTCTGTATTAACTACCACATATCAGAGAAAGCATGATATTTGTCTTGTTACATTTAAATTAGGAATAGCAAAACATTGTGCATTTTTTTTCAAAGAACTAACAAAATTCAAGTACTGAAACATACTGGGTTAAAATAACCCACCACTAACCTGCATATATAATTTGTTTGTTGGTGTTCAATGCTAAATTATTCCCCCTCAAAATCCAACTCTATGTCCAACATAGGAAATTTATAAAATAACTATATGTGAAAGAGTGAATATCCTCATTCTAAGTTGATATCTCAGTGGAATGATTGGCAGAACATTACCAAATCATTAAATAAAGGTAAATTTTAATTACAGATAAGATCACTCAGTAGTTGTCTCTCAAAAAATAGAATTTTAAGGAGCCACTGAGCAAGAACATGCAGGAGAATCATCTTTCTCTTAAAATGGAGGCCTGTATTGTGCATGCTAATTAAATTATGATTTTTTCATTTTAAAAGTACAGACATCCTACTGGCCCTAATGATACATTGTATTATGTGGAATATGAAATATTATTCTGCTTCAGGAGGTAAAAGGAATTCAAATGAATCTCTGGAAACTAGAATGTCAACACAAATAGTCATCTGAAACATCCATGACTATCATATTTCAGTAAACTATTTTACATTGTCATTAGCATATGTGACATTTGCATATACTGAACTCACTAAAAATGTAATGTCATTACGTATTTCCCTTTATTACTGGAAAAATTCAACTGCATTTGTGTTAAGTTATTTTATCTCAGAGATTTTATTTAAATTACACATAACTTTTGATAATGACCAAAAGTAAAAAGAGGAAAGTATTCTATAAACAACTAGGTAGACATTATGCAGCAAATCTATTTATTTAAAAGTCATTCTGAAATTAAAATATCCCTTTATGACTTCCTGGGCTTTCTAGATCAGTTTCATAGCCCATGTAGGCTTTAAGCAACCATAGCATGTTGCCTAATGGTGTTAGTGGGAAATCATTTCTTCTAATTAAATATGGATGTTGATTTAAAGTGTAAGAAACAAGACAAAAATCTGTGTTCCCTTTCCAAACTCATAATTTCTCTATTTTCACACTACTGAATCATTGACAGTACTCAGGATTCTAACACAGATGCACATTAATTATCTGTATCCTAATTACAAGGGTACCCATATAAGTGCTCAACCATTCAGTACATATTGTTTTTCTCAGCTCACAAAGTCCCAGTCCCAGGGACATATGTTGGAAGCCCACCACTTGGCAACATTAATTGAACCCTATTAATGCATAAAATTTAAGAAAAGTGAAGCTATTAAGAAAAATCTCTCTTTCATGTATCCACTAAATCCACAGTGTACAAGATCATTTTTGTAGTGCTCTGTATTGGCTATCAGACAATGCAACTGCTCAGATTGTTAATTCTCAGGCATACCACAATAGGATTAGAATCGAATCCTGGTGGTTAAATTAACTAGGCTAATTTCACATTCTGGAAGTTAAACACAGTGGAAGTTATCTGTAGAAGCAAATCTAAATAGAATGCTTGGCCAGGAAGTCTCAAAATAACTGTATTTAAGCTCAGAAACACCTAATCACTGCACACCTGATTTGTCTACTTAGAAAAATTTTTAATTTTAATATCTTTGCTTGGAAAATGTTTCTTTAATAGTATATTTTACATTGGAAATAGTGTATTTTTCATGTCAGATATGGTTTCTCTATTCATGTCTTACAGTGGTTTGAATATTTATTATGTAATCCCATCCTCAAACCCTGGACTGACAATGATACAATTTGACCGAGCCAGTGATTTTAAGTTTATCTCCAGATCCATACATGAACCTCACCTTTAAACCAATTAATCTATTTGCTATGCTGCCTACATGGCACCACAATTGGTACACAGATGCTGCTATGGACACCTAAAGAGCTCCATCTCAGTTTTTAAAATACATCTCAAATTGTTGTGCTGCTAATATTTCTTTTCTCAGGGCACTTTGAAACCAGGTTTTCTTCAAACACTGATTAAAAAAATATTAGGTATTCCCCATGTGACTAGTCACCATACATAGAAAGTTGTGTCAGATGAAATGAAAAACAAGTAAAATAGAGTACTTCACAGTTGAGTGAAGACAAATCAGTAGACATTTAAAAGCACAATGTATTAAGTTAAAGAAAATGAACAGAAATAAGTGGTGGGAGATCTGGTGGAGATGGAAGGAGAGTTGGACTCCTTAAGCATATGCCATTCTGACTCATTTGCTATTTACCATGACCTGCCAAATATGGCTACATGTATTTCTATTAATCTATGTTTTACTGTAACTGAATTGCATTATATCTATATTAGCATCAGATTTCATATTATAAATCATTATTTAAACATTTATTGGTTTAACAATTGACACTCTTATTTATGATGTCAGTAATCACCCAAGGCTCTTGTCATGAGCTGCCAAGGCTATGGGAGCCTCTTGAGTTCGCCAACTGCGATCTTATTTAGACAGAGCCATACAACAACAGGAGTCACTGTGTACTTAGTCCCCATGTAGGATCTCTGTCCTAAATGTGTTGTATTATGTGAATTAATGGCATAGCTAGTACTTATACAGTACTTGATACTTTGTGTTTCTGTGTGGGTGCAAACTGTTGAAATCTTTACTTAATATATACTAAATTGATCTTCTGTATATAAAGATAATTCGGCCAGTGCTGCGGCTAAATAGGCTAATCCTCCACCTTGTAGCGCTGGCACACCGGGTTCTAGTCCTGGTCGGGGCGCCGGATTCTGTCCCAGTTGCCCCTCTTCCAGGCCAGCTCTCTGCTGTGGCCCAGGAGTGCAGTGGAGGATGGCCCAAGTGCTTGGGCCCTGCACCCCATGGGAGACCAGGAGAAGCACCTGGCTCCTGGCTTTGGATCAGCGCAGTGTGCCAGCTGCAGCACGCCATCCAGGGTGACCATTGGAGGGTGAACCAACGGCAAAAGGAAGACCTTTCTCTCTGTCTCTCTCTCTCTCATTGTCCACTCTGCCTGTCAAAAAAAAAAAAAGATAATTGAAAATGAATCTTGATGTGAATGGAATGGGAGAGGGAGTGGGAGATGGGATGGTTGCAGGTGGGAGGGAAGTTATGGGGGGGAAGCCGGTATGATCCAAAAGTTGTACTTTGGAAATTTATATTTATTAAATAAAAGTTAAAAAAATTTATTGACACAAAACAGGCTGAAAGTCTAAGAACATGACTACTTATGTTAAATTGTCATTTGACAAAGTAAATAAATATTTTGATAATAAAACACATTATTCACAAATTCCAGTTTTCTATTTTAGTCCTATAAACCTAAATGTGTCTCAACAACTTTACATACTGTTCATGTTGCAATAAAAAATAAAAAGATATATGTAGTGCTTTTGATTCTTCATCTTTGATATTTGGATACATCCTGTACCATTGATTAAATATATGTGAATATTGCTTAAATGATTAAGTATATGAAATATCACTTTTCTTAGATTTAGCTCAGTGAATCAGATTATAATTTTGTATATTATACATGTGTTGCAAAATAATCCCATCTTACTCCGAATATGAATTAAGACAGATGTTGTTTTAATGTGTTTTTAATTTTTTAGGGCCATTAAATATAAAAGTAATGAAAACATTAAAATAAAATATTTGTTGTGTATTATGAAATGTGATGAAACTACTGAGATTGCATGCAAATTCCTCCTAAAATATACTGTAGTTTCTGTCCAGTCACAATTTTATTTGCCAATTTAAGTTACTCAGTATCAACTTCTGTCCTAAAGGAAGGTCAATGGAGTACAACAAGACAATGAGAGAGAAATACTGAAAGTGAGGGACAGAAAAGAATTAACATTTTACTAAAGTGTATTATAATTGTTCTCATTATCAAAGTAATTAATCTCTTACTGTGCCTATAATTTAATTTTACCACAGATGTGTATATATAGGGCTCTGTACTATCTGAAGTTTCAGGCACCTACTTTGGGTCTTGGAATTTTCCCCTGCAGATAAGGGAAACAATGTCCTATTTAAAAACAGATCACAGAAACCTGGGAGGGAAAGGTGATGACATGAGTTACAAAATGTACAAAATATGTATTTCTATTATTCTGGACCCCTGATCCTTCAGAGTTAATGAAGACTAGAGAAATGTACACATTGGATTCCATAAATCCCATATGTGCTTAAAACCTGTGTTCTAACTTTGCACACAGTTTATCAGTTCCTTATCATATCAACAAAAATTGGTTCTAAGTATCATTTCTTCTATCAAGAGGAGATATTCAAAGACTATAGGCAGAAAATAAATTCATAATACGATTTTGGTAGATAAATCAATATAAATCTAGATATTGAGCTATAGAATTTAAAACAGGTGTTTAAGTATTTTAACTATATTAATTTAATAGTTGAGACCTCATGATACGTGGAATGAATTTTAAAGAAATAGGATAAAATAATAACTTGTATATTGCTTTAAAACATATTATATTAGTATCTATTAATAGCTAAAACACCAATCTGCATAGAGAGATAACTTCTCCTATCAAAGGAAAGTCTAGGCCCTGACGAATCTGTAACTGAATTCCAGAAAACTTTTAAAGAGGAACTAACTCCAATACATTTCAAATCATTCCCAAATATTGAACAAGATGGAGCTCTGTCAAATTCTTTTGTCAAAGTCATCTTCCATTGCTATATATAAAGCAGTGGAAGATGACCCAAGTGCTTGGGCCCCTGCACTCATGTGGGAGACCCGTAAGAAGCCCCGTCTCCTGTCTTGGGATGGGCTCAGCTCTGGCCATTGAGGCCACTTGGGGAGTGTACCAGCAGATGGAAGACTTCTTCTCTGTTTCTGCCTCTCTCTGTAACTCTACTCCTTAAATAAATAAATAAAAATATTTTAAAAAATTGCATGAAGATACAACACAGTTGCCTTAATTGTGTTAAGGATTGTTCTCTTAAAGCCAATTTTCTTAGAATTCTCATCATTTTTTCTTTCTAAATACCCCAAGATTAACAGTCTACTTCTAAGGCCAGTGCCGCAGCTCAATAGGCTAATCCTCTGCCTAGCAGCGCCAGCACACCGGGTTCTAGTCCTGGTCGGGGCGCTGGATTCTGTCCCAGTTACCCCTCTTCCAGGCCAGCTCTCTGCTGTGGCCCGGGAGTGCAGTGGAGGATGGCCCAAGTGCTTGGGCCCTGCACCCCATGAGAGACCAGGAAAAGCACCTGGCTCCTGCCATTGGGTCAGCGCGGTGCACTGGCCGCAGTGTGCTGCCCACGGCGGCCATTGGAGGGTGAACCAATGGCAAAGGAAGACCTTTCTCTCTCTCTCTCTCTCACTGTCCACTCTGCCTGTAAAAAAAAGGCTACTTCTATATTTTTAGAATCCTTGTGGACACTGTCCCCTAGGGTCTTGTTGTGTAGGAAAATGACTTTCCTGTTCAAATACTTGGGGCACCCCTACAATAACAAGATGGGCTTGGCCTCAGGCTCCAGCCAGGAAGTAAGTGAAGTATGGGGAAAGCACGACCATGGTTTCTTTAGCTCTTTTCTTAAGAGGAAGAAAAAGTTGAGTAGTTTATACTTCAATCCCTACATGGTGAGCTCTGGGCTGCACATGACAGCATGTGGCATCCAATACCCTCTATGAGGCAATTTCTTTCCCAGAACAGTGGTTCTCAGTGCCACTGCATGTTGGAATGAGAACAGAAGGCACTGACATCTCTGGTCCCACTAGAGATACTGCTTCAATGACATTGCAGACTCACAGGGCCAGGGCAGGGTCCTGTCTGTGGCCATGAAGCAATGTGTGTCCAGCAGGAACTGGGGTGAGATCTTCACCCTGATCTCAGAGTTGGAAAGTGTAAACAAGGAGAAGTCATGCCGCCTCCTCTCCCGGTGTGGGACCTACTGCTTCTGATTGTCAGCTGTAGGGTCACAGGGGGACAGATAGCAGCTATCTCAGAATCACTGTTGGTCTTTAGAGGTTTTCCCAGAGTCACACAGGACAGGGAAATCCTTTGGGATCACACACATTTCTGCAGGGCTAACCACAGGTGACATGACCACACCTCTTTCCTAGGAAGTGGAAGGATGTTGCTGAGGGATAGAGATGGGTATCTCTATCTCTAGTGGAAAATGCCTCTAATCAACTTAGGTGATTTACACTTAGGTGGTAACCGTGCAAAAACTGCAGTGGGGCTCCCCTACCTTCTAGCTGTGAAACATCTCTAAACATAAGTTTTTGTTTGCCTGAAGCTATATAAGGAGGCTGATGAGCGTTAGCGACAGCTTTCCTACTCATCACATGCAGTTATGAGACTCCAACTAAAAACTACAGTGAGGTCACATGCACTGCAGCGCAGCAAGTCCACAGATGAGGGGAGTCCAGTCTCTGCGCCCCGCCACTGCCGGTGGAGCCAGCAGCTGCTGAGCCTGCTCCTTCTGAGCCTTGGCCATTAGTAAAGCTCATTTAAAAAATCACAGTCCTTTTTAATAGAGTGAAATCGGGTGCTAGCCAGCTGTGTGGCCCCTACGGGGGACCTGGGGCATTGGGAGGCAGCAGAGGTTGCGCTGCGACCAGGAGGAGCCGGTCGCGCTGGGCTGCGGGTCCATGGCTGGGAAGATGATCTGAGAGAGAAGACCTGATTACCTGTCATTAGAGTTGCTACAAAAACCATTTCAACTCCAAACATGTTGGAGGAAGATATGGAAGTGGCCGTCAAGATGGTGGTTGTAGGGAATGGAACAGTTGGAAAGTCAAGTATGATTCAGCAATATTGCAAATGCATTTTTATAAAAGACTACAAGAAAACCTTGGAGTTGATTTTTTGGAGCAACAAATCCAAGTTATTGATGAAGATGTCAGATTGATGTTATGGGATACTGCTGGTCAAAAGGAATTTGATACAATAATGAATGCCTATTATCCAGGAGCCCAGACTTGTGTGCTTATATTTTCTACTACAGACAGGGAATCTTTTGAAACAATTTCCAGTTGGAGAGAGAAAGTCGGAGCTGAAGTTGGGGATATATGAACTGTACTTGTAAAAAATAAGATTGATTTCTTGGATGATTCTTGTACAAAGAATGAGGCAAAAAGGCTGAAGTTAAGATTCTACAGAACATCAGTGAAAGATCTAAATGTGAATGATGTTTTTAAATATTTGCTGAAAAATACTTCAAAAACTCAAACAACACATAACTGAGGATCCAGAACTAATGCATTCAAGTAGTAACAAAATTGGGGTCTTTAATACCTATGGTGGCAGTTACTCCAGTCAGAACGTAAGTACCCTGAATGGTGGCGATGTCATCAATCCAACAAAAGACCCAACAAATACAACAAAAAATGGGCCAAGAAAAACAGAAATCCTTTCAGCAGCTGTAGCATACCCTAAAAAGTTTTAAATAAGATGCGAGCTGAATGATCTTGTGCAGTTCAGCAAGAAACACATCCAGCTGTAATGTTATGGTACAAGATTTTTAGCAGACTTTGCACCTAATGGCTCTCTGAAAACTGACAGACTTAACTATTGCTCTGCAATGCTTTTCAGAATGTAGAGTGAGACCTCTGGTGAAAAAATGAATGCCCTGTGGATGTATTTAATTTTTTTCACATTAACCGAAGCATTTCCTGTTTTTGAAACAATTCTTTAAGCAGGTTTTGCTGAATTTTAGATATTGGAAAACATAAATGCCTAAATATATTGGTACAGATTTTAACACTGTGGATCAAGGAAAGATAGTAAGCATTCTTTTTCTGAAATTGGTCATAATAGCTTTTCTGGAAAATAGTATTGGATTTGAATACTTAGAAAAATTACTAAAAGGTAAACCCTAATCTTGCCAGACTGTACGAGTATGTAGTTGGCTATGTCACTTGTGCAATATCTGTGTAATGTAGAGAGTGGAGGTATGCATGCATATACCTGTTACTGGAGTAGACTGAAGGTATATGCAGAGTGTAAGGAAACAGATTCTAAAACCATTTACACATTATGTATATGTAAGTTTTTATTTTCTTTTTTTTCTTCAAAGACCATCACAACTTTAATTATGTAAAATTTTAGTAATTATTTACTGAACCATACTATTCTCAGACTTTTTTATATGTGTAACTTATAGAAACTTTAAAAAAGACGATATGTTGAATAAATAGAAGACTATATTTTGAGATGTATAGTTGAATTTCATTATAATGCCATAGATTTTTTAAACATTCTTTTCTAAAAATAGTAACATTCTTTTCTCATGAACATTTATGCATTTCACAATATTACATTGCTACCTTTATGTATTTATCATATGAAATAACACTCATTGTAATAATTTTAGTAGTATGCACTTTAGTGCATTCGGGCTACTATGACAAAATGACATATATTATGGGGCTTATAAATAACAATTTATCTCTTGCCATCTGGAAACAAGGAAGTCTAAGATCAAAATGGAGGCAGAGTTTGCATCTAGTGAGGGTCCATTCCCTCATAGGTACTGCCTCCTGGTCTCCCATGTGGGTGCACACTGCACTCCTGGGCCACAGCAGAGAGCTGGACTGGAAGAGGAGCAACCGGGACAGAATCCAGTGCCCTGACCGTGACTAGAACCTGGGATGCCGGCACCACAGGCAGAGGATTAGCCTAGTGAGCCGCGGCGCTGGACTTACTAATGCCATCTGAAGTGTTGTACTCTTTCAGTGCAAGATACTGTACATTGTTTACATTCTTTTCAAAACTTTGAAATTGTTATTGGTGACCTGCTGAAGTGCTCCCAGTGTATCATTAGTGTGCCTGTTTATCTGAAAACAAAATGAACTGATGGGGTGTGCATTTGTCTTGTACTGCACAGTCATCCACTGAACAGGTAGACTTGCTCAATTTTAACTATTACTAATATCATGTGTACTGTTATCATTCATTAGGTTTCCCTTACAAGAGAATTTATTTGCTAACAAAAACTATCTAAAGCCACAGTGGACTCTGAAATATCATTCACCACACACCTGGGTAACTGGATGGTTTGGCCATAATAATCTATGAAGTAGTGCTCCTTTTCTTCTGTTTAATTCATTTATAGCTGGATGTTAGTAAATGATCTTTTAAAAATAAACGGAGTAAAAAGAAAACTGAATTCTTTCTATATTTGTGTTACTAATAAATAACGCTTTTTGTAAATTGGGAATGGAAAACCACCTGTATGTATTGCAGTTATACCCTAAACTTAATCTAAAAATACTACTTGATAAAAATTTCATGAAAGATGAATTTTAATAATAAAAATGCATTCAAAGCTAAAAAAAGAAACTATAGTGAAAGTACTTGCACAAAGTCATACATGCAAGAAGGTGAGAGCAGTCACTACCTCTTATGCTTCAACCCCAGCCCCTCCATGGGGGGAGAATTGAGGGAAATATAGGTAGGAAGGAAAGAAATAGGAATGGACCTGTAATCTATGAAGGTGAGCAGGGGGCTGAGGCATGGCCTGGCACCCCCCAAGAGCCCATATATTGGGCCTGTGATTATTGACTGGAAAAAAATTTTTTTTTCCAATTTAATTTGGTGTGGTAGGTGTTTTCCATGGACATTTCTGTCTTCCCTGAATACTGCATAAATCATTGAAACTGCTGGCCTATCTCATCTGCTTTTAGGGAAACTGGGGGAGATACTTGGGTCTTTCTCCAGACTTGGCCTGAAGCCATCAGGGCTGTAGGGAACTTCCAGTGAAAGCTGAGTGGATGTGATGGAAGGGGATAACCCCCTGGGGAATTAAAAGAGGGCCCCAGAATCTGGTCCCCTTTATGCTCCCTTTCCTCTTAGAGGGTGCTCTTGCCAGCTCCTTTGGATCTCCCTGTAAAGGGAGAAAGTGCCCTTCCCTGTCAAGCGGCTCTTAGGGGCTGCTTTTGACTTTGGGCTTCTGCAGTCACCTGTTCCCTGGACGGACACTCTTCTTGCTCTGCTCACAGTAGTGAGAAGGTACAGACCCAGGAGTCTGGACCCTATAGGAAGTCAGGGTCATGTAAGAAAAACAAGGTATTTCTGGATCCTGGTCTTTTAGCAGCTCGGTAAGCATCATACCAGGTATTTGCTTATTTGGGTGGAAAAACCCTAACTGCCTCCCGTAGAGAAAGAGAGTAGCAAGTAAGGGTGGGGGACCCAGTTCCTTTTGTCACTAGCCAGCAGCCTGCTGATGTGTGTCATTCAACATGTCCCACTCAGAATGGCAGTTAACATTTCATCATTAAAGAACTATTCCTCTGGGTTCTCCTTTCCTTCCTTTTATTTCAAGATTGGGATCTGGAGTATTAAGGTTGCTCACACAAATGTCCTGGGAGGGGCTGACTCATTTAGACTTCTGTTAGCCACTAACACCTTAGTGTGAGTGTCTTCACCAATTTGTCTACTGAGACTCCAGGAATTCTAAAGCAAGGGTGGTGGGCAGAGGTGGAAAAGGGAGCATTGGGTGGGGAGGGACAGGACATTTCTGAGCTCAGTCCCTTCCTGGCCCCAGAGCACAGCAGCACCTGCGTCCTGGTGGGGGCACTGGGACACTCCAGCTCCTTCCTGCCAAGGCCAGACCACCATTCAGCTTTTTAAAACTTTTTTTAAAGATTTATAACTGAGCAACAAAGGGGAAACCTGTTGAAGTGAAATGGACACTATGAGAAACAGTGACTTGATCAGCTCTTGTCCTGACTGTTGATGTACAATGTAATACTTTATCCATGTTAGTAATTTTTTTTTGTTCTAGTACTATTGGTTGAACTCTGTAATTAACACACAATTATTTTTAGGTGTTTAAATTTTAACTGAAAAGTGATCCCTGTTAGGAATTTGGAAAACATTATGCTGAGTGAAATAAGCCAGTCCCAAAGGGACAAATATCATATGTTCTCCCTGATCAATGACAACTAACCGAGCACCAAAAAGGAAACCTGTTAAAGTGAAATGAACACTGAGAAACGGTGACTTGATCAGCCTGAATGTTGATGAACAACTTAATACGTTATCCCTCTTAGTATTTTTTGTTTGTTCTATTTAATACTTTAGGTTGAATACTATAATCAATACACAGTTATTCTTAAGTGTTGAAACTTAACTGAAAAGTGATTGCTGGTAAATATAAGAGTGGGAATAAGAGAGGGAAGAGATGTGCAATTTGGGACAGGCTCAAGCTGACTTGCCCCAAACGGTAGAGTTAGAAACATACCAGGGGATTCCAATTCAATCCCATCAAGGTGGCATGTACCAATGCCATCTCACTAGTCCCAGTGATCAATTTCTTTTCACAATTGATCATAATGATAGGACTAAGAGCCAAAGGGATCACATAAACAAGACTAGTGTCTGCTAATACTTACTGATAGAATAAAAAAGGGAGAGAATGATCCAACATGGGAAGCGAGATACACAGCAGACTCATAGAAGGGCAGATGTCCTAAACAGCACTCTGGTCTCAGAATCAGCCCTTAAGGCATGCGGATCCGGCTGAAAAGCCCATGAGAGTATTTCAGGCATGGAAAGCCAAAACACTCTGGCAAAAAAAACAAAAACAAAAACAAACAAACAAACAAAGAAACAAAAAAAAACACCTAAATGAAAGATCTCCGTGAGTGAGATCCCAGTGGAAAGAACAGGTCATCAAAGAAGGAGGTACCTTTCTCTGAAGGGAGGAGAGAACTTCCATTCTGACTATGACCTTGCCTAAATATGATCAGAGTTGGTGAACTCAAGGGGCTTCGGCTTCCATAGCCTTGGAAACTCATGACAAGAGCCTAGGGTGATTACTGATGCCATAAACAAGAGTGTCAATTTGTTAAGTCAACAACAGGAGTCACTGTGCACTTACTCCTCATATAGGATCTCTGTCCTTAATGTGCTGTACATTGAGATTTAATGCTATAACGAGTACTCAAACAGTATTTTTCACTTTGTGTTTCTATGTGGGTGCAAACTTTGAAGTCTTTACTTAATATATATATATTAAGTATATATATATATATATATATATATATAAAGAGAATTTATTTCATTTATTAATTTGAAAGGCAAAGTTACAGAGAGGCAGAGGCAGAGAAAGAGAGAGAGTTCTTCCATCCACTGCCTCCCTCCCCAAATGGCTGCAATGGACAGAGATGTGCTGATCCAAAGCCAAGAGCTTCTTCTGGGTCTCCCACATGGGTGCAGGGGCCCAAGGATCTGGGTCATCTTTCACTGCCTCCCCAGGCCATAGCAGAGGGCGGTTAGGAACCAGCGCCCATATGGGATGCCAGCAATATGGGTGGTGGCTTTACCCACTATGCCACAGCCCTGGCCTCACCATTCAGCATTATTTTTTTTTCCTAGCCCAAAGGCAACACACTCTTTCTATACAGCCTTACTGCTGTGCAGTGTCTGAGCTGTTTCTACCAGCTGTTGGTTTCTGAAAGGCTGCTTCTAGCAAAGGACAGAGGTCTGAAATGAGTTATCTGAGGGGAGGAAAAGATGAAATCCAGAGGAGAAAATGCTTACTGTCCCAGGGATAACACTCCCATCCCAGAGACCCAGAGGCAAGTTAGCCTTTGTAATGTTTGCAAGCAAAGCTTTCATAAGGATCAGTAACCCAAGCAGCCACTCCCTGCATACAGTGGTTCATATTGTTCCGGGGAGGGAGAAGGCGGGAGAAGAACCCAGACAGAAGAGGGCAGGGACTCGAGCCAGGCAGGTGACTTGTCCAGGGTGAAGGGGTGGGAATAGAAACCTGGGTGGTGGGCTGAAAGGCCTAAGAGAGCAGTGCCATATCTGAGCGGGCATATGGACACTGAAGGTTTTGGCTTAGGATGGGGTGGGCAACCTCATGCTGGTTTCCATCACTCCCTGGTATGTGGTGTGAGCAGACTGTGACTTGGACCCCCAGGGGCTGCTGAGGTCTGTGTGTAGGTAGAAGAGACAACAAAGGAATGACAGAGGGCAGAGGCAAGGGCAGAGAAACCTCTGGGCTCCACTCTGGATACACGGTGTTTCCCAAGCAAAGGCTGGGAGGTCGCCTTTTCATAGTCTTGGCTCAGCTCCTAAAGGTACTCTCTGGGTAATCAGCCAGCATGTTTCCAGTGACTCATGGATGATTTAAGCCGCTTGACAGAGTGGCTGACACACATCAGTGCACTGGGCTTGTTCTGGCACTCATTCACACTGCACCAAGCTGGGCTGCCGCTGAGAGTCTCAGAGGCAAACAGGACGGCCTCAGAGAATAGCCAAGGCCATGCACTTACTGTAGAGGTCAGGTTCGTCCAGGATCTCGGACTTGATGATCTCTTCTATGATGCCCTCCAGCGTGACAATGCCTATCACCTCACAGAAGTGGTCTCCTTCCCCCTCATTATTCACCCACTGGGCAATGGCCAAGTGTGACTTTCCCAGAGAACAAAATCATCATGAAATATCTGGACATTTGCAGAGCTCTGTCTTCCCTTGTGAGAAAAGGATACGAAATTGCTGGCTGACCAGTGTTAGGACTGAACTCATCCTAGAAACCCCTAAAATATGAACTTTGTATGCCAACTCTTATAAATGTGAACCTCATTTAAAAAAATACAGTTCTGTGTCATTTAATGCTGGGGACTTGTTCTGGGAAATGCATTGTTAAGTGATTTCTTCACTGTGCTAACCTCATGGAGTGTACTTGCACAAACCAAGATGGCTACATCACTAGGTGATATAATCTCACAGGATCATGGTCACATATGATGTTGTACTTGACCAAACTACTGAATTGTGGCACATAACTGTATTTTAAATTTTAATTGATACATAATAGTTGTATGTATGTATGGGGTAAAAGGTCACTTCCATGCACATATACAAAAGGTAAGTGGCATAGTCATGGTAAGCCTAGTGACTGGGGGACAGTCATCCCACCAATGTCCAGGAAGATTAGCAAAGACGTTCAGCAGCGGACCTGTCAGTCTCAGCTGATTCGACTCCACCCTTCCCCTCACTGGCCTTTCAGGTCCTCTCCAGCTGCAGCCCTGGACATGGTAAGCAGAGAGAAGACATTCTCACTGTACCTTTTCAGAATTCCTGATTCACAGGGCCTGTGAGCAGAAGCAATTGGCTTTTTCATGCTTCTAGGTTTTGTGTTTGCTAGCAACAATGGTAATTAGAACAACTAGCATCCATCTACTGTGGAGCTCAGTGACCAGGTGGATTTGTGAAGAGGCTCAGTAAGCTACACTGTGTCATGGACAGTTATTTCATTTTTATTGCTTGATAACTTAATGAAAACAGTACACATTTACTGAGTTTTTACTATATGCCAGGCACTATTGAGAGCACGTTATAGGTGTCAATTTATTTAATCCTCACCACAATGCTGGAGGTAAATATTATTGCTATTCCCATCTTACAGATGGCAGAACTGAGACACAAAATGGTTAAGTAACATGCCAAAAGTTACATAGGCTGTAAGTGGCAGGGCCTGATTACAAAGCCAGGCAGCTGGATACAGTGCTAACATGGGGACTGAATTTTATCTAACCGTCCTGCTTCTTGTCAGGTTGTTTCTTTCTGCTATATGGTCACATTTCATGGTCCTGTCTCTGAAACTAAAACAAGGATAACTTTTCCTTGGAGAAAATCTGGAGTACTGACTCAGATGTTATTCTTGCCAAAAAAAAGGGAGGGGGGAATATGTGTTTTATCAATGCTGCTCTTTCAAGCTTTGCTTAGCCTCTGCTAAAAATACAAGATCAGAGGAGCAATCACTTTGCTGGAGGCATAATTAACCATTAAAATTTAAACACATGAAATTCTGTATCAAAAATTCCTGAAATCACAAGATGGTCACCTCTTGTAATTTTTTTGCTGAAATTAAATGGAAAATATGGGAATTTTATAACCTCAGAATTGTCTCTAACTTCTTTCCCACCTTCAACTTAATCTGACCTACTTCTACACTGAGTGATCATATCCAGCCCTCCTCAAAAGCTCTCCAAGGCTCCCTAGTGCCTGCAGAGTCAAGTCCAAACCCATTATTTTGATGTTATCAAAACTGTCCAATGTGGCTATTCTCCGACTTTCTAACTGCTTGCCCCATTATATCCATTATCCCTCCTAAGCTTCACATCCGAGTCACGGCACCATTATGTCGCTCCCCCTCTTCGTGGAGGAACGACACAGGACCCTGCGCTGTTCTTTTGTCTGCTCGGCCCTTCCCGGGTTTGCTGCTGGTTCTTCCCGGGTTGGCTGCCGTCCTTCCACCTCCATGGAAGGGCGGTGCCCCCTGCCACTTTCCCCACTTCCGCAGGGGAGCGGCACACCACTGGCCGGCTCTCTCGGGGGCTGCTCAGGTGTTCTTTCAGGTGTTCCCCTTAGATGTTCCTCATGCATGTTGTCTCTCTCCTCCTTTATAGTCCTCTTCCACCAATCCCAACTCTGCTACCCACAAGCCGAGTACGCTGCTCTCCTCCAATCAGGAGCAGGTCCTGCAGTTTATTGGTTGAACTGGAGGCAGCTGCGTAGAAGCTGTTTACTCCTCTCTCAGCGCCATATTGTGGGAGAGCAGATGCATAGAATAAGTCTTAATTCGAGTAACTTAGTCTAGTCCGAGTTGCTCCCCACAATCCATGATATACTCCAGGGGTGCCAGGTTCCCTCCACTTCCTCAGTTGCCACCATGGACACTTTCTAAGTCTTTGCCCACAGCGTTTCCTTCCCAACCACATGTCAGCTGGCCTTTTCAGTTCAGCTCAGATGTCAGCTCCTCCAGAAAGCTCTCCCAGGTCTGCCCCACTCTGAATTGGAATCAATCTCTTCTTTTTTTTTATTTTTTTTATTTTATTTTTTTATTTTGACAGGCAGAGTGGACAGTGAGAGAGAGAGACAGAGAGAAAGGTCTTCCTTTGCCATTGGTTCACCCTCCAATGGCCGCCGCGGCCGGCGTGCTGCGGCCGGCGCAGCGCGCTGATCCGATGGCAGGAGCCAGGAGCCAGGTGCTTTTCCTGGTCTCCCATGGGGTGCAGGGCCCAAGCACCTGGGCCATCCTCCACTGCACTCCCTGGCCACAGCAGAGGGCTGGCCTGGAAGAGGGGCAACCGGGACAGAATCCGGCGCCCTGACCGGGACTAGAACCCGGTGTGCCGGCGCCGCTAGGCGGAGGATTAGCCTAGTGAGCCGCGGCGCCGGTCGGAATCAATCTCTTCTTGCCATGTGGCCTTAATCCTTTACTAAATCCATTATAGCATTGACCACAATTTGTTGTTATTCAAGACATTTTTTGGAATCTTTAATAATGGTAGGGATAATTAAGTAATAAAACAAGACTAGTACTCATGAGAAGGGTTTAAGAACTTTCATTCTGACATAATTTTAAGAATTTATCTGAAAGAGTTACAGAGAGAGAAAAAGAAACCCACACAGAGATATCTCCCATCTGCTGGTTGATAGCATAGATTTTTTTCTAAAGATTTATTTATTTATTTGAAAGAGTTACACAGAGAGAGAAGGAGAGGCAGGGAGAGAGAGAGAGAGAGAGAGAGGTCTTCAATCTGCTGGTTTACCCCCAATTGGCTGCAATGGCCCGAGATGCACTGATCTGAAGCCAGGAGCTTCTTCTGGGTCTCCCACGAGGGTGCAGTGGCCCATGGACTTGGGCCATCTTCAACTGTTTTCCCAGGCCATAGCAGAGAGCACCCACATGGGATGCCAGCGCTTCAGGCAGTGGCTTCCTTCATTATGCCACAGCGCCAGCCCAGATAGCACAGATATTTACAACAACCAGGGTGGGCCAGGACCAGAGTCAGGTGTGGTTGATTCCAGCAGTTAGCCTGAGCCCAGGCACATTTCTCCCCTCCCCTGCCTTCTGCCAATCAGATAAACTGCTCCTGAGTGTGGCCCAGGCCCACCTGGAAAGCTACCACCAAGCTGATTGGAGAGGCATATTGTCACCAGTGTTGATTCTATCCTATAGTTAGTGTTCCCCTGAGTTAGTTATGAACCCTTCTCCCTGCCCTTTAAAAAGTGGATGTGGCTGTGAATAAATTCAGACATGTTCACGAAACCTCTCTGGTGTTCCTTGTGGGAAGGACACTGTCGCCCTGCTCTCCCACACGGTGTGGCTTTGCAGGACAAGCCTCAGTCAGGAACTGGAGATTCAATTCAAATCTCCTACATAAGTGAAAGAAACCAAACTGCTTGAGCCATTACTTCTGTTTCCCATGGTCTACAGTCACAAAAAGGGGAAGTGAGATGGAGCTGGAAACTGAACCCACTCAGATATAGAACCTGTGAGTTCTTGCACAAATATTGTAAACATTTTGATTATTATGAGGATAACAATTTTATGTAGTACATAGATACATTTCCAAGAATATAATACCTGTTTCCCTCCTGCCCTCACCTTTCTTTATTTTCCTTTTATTTTTTGCAATAGTATATTTTATTTTACTTTATAATCCACTAAATAAAGACTACAACAAGTGAAAAATAGACCACTGTTCCACATGAGTAAAGGACCATAAACAATAAACAAATCTAATTATCACTTTCATGCATATACATGAACATTTTTGCACTCTGCAGATTAGCTATCACAAATCAGAGAAAATGTATGATATTTGTCTTTTTGGGTCTGGCTTATTTCACTAAAGGTAATGGTCTCCAGGTGAATGCATTTTGTTGCAAAAGACAGGATTTCATTATTTTTATGGCCAAGTAGTATTCCATCATGTGTGTATACCACGTTGTCCCATTCGTCATTTGATGGACACCTCAGTTAATTCTGTATCATAGCTAATGTAAATTGAGCTGCTATACACATGGGAGAACAACTATTTCCTTTATATGCTGATTTTATTTCTTTTTGGTATTTTCCCATGAGTGGGATGGCTGGGTAACATGGTAGATCTACTTTTATATTCCTGAGGAATTTCCATACTGTCTTCCATAACAGTTATTCCAGTTTATATTCTCACCAATAGTAAATTAGCATGCCTTTTCCTCCATATTCTCACCACCATTCATTACTTTTTGACTTGAATGATCACCATTCTAAATGGGATGAGGTAAAACTTCCTTTTTGCTTTTAATTGAATTTCCCTGATGGCTAATGATCCTGAGCATTTTTTCATGTGTCTGTTGGCCATTTGTATTTCAATGCCCGCTCATGTTCAGCATTTTATATAGGATCTTGGAATCCTTACTTAGTTCTTAACCGCTAGAACAAATTTTGACACATAATTGCTTTCTATCAGTTTTAGAAGTTGCTTTCAATTCTTGTTTAGGGTTTAATCTTAAATGGGTTATAGGCTTACCCCGATGTCTTTTCTGTTAAGATGATTATATGAAAATTTTATTTAGTTTTACTAACCTGGTATGTTATATGCATTGTTTTTCAGACACTAGACATGCAATATACAAATGTACTTCGTAAAATTTATGAAAATGTAATTAAAAGATAAGTGCAATTTGATGTGAGACTTTTGAAATTCATGTCTGGGTTTCTCATAATGTAGATTTTCATGAACTTTTTGAAGAGTCCTCATATATGCAATTTCATATTATCTCTAATGAAAGTTTTTAATTAATTAGTATCTTTCTATGTTATATGTCCATTAGTAGATTTCATCATGAGTGCATTTAGATTTTTTTATCATTATAGTTTTTTTTAGTAATTTGTAGTTTGCTATGTCTAAACTATCATGGAATCTGATGTATTAAAAATAGTGTGAAAGCTGGCCGGCGCCGCGGCTCACTAGGCTAATCCTCCGCCTAGCGGCGCCGGCACACCGGGTTCTAGTCCCGGTCGGGGCGCCGGATTCTGTCCCGGTTGCCCCTCTTCCAGGCCAGCTCTCTGCTGTGGCCAGGGAGTGCAGTGGAGGATGGCCCAAGTGCTTGGGCCCTGCACCCCATGGGAGACCAGGAAAAGCACCTGGCTCCTGGCTCCTGCCATCGGATCAGCGCGGTGCGCCAGCCGCAGCGCGCCGGCCGCGGCGGCCATTGGAGGGTGAACCAACGGCAAAGGAAGACCTTTCTCTCTGTCTCTCTCTCTCACTGTCCACTCTCCCTGTCAAAAAAAAAATAGTGTGAAAGCTGGCACCACGGCTCACTAGGCTAATCCTCCGCCTTGCGGCACTGGCACACCGGGTTCTAGTCCCAGTTGGGGCACCGGAATCTGTCCCGGTTGCCCCTCTTCCAGGCCAGCTCTCTGCTGTGGCCAAGGAGTGCAGTGGAGGATGGCCCAAGTACTTGGGCCCTGTACCCCATGGGAGACCAGGATAAGTACCTGGCTCCTGCCATCGGATCAGCGGGGTGCGCCGGCCGCGGCGGCCATTGGAAGGTGAACCAACGGCAAAAAGGAAGACCTTTCTCTCTGTCTCTCTTTCTCTCACTGTCCACTCTGCCTGTCAAAAAAAAAATAGTGTGAGAGAATGAGGCATCAGGAAATTTGTGAATACCATCTTTTCAGTCTATTCTGATGTAGGAAGGAACAGATAAATATGACTTCTCTGCAATGCTTCTCAGATTTGTATGAAACAAATGAGACATTCTGTGTAATGTAAATAATAAATTGTTTCATCTAACTGGGTTTTATCAAGATATCAAACTGAGCCTACATAATATTTTGTCAAAATTTACATAATGAAATGTTTAGTAAGAAAAAATAAGTAACACTGTAACTGAAGAATGATATGACTACATGGCAATTTCATGACTCTGCTTAATACTAATTTATCAGATACAGTATATCATTTGCATATCTATTTTTGTGTATACCTGTTTTTAATATATAACATGAAAGAGTGCACATGATAGCACAGTGGGATAAGTCACCACCTGGGACACTGACATCCCACAACAGAATGCCTAGGATTAAGTCCTGCCTTGGCTTTTGATCCATATTCCTGCTAATGCATACCTTAGGATGTAACAAGTAGGAAACTTGGGTGGGATTCTAACTCGTGTCCTCAGCCTGGCCCAACCCCAATTGTTTTGTGCATTTGAACCAGCAGATAGAAGGTGTCCCCCTCCTCTTTTTCCACTAAATAAACTTTTAAATGTTAAAACAATCAAAATATGAATAACATGAAGAATCATGGAAACAGTAGATTAGAACATTTAGAATTGTAGGTAACATAAAAATTATCATAAAATTTAGTGTACTAGTATATAATAGATACAGAAACAAAATGAAAAATGAATGTAATTTAAAAACTGACAGGTTAGTATGATAGAAAACATTTTGAAGAGCAAAATAAAGTGAACATTACTTCCCGGTTGGCGCCGTGGCTCAATAGGCTAATCCTCCACCTTGTGGCGCTGGCACACCGGGTTCTAGTCCCGGTTGGGGTGCTGGATTCTGTCCCGGTTGCCCCTCTTCCAGGCCAGCTCTCTGCTATGGCCCGGGAAGTGTAGTGGAGGATGGCCCAAGTGCTTGGGCCCTGCACCCGCATGAAACACCTGGCTCCTGCCTTCGGATCAGCGCGATGTGCCAACCGCAGCACACCGACTGCGGCGGCCATTGGAGGGTGAACCAACGGCAAAAGGAAGACCTTTCTCTCTGTCTCTCTCAAAAGGAAGACCTCTCTCTCTCTCTCTCACTGTCTAACTCTGCCTGTCAAAAAAAAAGGAAAAGAAATAGAAGTGCAAGGTAGAAATTACAATGATTGGAGTCAAAACTTGAATCCAATTAAGTAATTCAACTATTTAAAAAAACTCTAAAGAATGGAAAAATATTAGTTATCACCATATTCTAGTGCTCTCCAATAATATAATAGATTATAACTTCATATAATTATGTGAAATATAAGATTATTTATCAGAAAGTAATGACAAATAACAATCTACAAAAGTTATAAATATATGGTATATTTCCTGGGCATGAAATATTCTCAGATGAGAAACCCATTATTTCTGTTATTTTTCATGAGAGCCTATTGTTTTCCTCAAACCATGTGAAATACTCTATTCGTGTATGCATTTAGTACCTATGAAACAACATGTACATGTTCCCAAACTCTTGTAACACATCTAAATATACTCAAAAAGTTATAAAAATCCTTAAATCCAAGAGGAACGTGGGATAACTTTTCAATAAGAAACATAAACCGATAGAATGAAAGAAAAAAATCAACTGAGATACAAGTGCTGACCCTAGGACACTGGCTGACCACTTGAGCCTCAAAGCTGTGTGAGTTCTACAACATTCCCTCTGGACAACTGGAAGAAACAAGGAATTATGCCAACTAGAGACTTTCCAAGGACTGAGAGACATCTAATGAGATAATCAAATTGAAAATAATGAAGCATACACAAAACTAAGCCACCAGAATGAAGGTTATCAGAAATTCAATATAGGAATCGTATTTCAAAACTTGAAGTAGAAAATGAAAGCATTAATGATGAAAATGAGGTGTAATAACAGTAAAGAACAAAGAACTTCATTGGGAAAATAAGAAAATAAAACAAATATTTGAAAAATGCAACAAGCAATATACAATGCACAGTTTAAACATTAAATTAAACTCAAATGATCAGAGTGTTAATGAATTGAAAGACCGAGCTTCCAAACTGTTTTAAAGAATGACTATATGGGGCCGGCGCCGCGGCTCACTAGGCCAATCCTCCGCCTAGCGGCGCCAGCACACCGGGTTCTAGTCCCGGTTGGGGCGCCGGATTCTGTTCCAGTTGCCCCTCTTCCAGGCCAGCTCTCTGCTGTGGCCAGGGAGTGCAGTGGAGGATGGCCCAGGTGCTTGGGCCCTGCACCCCATGGGAGACCAGGAAAAGCACTTGGCTCCTGGCTCCTGCCATCGGATCAGCGCAGTGTGCTGGCCGCAGCGCGCCAGCCGCGGCGGCCATTGGAGGGTGAACCAACGGCAAAGGAAGACCTTTCTCTCTGTCTCTCTCTCTCACTGTCCACTCTGCCTGTCAAAAAATAAAAAAAAAAAAGAATGACTATATGATAGAAAAATCAAATGTAGTCATGGTAGTCATGTGATAATTAGAATGATAAGGAATAAAGCCCATTTATTTGGATCATAAGATTAGAGAATTTGTAAAATTATGAAAGATGTAATCCAATAAAAATAATTTATAAATGCCTAACATAGTATATCAGACATGATACTCCTTACATCATTTCATTATATTAAAAAGCTTAAAAATAAAAATGCTCATACATAAATCAGAATCATATTTAGTAAATCTGTGTATGCATTTAGTGTACATGTACCTATGAAAAAACATGTACATGTTCCCAAACTATTTTAAGAATGTAAGAATGCATGGAGGAAAATACTTGCAACTTAAATGCAATGACAGCAAAATCTCCACAACCTTTATTTTAAAAAACACACAAAAAGGAGAGAAGTATAATTCCATAGAGATTTATTGACTCCCATAGGAACATATTTCATTAGAATAATTTTCATCATGTGTGAAATATCTATTTTAAGAGAATTGTAAAAATTTATATTTTCTATTTTTACTTTATCTGAAAGGCATAGGGTGAGAAAAAGAGGGGAGAGATGGAGAAAGAGAGAGAGAGATATCCCTCATCTGATTTTTTCTTCAAAGGCCAGCAACAGCAGGGTACAGAAAGCTCAACCCAGGATTCTAGATCTTCATATGTTTCTCCTATGTGGGTGGCAGCAACCTATGTACTTAAACCAGCTCCTGCTGCCATCTAGGATATGCATTTATACAAAGCATAACCAGAAGCACAGGTGGTATTCAAACCCAAATGGGGTGTGGGCATCTGAAGCAGCATCTGTGCTACATGTTCACCCAAATACCACTCTGTTTTTTACTCAGTTTGTTAAAATTCGAAGCTTTGCCATGGTATGTTTTGAAAAAATATTAATTATCCTTTTACTTGAACTGATTAGTATCAATGGACTGACAGTGGCATAGGCATTGACCACAACACCCTGTACACCCAGGATAACTGAGTCATATGACCACAGTATCAGGGAGGAGAATGAGATGATGAAGTCCACCCAGTACATGACCACAAAGAAACTCACCAGCAGCAGGATGGTCTGGGTGGCCCTTTTCTCTGGGGAGAATCTTGGGGAGAGGCTGGTGTTGTGAAGGTGCTGGGACCTCCTCTGATGCCTGAGTAAGAGGATCACCATGTACACACTTGAGAGCAGCATGACTCCCACCAGGAAGACATCCCTGGATGTTAACACTGTGAAGATCAAACTCCTGATGCTAGGGCTTATGGAGTAATATGAACAATATTTAGTGAGAACCATCAGATTGGTTTGGGTCACATTGGAAGATGCCACAGTGTGGAAGATTGTGCTAGTGCTGAAACACAAACAGAGAAACCATAATGAAAGAAATAAATAGAAGATGAAATGTGTGGATTTATACTTGAACTGTGCCAACCAGGAGGTGCTGGAGCTGATGGTGATGGCCTGGATGATGCTCAGGAGGCAGGTGGTGCAGATGGAGAGGCTCCTCATCACCCTGATTAGGTAGAACAAAGCCTTACACTTGAAGTCATTGAAAAAATTCAGGGACTCAAACAGGTCTGGAGACCTCAAAAACAGCACAGTAAGAAGCATCACTGTGTGTACAAGGGCCAGGTGACAAGTGATTATGTCAGTGAGCTTTGGCTTGTGACACTGCGGGCGTGTGAAGATGTGGAAGAGGAGGAAATTGTTGGATGAGATTCCAATGCCAGCTTGGCAGAGAATACAGTTATTAATAGCCACATGAGCAGAAAGTGTGCTCATCTTATTAACAGTTAGGAAACACAGGCATGCCTGAAAAGAAAACAAATACAGTAGGTCTCATAGGATCAGTAAGTATTACTCTGCATACTAGAAATCCACTTTTTGTGTTAGCTTCCCATCTTCAGAATGGTCTCAGATTTCTGTTATTTTCAGTTTCCATACCAGAGATTCTTTATGTGAAGTCTTCAATTCAGTAGAGTACTGTGAAATCACTGCTTTCAGTTAGAAAGAGAAAAACAAAGCATGGGCAATATAATTAGATACTGAATTTTGATCAGCATTAACACATGTTTATTGCTAACAAAATTGTGGAACATTCTTCCATGCTTTAAAAGACTCTTAGATACTCAAAAATTAAGATCATTCTTTTCAGGCCTTAATAAATATATTTTTACAATGTTAAGATTTCACTATTACATTACCATGCTATTACATGGAATGTAGGGAAAACAAGGTTATCTAGTTAATTTAATCTGGAGGTTTCTTTCCATGTCATGAAGCTATAACAGAAAAATTATATAACATAAATATATTTTCTCACAGTTCCAGAGGCTAGAAAATCCTTGATCGAGGTTCTGTCATTTGATATGTGTATTCTAGCTGTTTTCTCCCATAGTAAAAAGTTAAGGGGCCATAAAGCAAGGAAGTACACATGCCTTTTTAAAATTACACCAACCATACCCATGAAGGTGTGGCCTTTGTGATCTGATCACCTCTGAATTATGTCACCTCTTAATACTGCTTAAATTGCAATTAAATTTCAGCATGAGTTTCAGAGGGGACATTTAACCCATAATAATGTGATAAAATGTTTACTTGTATGATGCTGAGAAAACTGAAAATTACCACATTCCTTCCATTTTCTAAGACCAATGAGTGTGTGATTGTTTTCAAGGACACTTGTATAACTGTAGGCCCATCATTATAAGCATTCAGGTATATTGGGAAGTTTTGTTCTTAGTTAATATTAGAGATTCATAGTTGAATTAGAAAAAAACCTATAAATCCGAATGAAATGTCTGTGTTTATAATGGGGAAACCATAGAGTCTGTTATACGTTTGATACTCTTTTACCAAAAGCTACACTTACTAAAATATTTGTGTATGTGAACTGCCAGGGTCATACAACCTGTTGCTACCACGAAGAAGTTGTGCATTCTCAGAAAACTTGGTTTGATCTCAGGTTAGACCAGGAGAAGCACCAATATCATGTTGACTTAAAGGCACAAACATAATGATTCCCAGATTTTAAGAGTACCTCTTGAGTGTTAATAAAAATTAATAGGGCACAGATACAAATGCTTATTTTGCCTGAACATACCTAAATCATTTTATTAATCCAATGCATTTGAGCCATAAAACAAGGAGCTATTCAGATAAAACATTGCAGAAAATAATTTTAGTATTTCTTTTCTGACTTAAAGTTATACCTACCTCATTCTCTTGGATGCAATCCTATCACCATCTGCAAGTGTTCACGTGCAAGGCTCTGAGGGTTTGATGCTGATGCTGGACTGCAGAGAACTATGGTTCCTAAGAGGAGAAGTCAGTAAATAGAAACAGGAACTACATTAAACCTATTTTAGGCAAATGAGTTAGCTACTACAAGCTAATAGACACATATGGTGTATTTTTACTAAAAGCCATTTATCAATGTCCTGTTATTTAAACTTAATTGAGGATCCTGTATTTGAATTTGCTGAATTTGGAAACCCTGACATGGAAACAATTACAGGGTTTTGAATAACACAGTGCAGACAAGAGGAGAAAGAAAATAGAAGGTATGCAAAGAGAAGAAATCCATACATGTCAGATACAAGTTGATCATATTGTAAAGGAAAGTGCATTTGAAATGATTTATTTAAAAAATACACAAATGTGAATGTTTACCTTAGAATGTACCATGAAAAAGAGACTCATTTACCATTTTCTGCTGGGGCCAAGGATGAGAAATCAAAACTTGAGAAATCAGAAGACAAATAATGAGAACGTATTTCATGATCATTTTTCTGATTTTTATTTTACTGTCAATATTTTATGCTCCAAAGTATATAGATAATTGTGAATTATGGTGGGGAAAATAACACCATTTAACATACTAAGAACAAATGAATTACCACAAAATCTATGGACTTACATCAGAAGCAAAGTGGAGTGCAATGAAAGGAAGAAGCCTTTTACAAGATAACGGGGGCCATTTTATATACAATGATCTGTCATTTCAGATAAAAATAACATTGTAAGATTTTCGTCTTTACGTTGAAATTCAGAGAAATATTGGTTTAAAATGGACATCGTTTATACATAGATTTTTGTATTCTTCCCAGCTCAGATGTATATATGTAATCTATATTATAAAATAATACCTTATTCTTTATTGTTGAATTACAAAAATCAAAAATATTTTTCTCATTAATTGACTATATTTTGTATAGCATTGTAAAACCTGTGACCAGTTATCCACTGCACAAAGAAATTTCTGAAAATCTAACAGATATGATCGGCTTGCATATATAAGGGTAAGAGTCACAACAGCAGACTGAGGTAGGGAATTTGGAAGGAAATTGAAAACCTGTTCCCTCTGTTGCAGGTGCCCTGGTTGGGGTCATTGGAGGCTCCTTATCTCAGCGTGCCCATGCTCAAATACAAGAAATCCATAAGGCTGCTGAGACAAAATTAACCATCTCCAGAGTCCACATAGAAAATAATGAGTTCTACAGGTTGTTTCTTGAGACATTTGGTTCTCATCAGCAAGGCATGGCTAATTCTCATCATTACTTTGCTTCATTTAGTCATTTATTTCCAGAATAGAATTCATTGATTCTATCTTTATTGTATGTTATTTCATGTTACTTTAGCAAATCATAAGCATGTTTATTTGTGGGTTACAATGAGATGATAGGGTTCACATATACATCAAATGATGATTCAGTCATGTTAATTCACCTGTTCATTATCCCATATACTTGTTACTTCTTTGTTATGAGAGCATTAAAATCTCTATTAGCAATATTGAAATGCACAGTAAATTAACAATAGAAGAGTCATCATGCTGTGCAGCAGATCACTAGAATGTTTCTCTTTTTTTAAACTGACACTCTGTACATTTTGCCATTTGGCACTTAAAGGCAAATAGGCAGGAAGCCTGCTGAATTCAGGCATTATCTTGAAACTAATGATGACACAATAATGATATTGCAATCAACTGATCATTTAAAGTATATTTTAAGTATGAAATAAAAATTAAAACTTTTAAAGTAAACTGCAAAAGAACTAAAATTAGAGGGTTCTGTTCTTAAAAGGAGATCTAAGTTCTTGGAATTTGAACTTTTTTCTCTAATCACAAAATATTTATTTTTATTGACATGCTAATATTCAAATATTTTCAAGATTAAAAATTTAATGTTTTATGCTATGGAAATTTTAAAAATTTCAAAATATTTAAAACAACTTACCCTTAAATTTAAAATAACTCAAAGCAAAAAAGAAAGCATTCTTATTTAGAATCGCCTCAATGTTTTTCAAAACAAAATTTCACATTATGGGTATAGTAATTGAAAGTGATAAAATTACTCAAGTAAGATAACAGTCAAATGCAATTCTAATTTAAATGCAGAATCCTGTAACTATAAATGTTGTGTCTTCAATCTGTGAATTTTAGCCTCATAAGACGTATGAAATTGATTTTTACATCTGTAGCATCTACTGACTTCACTTGTGATTTTCTATGTTGCAAGGCTGAAATTATGAAAATAGAATTTTCCTTGTTGTCATTGATCTCATTCTACAACATCTAACAACTCCCCTTTGGAGCACTCCTGGCCTCTGACAGAGCTGAGAAACACACACTCACCCAGCTGAGTCTCTGCAGGAAGCCCACAAAAGTGAAATGAACCTCCACCCATGTGGTTATAAGAAGATCTGCTATGAGCTCATCTCCCATCAGGCCCACGATTTTCTTGTCACCTGTGAAATAGGACAAGCTCTGGACTTGAGATTGGTACATACAAGAGTCACCAGAGGGGAACATGGAAAAGCACAGGGAAAGAACAGCTGAGCCTCACCTTCCCCACACATGAACACACCTTGCTATCCTACATCTGCCTGTGGGGACTGTATGGTTACAGTCATTGTCAGCAACACAGGAGTCTTGCAATAGCTCCAACTTCAAAATGAGTCAGTGCCACAACACTGCCAATGGTTTCTGCCTTGTTTAGAAGACTCTAGCACCTTTCTCATGTATCACTAAGCTCTCATAAATTCATATCTAGTCTAATTAGTGCCTTTATGGAAACAAGCAAATTTCCATTCCCAGCAGCACTATGGGGTTGGACACACTTTATCCTTCTAAAGAACATTATTTTGAACAGACTGTGTGGGTTTTCATACTCCTAGACTCTCAGATTTCTTTGATACCTTGGTCACATGGGTAATTCTGGCTCTAATTTATATACATGTTACCTTGCTTCCTGTAATTTTGTACAATGCTTACAACTTTATTTTCCAATCTGTGGTCATGCAGATATACCTCTATATTTAATTTTAACAGCTTTCAACTTTTAAGTCCTATAATTAGGTTTATTGGGTCTTTTTCCTTGTTGTTAATGAAAAAATTTACCACAAAAATTTTTCTTGAAGATATTTAAGTGAATACTACACATTAAACTGTAGATACTATGTACAATAGATTTCTATAATTTATTCATTTTGCATAACTAAATTTAAACCCATTGAAAAATCTTAACTTCAGTAGTAGAATATATTTAATCATTCCATAATGTATGTTTATAACATTATTAACATTATGTAGTACATGATAAAAGCATAAAGTACATGCATCAATTATTTTTTTACAAAATGATTTCTTTTGTACTCAGAGGCTGTGAGAGAGGACATAAGCAATGTTATTTCTTTTTTTCCAATAGAAATTTTTTATTTAAGGAATACAAACTTCATGCATTTCATGAGTACAACTTTAGGAATGCAATCATTCTTCCCACTATACCCACATTCCCACCCCTCCTCTTCCTCCCTCTCTCATTCCCAGTCCCATTCTCCACTAAGATTAATTTTCAATTAACTTTATACAAAGAAGACCAACTCTATACTAAGTAGATTTCAACAATTTGCACATATACACAAAAAACTGTTCCTCAACCATCAGGACAAGTGCTGTTCATATCTTCACTTAATACACTAAAATGAAATAAATATTTGAGAACAAGTTACAGATGTTATTTCTTAAGACTGCCCACATGATCATCACTGGAATCCTGTACTGAGAAATGCTTAGCTCAGCATTTCCTCCAAAGCTTCAATGTGCACATAAATCATTTGGGATTTAGTGCCACACTCTAAGACAGTGTGGTTCGAAAGGTTTGAATGAGCCTCATGTATTGGCTTCTCTAAGAAATCCCCTGTTAGCTGATCTTCCTCCTCCTAGACTCAATATTTTTATCACTGAGCCAGAGAATCAAGCTCAGTTCACACTGTCTTATGCCCATGTATTCATGGTATAAAGTCCATGGGCTACCAGTGAAAACCGTGAATCACCATCCTGAAACACAGTTTCCCTGTTGTCCCTTTAAAGGTCTGAGAAGGCACTGGAATATGAATAAGTTTGTGTTTTAGAAAACAACATTTTTTTTAGAAAACAATGCTTCCTGATCATGAGTTATATAATTATAAATGTTTAATGGAGCCCTGTGCTGGAAAACTTGAACACATTATGTTAGTAGTTTTCCATAATCCACTGTTAATTAACTACTAAAGGTCAATGATTGACTTGAAAATTTAGAGTTATGAAGGATGCACATTTCTATTCCTTAGGTTTAATTATCAATGACTTTAAAACACAGAGGGCCGGCGCTGTGGCTCAATAGGCTAATCCTCCACCTGCGGCGCCAGCACACAGGGTTCTAGTCCTGGTCAGGGTGCCAGATTCTGTCCAGGTTGCTCCTCTTCCAGTCCAGCTCTCTGCTGTGGCCTGGGAGTGCAGTGGAGGATGGCCCAAGTGCTTGGGCCCTGCACCCGCATGGGAGACCAGGAGAAGCACCTGGCTCCTGGCTTCAGATCAGTGTGGTGCGTTGTCTGCAGCACGCTGGTGGCAGCAGCCATTGGAGGGTGAACCAACGGCAAAGGAAGACCTTTCTCTCTGTCTCTCTCTCCCACTGTCCACTCTGCCCTTAAAAAAAACAAAGCATAGAGAATAAAAGCCAAGTAACCTAGATAGGGAGGACACAGAAGGAAAGGATGAAATAGTCATTATTTAGGAGGATGTTTAGTTCTTGAGTTTACATTTAATTCTTTGTGATATATGAGCAGCTATTCAACTCCCACAAATGACAAAGAAGGTAATGAGAGAGATGTTTTAGAAGGCAAGTTTTAATGACAAAGGCAGAATTAAGGCACCAAAAATATACTTTTACAAAATTTTTCTGCTTTTGAACTTGTGGAAAATGTGGGCAGCAGCTCTGAAGAGATGGGAAGCTGCCCCTGGGACTCTGATCTCTTTGCTCTGAGGCGAGATCCCATGGCAGGGCCAGACTGAGGCAGGCTTCAGCAGCGGGAAGAACTGAGCAGTGCCAGGACTGAAGGGAGCCCTCAGCTTCTGATGACTGTGTGGCTGGGATATTCCCAGCTACATCTTTCCTAAGCCTGCCTTACAGAAATTTGACATCTAGCATTTTATGATTTTCATTGTTTCAGTCTTGTTGCCATCTATTTAACAATAAAAGTAACAGTAATTTATGTAAACCCCTAGAATTATTTGGAACAATTCTATTAAAAAGCTAAATTACTTTTATTCTTGACAAATGAAAAGTAATTAAAATAATAATAACAATAACCTTCCTGTCCAGAGTTTGATCTTTTGGGAACAATATCAGAGCAGAAACAACAACCAATCATTTGAACTGGACTAAATGAAGCTCAAGCCTCTTGGACACCACCTATTCTTTGAACTGACCACACAATGTTGACATAAAATTGATCCATTAGCTCTAGTCTGAAGATATTTGCATGATAGGAACCATGATTGTCTCACCTCTTATCTAGTGGCCTCATGAAATTATGCAATTGATTTATGTATCACTCAACATCTCTAAACATCTTCCTAGTTCTTCACTGAGTGCCAGGGAACTGGAAATAAAAATCTGTCAGAGGAAAAGACAAAACTATTACTTCAGTGAAGTGAGGGAGGGACCTGAATGATTCACTGGTTGTTCTCTTAGAGGAAAATTTCATGCCATTTTTTTTTTTTCAGTCCGGCCATCATCTAACATCCTGTAACATCTCAGAGATTCCCAGGGGCTGGTGAGATGTTCTCCAGTGAGCCTGGAACCGGTTTTGGGATCTATCTTGGCAACTGGCTGGCCACATGCTTGCCTCTGCAAAACCAGAGGATTCCAGGCAGGGCTATCCCCAGGATCTGGGACATGCCCCAGAGTGGACCTATGAGGATGCCCCTCCTGGTGGGCTAGAATGGGAGAAATGCCCATTTGTTTAGATGAGGAGCACTTGCCACCTGTTTCAGAGTCACCATGGGGGAGCTGACCAAGGCCAGGGTACCACCCCTCTGCCAGATCAATTTATCAGCCTGTCTCTGTGCTCTTCACCCTGGACAGTATCCCTCAGGACCTAGAACTGCAGACACAGAGGCCTGGGTCTCTCTCAAGTAGACAAGGGCCCAACAACTTAAGCCATCTTCTGATGCTTTCTCATGCGATTGTCAGGAAGCTGAATTAGAAGACAGTCAGCTGGGACACAATTCAGTGCCCAGATGGGATGTTTTATGTGGAAAAGGGAACTATCATCCCTCCCTACATTTTGGTAGAAAGTGTGTCTCCCATACAGAAGCAGTGAATGTGGTGTATATACAACCACATTGGAATGCTTTATGAATATAGGCTCCTTCTCTCACTTGTGTACTCTACCCAGGCATGCTCAGTGCTGTGGTTAAGAGAACACTTTGGCATGGACATCACAAATAACTAACTCTATTGCTATAATATAAGTCATCTGAAAAGCTGTAACAGATACATTGTCTCCACATGTCCATGTGGTTCTTATAGATGTTAAATATATTTCAGTGACTGACATGAGACTGAGAAAGTGAACACATGTTTGTCAAGTAATTAGTTCAGGCAATAACTTTTTTTTTGACAGGCAGAGTGGACAGTGAGAGAGAGAGAGACAGAGAGAAAGGTCTTCCTTTGCCGTTGGTTCACCCTCCAATGGCTGCCGTGGCCAGCCGTGCTGATCCCATGGCAGGAGCCAGGTGCTTATCTTGGTCTCCCATGGGGTGCATGGCCCAAGCACTTGGGCCATCCTCCACTTCACTCCCTGGCCACATCCGAGAGCTGCAGGCAATAACTTTTTTTTTTTTACAGGCAGAGTGGACAGTGAGAAAGAGAGACAGAGAGAAAGGTCTTCCTTTTTGCTGTTGGTTCACCCTCCAATGGCCGCCGCGGCCGGCGCACCCCGCTGATCCGATGGCAGGAGCCAGGTACTTCTCCTGGTCTCCCATGGGGTGCAGGGCCCAAGCACTTGGGCCATCCTCCACTGCACTCCCTGGCCACAGCAGAGAGCTGGCCTGGAAGAGGGGCAACTGGGACAGAATCCGGAGCCCCGACCAGGACTAGAACCCGGTGTGCCGGCGCTGCAAGGTGGAGGATTAGCCTAGTGAGCTGCGGCGCTGGCCCATAACTTTTAAAAAGTTATTAGGAAATAGGATCAATAACTGGATATTAATTTTTGAAACAAAGATCTTAAAACAATGCTCTTGGAGGCTTGATAGACTGATTTGAGTCCCTGATTGTGTGCCAACATTGTAAGGTCCTAAAATCATCCTCTCTATCTAGTGTAATTTGAAGAATTTCAAGCCCATAAGAGGAAAAATGACAATAAGAAAATAGACATCAAATATCCAGGAGCAGCAGTCCCTGTTTTGCACAGACTGATGATCCAAGAATGATCTGAGTGTTTCACATTCTTCCCTGCTTGAGGGCTCAATGTACATGCTAAATGGAAATATGTAGAATTGCCTTTGGCAATGGTTGGTATTTTTGAAAGCCTTGTTTGGTGTATTCTCTTGGGATGCAACTCATATCAGAGACCTGGTTTGAAACCCAACAACTCCATTTATGTTGCAGCTTTCTGCTAATGCATTCTGGGAGGTAGCATGAAACCCATGTTGAAGACCTGGATGGAGTTTCAGATTTCTGCCTTTGGCTTGGCCTACACTGGCACCTACAGGCATTTCAATAGTAGACTAGTAGATAGGAGATTCTCTCTCTCTCTCTCTCTCTCTCTCTCTCTCTCTCTCTCTTTCCCTCCTTCCCTGTCACTTTCCCTTCAATGTAGCAGAAAATGAATAGTTTTTAAAAGTTGGGCTAAATTGATGAGAAAATTATTGAATTGAAATATTTTCATAACAAATCAAGATAAATACAGTAAATACACAAAATGATAGAAATGCAAAAATAGCTATGGGCAAATGAGGACAAAAATGAAAAGAAATAAGCATACCTTATAGTTTTTTGGAGAAGGTGTTTAAAAAGAACAACAAAATTAAGCAAATTATGACTTATCCATGTTGTGGTGAATTTTTTTAGGAAATACATGTCACCTTCAGCCAGGAAGGATAATTTAACAGATTTACAGTACAAGCTTTCCAAGTTCAACCATACTAATAATTAAAGTACTAATATCTCTTCATCTAGGTCATCTATTTTGTTTCAAAATGGCAACCTTTGTTTTCATTTCATTTCTTTGAAAGACAGAAGACAAAGAGAGGGGGGAGGTCTTCCATCTGCTGGTTCCCCCCCTCCCAGATGGCCACAATGGCCAGGCTGTGGTCGGAACCATCCTCCACTGTTTTCCCAGGCCATAAGCAGGGAGCTGGGCTGGAAGTGGAGCAGCCGGGACTCAAACCGGCGCCCGGATGGGATGCGGATGCTGGTGCCACAGGCAGAGCCCTAACCCACAAGGCCACAGTGTTGGCTGCTCAAAATGGCAACCTTTGGGCTAGTGATCAGGTTAGATATGATCGTCACATCAACGTGGCAAATAGTTGAGTTTGATACTCCATAGTTCTAGTGAAATAATAGACATCTATCCCACTAAATCTCTTCATTAGATGGTACATGAGTACACAAAATTTTATGAGTACTATTATAGAAGCTTAAATTTTGTGATGCCTTCCTTTTCCCTTAGCTATAATGATTCTCTAAATTAGCTCCCTGCAAGTAGCACTAGTAGTTGAACTTTCAAGACTGAGTATTTATTTTCTTCTCTTTTGAGTCTGTTTTAAGGACAAAGTATTTGGAAAATCCATCTATTTATTTGGTACTTTCCCTTCCAATCATAGTCTATGTGACTCTAAATCCAGTATGTATAGTCAATGCTTTCATTTTAAGTTGTCATTTTAAGTTTATGTAACTTACATAAAATATAAATCTGGAAGTTATAGACTGTTACTATTTCAAAGATAAAAATTTCTGGAAGTTAAATTTTTAAAATTATTTAATTGAGAAATGAAGAGAAAGTGAGCTGGAGACAGAGACAGGGATAGAGATGACAGAGATCGAGATTGAGATAGTGATAGAGATAGAAATGATAGAGATCAAGATAGAGATTGAGATAAAACTTCCATTCACTGGTTTACTTTCCAAATGCTCACAATAGGTGAGGTTGGGCCAGGAGCTGTGAATTCAATCCAGGTGTTCCACATGTGTGGTAGGGACCCAAGTACTTAAGCCATCACTGCTGTCTCCCAGTGTTCAAAACAGGAAACTTGCATAAGCAGTAGAGCCAGGACTTGAATCCTGGCACTCTGATATGGGATGTAGGTGTTGTAACTGGTCTTACCAGGCCAAATATTTGGCCCCAGAAATACCTAATTACTGGAAATATTAGGGTATTGTTTTTAAAATATAATCATTATATTTTATTAGGCATTTTCAACCATTAGAAATAAGTACTAACTCATTCATAAAATAAAGGGTAAGGCATATAATTTTTTGCTTTAAAATAAAAAAAATTAGGTAAAAAATTAGGGCAAGTGGTTGGCACTGTGGTTAAGGTTGAGGCTTTGCTGGTGGCACCAGCATTTCATATGGGTACCAGTGTGAGTCTTTGCTGCTTGATTTCTGATCTAGCTCCTTGCTCATGGCCTGGGAAAGCAGTGGAAGATGGTTCAAATGCTTGGGCCCCTGCACCCATTTGGGGACCCATACGAAGTTCTCTATGTGTAAATATGACTCTCAAATAAAGCTTCTAAAAAAGGCAAAAAATGACAATTATTGATGCCTTCTGATAAACAGTAGCCATGTTTTATTATTTAATTATCCATAAAACTATAAAATTTTCATTTATCTAATGGTTTGAATCTATATACATCATTATAAAATATGAGATGCATGGTACAACAGCGCAAATCCTAATGAAAATCGCAAATTTGTACATACATGCTGTAGAAGTGTATCAGTTACAGGTGCACAATTGCTGGGGAATTAGCGGATGACAGTATAGCATAAGCACTGGGAAGAAAGCACTGTAAAAGTCCCTGTGTGTATGGACAGAGATGCTGTCAAAGTGCTGTAGGCAACATTGATTCTTTGAGCTTTGTGAAGGGATCTTCTTATCTTGATACTATCATCACATGTTTCTTCCACTTCACTAACAGGTTATGAGTTATAACAGTGTATATTTTTTTTGACCGGCAGAGTTAGACAGTGAGAGACAGAGACAGAGAGAAAGGTCTTCCTTTTCCATTGGTTTACCCCCTAAGTGGCCACTATGGCCAGTGTGTTAACACAGAGATCTCTCATATGGTGGTTTACATAAAAATGCTTGCAACAGACAGTGCTCCATCAAGGTAGCACTCAGGGTCTGGGAACTCAGTGCAGATCTCTCAGATGGGTGGCAGGAACTCAAACACTTGAGAATTCATCATTGCTTCCCAGGATCTGCATTAGCAGGAAGAAATAAGGAGATGGAACCAGAAATAGAACCCTGGCACTCTACTATAGACCTGGGATACCTGACATGTGTGTTAACCACCAGGCTAAAGTCCTGTTTCCCAGGGTACTTTTGATCTAGCAGTGGAAATTTCCTTCAATTCTTAGTTTGTTAAGGATTTTAATCATAAGTGGATGGCGGATTCAGCCAATGCTTTCTCAGTTTAGATGATCACATGTTAATTTCCCTTAATTTTCTGAATATCATATTTTATGTTGATGTTTTTCAGATGTTAATCAAACTTCATACAACAGTACTTCAAAAATGCATTCAAGTAACTAAAAGTTAAGTTTGGTGCAAACATTTTTGAAATTTACAATAGGGCTTTTCATAATACACAGTTTCTTTTCTGCTCTTTTTTCATTTTTTTCTCTCTGAGATAATATTTTTCATGAAGTGCTTGAGTACTTAACATATATGGAACTCATTTAATTTAGCACAAATATTTTAATTAATACATTTAATTAACTATATATTTCTTTTTTTTTGAAAATATTTTTAACATTTATTTTAATATTTTTTTTAGGAACACACTTTTTTTAACTTTTATTTAATGAATATAAATTTCAAAAGTATGGCTTATGGATTACAATGGCTTCCCCCCCATAACGTCCCTCCCACCCGCAACCCTCCCCTTTCCCATTCCTTGAGTTAGTTTGATTATTATCATGGTGGGTTTTTGTAGCATTCCTTGCTTCTGAATTTTCACAGAAGTAGATGTAGTAAAATAATGTGAAAGAAGGAGGCACTTAAAAAAAGGCACTTAATATTATCTTTTTTTTTTTGACAGGCAGCATGGACAGTGAGAGAGAAAGAGAGAGAAAGGTCTTCCTTTGCCATTGGTTCACCCTCCAATGGCCGCCGCGGCCGGTGCGCAGCGGCTGGCGCACCATGCTGATCCGATGGCAGGAGCCAGGTACTTATCCTGGTCTCCCATGGGGTGCAGGGCCCAAGCACTTGGGCCATCCTCCACTGCACTCCCTGGCCACAGCAGAGAGCTGGCCTGGAAGAGGGGCAACTGGGACAGAATCCGGAGCCCCGACCGGGACTAGACCCGGGTGTGCTGATGCCGCAAGGTGGAGGATTAGCCTAGTGAGCCATGGTGCTGGCCAATATTATCTTATATTGTATTAAATGAAAGAAGGAGGCACTTAAAAAAAGGAGGGGGGCAGCACTGGGGCAGAGCTGGGGAAGCCACCACCTGCAGTACTGGCATACCATATAGGTGCCAGTTAGAGACATGGTTGCTCCATTTCTGATCCAGCTCTCTGTTATGGCCTGGGAGAGCAGTGGAAAATGGCCCAAGGCCTTGGGCTGTTGTACCCACATGTGAGACCTGGAGAAAGTTCCTGATTCCTAGCTTTGGATTGGCCCAGCTCTGACTGTTGCAGCCATCTGGGGACTGATTCAGCAAATAGAAGACCTTTCTCTCTCTCTGCCCTTGTCTATCCCTCTCTGTAACTCTGCCTTTAAAATAAATAAATAAATGTTAAAAAAAGAGGCTGAATGCTTCAGCCAGCTTCTCTACATGCTACTCAGACTTATTTTATAAGACAAATGTGAGATTGTGAATAATGTAAACAAATAAAATTGTGTCATTTGACTTTAAGTTTGGTCAAGATTTCAAACTTATCCTACATTAATTTTTGTGTGAAAATTTAGATAATGGTGTTGAAGTAAGAAAAAAGTAAAACATAACATTGAAAATGAAGAGAAGTATAAACATGACAATTTCATGAATCAGTGCTTAAATCTGACATATTGTATATAGCAATATAAATATATATAAACAAGTGAACATATGGTGTTTAAAATATGTAACATGAAGGGATGCAGCAGGATAAGCCCCGCTTGTGACAATCACATTCTATATGGAGTCCTTTAGATCAAATGTGACTCTGCTTCTTCTCCAGTTTCATACTAATGCACACTCTGTTAGATGGAAGATGAGGACTCAAGTACACTGGTGTCTGCTGTTCACATGGGATACCCATATCAAGTTCCTAACACCTCATTTCAACCTGGCCCACCCCCATCTGTGTTGTCATTTGAGATGTAAGACCTCTCTATCTCACTCTTTCCTTCCCTCTCATTCTCCCCTTGTGTCATTCTGTCTTTTAAGTAAATAAATAAGCTTTGGAAGTGTAAAAAACACATTTTAAATGCTTGTAATGTGAAGATTCATTGACAAGAATGATAAATTGATGTACTTAAAATAATAGGTGATGTTAAAACAGTCACAAATCAGGGCCCACATTGTGGCACAGTGGGTAAAGATGAGCCTACAATGCTGACATCCCATATGGTTGCTGGTTTGCATCTTGGCTGTTCCTCTTCTGATCCAGCTCCCTCCTTATGTACCTAGGAAAGCAGCCCAAGATGGCCCAAGTGTTTGGAACCCTAAATACATGCCAGAGATTCAGAGGAAGCTCCTGGCTCCTGGCTTTGGCTTAGCCATTTGGGGAGCAAACCATCTGATGGATGATCCCTCTTTCTACATTTCAAATAAAAATAAGATAAATATTTTAAAAAACTGCCACAAAGAGCCCATGAGAGTATTTTAGGCATGGAAAGCCAAGACACTCTGGAAAAAAAAAAAAGGAAGACCTAAATGGAAGGTCTCTGCAAGTGAGATCCCAGTGAAAAGAATGGGGCCATCAAAGAAGGAGGTAGCTTTCTCTGAAGGGAGGAGAGAACTTCCACTTTGACTATGACCCTGTCGGAATAAGATCAAAGTCGGTGAACTCAAAAGGCTTCCATAGCCTTGGCAACTCATGACTAGAGCCTAGGGAGATTACTGACGCCATAAACAAGAGTGTCAAATTGTTAAGTCAACAACAGGAGTCACTGTGTACTTACTTCTCATGTGGGATCTGTCCTTAGTGTGTTGTCCAATGTGAAGTAGTGCTATAACTAGTACTGAAACAGTATTTTACACTTTGTGTTTCTGTGTGGGTGCAAACTGTTGAAATCTTTACTTAATATATACTGAATTGATCTTCTGTATATAAAGATAATTGAAAATGAATCTTGATGTGAATGGAATGGGAGAGGGAGCGGGAGATGGGAGGGGTGCGAGTGGGAGGGAAATTATGGGGGGGGAAGCCATTGTAATCCATTAACTGTACTTTGAAAATTTATATTTACTAAATAAAAATAAATAAAAAATTAAAAAATAAAAATAAAAGACTGCCACAAATTACTTGTTAGGATAAAACAAATATATGAACACATAAATGTTAAATACCTTTAGTAGATAAATTGAAAAGTTAGCAAGACACATAGATAGACAACATTTTAACCAGTTAACAGAGAATGAGCATCATTTCAAAGAGTAGCAGGACATTTTCAAGCCACAGGTTTAGGGACTTTATAATTTCACAAAAGCATAAATCTTACAAATCCTATACTTCATCATCTGTGAAATGACAGGAGTATCATCAACTAAATTGTTACCAAGAAGTTATTGAGACACAGGCAGAGCCTATGCACCAGTGTTGGAAAGTGAGGTGAGAGCAGACTGCAGCAGCCTAAGCCACTGGTGCTAAAGCTTCAGGAAAAGCCAAGCATAAACCTGTGGGGGATAGTGTACCTGCCAAACTAGAAGAGAAAAAGGGAGTGGGACATTAGTCTCTCCACAATCACTTTATAACGGCCTCCTGTAACAAGCCAATAGAGTGGACACCATATTGGACATACATAACAGCTGTATCAGCTCATGTCCATGCCCAGAAACCAGTCGAGTGGAGACTCCTAACTCTTTCTTGTGTGAACTTTCTGAAATCAAAATAAAAAAAAGAACATTTGTTTTCATAGGTTATATAACCCTTGGAAAACTTAAATTATGGTAGATGTTGAATTGAAGGAAATATAAATTCTGGACAAGATAGATTTCAAAGTATTTAGATATCAGAAAAGCACAATTCCACACAATTGCAGTAATCAGATAGGCCTCTCTCCTACTAGAATAATTTACATGTGCAGAGGAACATCTATTACAGAACAACCTCTCTCTTTCTCTCTCTCTCTCTCTCTTCTTTATTTAAAAGGCAGAGTGAAAGATAATACAGAAAAGAAATAGAGAAAGAGATACATCATATATCTTGTGATTCAATGCCCAAATGTTCACAGCCAGTGGTGGGCAAGGCCAAAGCCAAGGCCCTAGAACTCCATGTAGTACTTCCCTATGCAAGTACTTAAGTCAGCACCTGCTGATACTAAGGGTGTGCAGTATCAGTAAGCTGGGTAGGAGTCAGAGGCAAAATTCAAGCCCAGACACTCTAAAAACAATAGGAGGGTCCCAAGCAGTGTCTTAACTGCTGCACCATACACTGGCCTGTTAAAATCAAAAGATTTTCTGTGGTACATTGTACAACATACTGAGTATCCTCTTATCAGAACTGATAAGCACTAATGGACTGACAGTGGCATAGACATGGACCACAACACACTGAACACCCAAGATAACTGAGTCATATGACCACAGTATCAGGGAGGAGAATGAGATGATGAAATCCACCCAGTACATGACCACAAAGAAACTCACCAGCAGCAAGATAGTCTGGGTGGCCCTTTTCTCTGGGGAAGATCTTGGGGAGAGGTTGGTGTTGTGAAGGTACAGGGACCTCCTCTGATGCCTGGACAAGAGAATCACCATGTACACACTTGAGAGCAGCATGACTCCTACAAGGAAGATGTCCCTGGATGTTAATAATGTGAACATTAAACCCCTGATGCCATGGCTCATGGGGTAAAATGAACAGTATTTCGTGAGATCCATCAGATTGGTCTGGGTCCCATTGGAAGATGCCACTGTGTGGAAGAGTGTGCTAGTACTGAAAGACAAACATATCAGCCATATGAAGAAGAAGAAATAGAAGATGAAATGTGTGGATTTATACTTAAACTGTGCCAACCGGGAGGTGCTGGGGCTGATGGTGATGGCCTGGATGATGCTCAGGAGGCAGGTGGTGCAGATGGAGAGGCCCCTCATTACTCTGTTGATGTAGAACAAAGCCTTACGCTTGAAGTCATTCCAAAAACTTAGCAACTCAAACAGTTCTGGAGAGAACAAAAACAACACAGTGATGAGCAATGCAATGTGGACAAAGGCCAGGTGACAGGTGGTGAGGTCAGTGGGCTTAGGTCTGCGATCCTGTAGGAGTCTGAGGATGTGGAAGAGGAGAAGAAAGGTGTTGGCTGAGATTCCAAAGCCAGTTTGAGAAAGAAGATATTTATTAACAGGAACATAAACAGAAGGTGTGCTCATCTTAATATCAGGGATGAAACACATGCATGTCTGAAAAAGCAAACAAACAAGTATTGGAGGTTTCACCTCATCAGCAAGCATTATTCTACCTAGTAGACATTTTCATTCTAACTTCCTATCTTCACAGTGTTCTTGGATCTTTCTTGGTTTCCATCTCAGAAATCCCTTAGGTGAACTCTCTTCTCTTCAGGAAGATATTGTCAAAGTCAAGCTTTCAAGTATCAAAAGGAAATCACTTAAATTCTCCATCTTGTGATAGCCATGAATTTGCAAAGCAATCATCATATGGTAATGCTTTTATTGCTAATCAGTATTAACTGCTTATTATTTAAATCTTACATACTCAATAGATAATATAATTCCCTACAAGTCTTACTTAAGGTAAATTCACTACTAAATTTTTTTTTCCATTACTTTAGTATGTTATTGCCCAGATGCAGATACAATTTTGCTCTTTCTGTAACTCTTTCAAATAAATAAATCTTAAAAAAAGACCATGAAACATGTGGCCAGAGATCAGAATCAAAGAGAAGAGCAATAAAGAAGCCTTTTACAGGAACTGAGGGGACATTTTAGATACAATGATTTGTCATTTTAGAGAAACCCTGTAAGATCCTCATCATTACAGTAATTTACTACATTCAGGGAATTATTACTTGAGGAAGAATATCATTTCCATACAGGTTTTTGTATTTTGCCCAGCTCAGATAAAATTACACAATCTATATTACAGAAGAGTACCTTATGTTTTATTGTTAAGTCAACAAGATTTTTGTCATCAAATTGAACTTACTTGGTGAACAACAGTGAAACCTATGACTGGTCACCCACAGCACAAAGGTCTTTTGAGAATTTGAGAAGAGGTGCAGAAGTATAACTCCCCATATGTAAAGACATCAATGGTTTTTTTTTTTTTTTGATTTCCGTAACTTCTATTAAATGGTGATAATCAGCACTGAGAAAAAAATGTAACATTGGTCAGTATATCTTTTCTGTATGCTGCCCTGAAGTGTACATTAGATTCTGCCCTGGCTGTGTAGTTTGGCATATATTTGTAGTTAGCATTCCATAACAATTGGATTATAATTTCAAGAAAGCCATAAAATTTAAAAGAGAATATTATCAATATTCTACAAAGAAATGGTTCAGATTGATAATTTGCTTTCTTTTTTAAATTAACTATTTTAAAAAAAATTGTAAGATATACGAATTTCATGTATTTCCTATATACAGATTCAGGAACATAGTGATACCACTGCCTCCCTGTGTGTCATAATCTGGAGCGAGTGAGTCACAGCAGCAGTGTAAGGTATAGGTTTAGAAGGTACTGGAGACCCTGCTCTTCATGTACTATGATTGCTTGCCTCTGGACAGTGGAGCATATTGCTCTCAATAGTTTCCCTGCCAAAGTGTAGAAAATGCATTAAGGGGCTGGCGCCGTGGCTCACTAGGCTAATCCTCTGCCTGCAGCGCCAGCACACCAGGTTCTAGTCCTGGTTGGGGTGCCGGTTCTGTCCCGGTTGCTCCTCTTCCAGTCCAGCTCTCTGCTGTGGCCCAGGAGGGCAGTGGAGGATGGCCCAAGTGCTTGGGCCCTGCACCTGCATGGGAGACCAGGAGGAAGCACCCAGCTCCCAGCTTCGGATTGGCGCAGTGCGCTGGCCATAGCGGCCATTTGGGGGATGAACCAACGGAAGGAAGACCTTTCACTCTCTCTCTCTCTCTCACTGTCTAACTCTGCCTGTTAAAAACAAAACAGTCTCAGTCCTTCTCTCCTGAGCTCTCCTGCTCTCTCTCGGTTCCTCTCTCTAGCCTCCTCTTCTGGGCTCTTGGCTCTGCTCTTCTCTCCCCTCTTCTCTGCTCTCTCTTCTCTCCTTGCTAGCTCCTCTCCTCTCTGTTTCTCTCTTATATTCTCTTTCTCTCTTTTTCCTTTGCCGCTCCTTCACTCCGGTCTGTAGGGTGTTCCCCAATAAACCCTTTCCCTTCCTCCGGTGTCTGGTATGCTTTGCAATGGCTAACCTTAAGATATAACGTTGGTGCCATGACTCAGATAGCCTCATATTGGTAATCCAGTGTCCCCCAGTGCTCTGGGGTCCTGGATTTTTGCTGGTCACAAAGCACACCTCCGGAACTCCTTCCACGCTACTGAACGCTCTGCGATCTCCATCCACACACCAGCATTCCAAATTTTGAGGTAAGATGCAGATTGGGAAACTCACGGCGACTCTACTTGTCTACTGAGTTATGGTCTACTCTCGTCTACATTCGTCTGAGGCTTTTCTACTTTCATCCAAGGTTGTAGTGCGAGACACCACAACTCCTACTTAAGGCCTTTAGCCTCTACGGACACTGTGTCCAGGCAACAGTGGGTGCGAGTGACGACTCCATCTCTGTTCGCCTCTTTACAGGGCTCCAGCGGGCGCTTGGGTGACACCCCTGCCTTCTGCTCCCATATTCTCTCGCTAGTCAGGTAGCTGGGATGCGAGGATGCTTGCAATCCACGGGTCTGACTCTACTGGTTGCAATGGGAACTTTTCTCTAACCGCGTTCCATCTTATGGTCCCTCTCAAATTGGCCCGAGCCCTCAAAAGCGGCCCCTCCGTCGTGGTGCATTTGGCCCTGAGGGATCGGAAGTTGGAGTAGTTTGACCCTGAAACATCTTTATCACTTCCGTGAGCATTCGGGAAAATGGAAGGGGATTCCATCGTTCAAGCCTTTTCCTATCTTTGAACTAAACCTTCCCTGTGTTCTTCTTGCTCTCCTGTTCATGTCCTTCTGGTCTCCAAGATTCACACTAGGGGGCAGAGGCCTGAGCAAAAAATCCTTTCTTCTGCCCCTGGTCCTGTTCCTGCCACTACCACAACCTCCTTTGATCCTACAGATGAACCCTGCCCCCCCCTTATCACTCCAATCTACAGGCACCTGCTCAGCTGCCTCCTGAGGCCTCAGTGGCTGAAGTTCCAGCGCCATTATCCCCCATGTGGCAGCTGCGTCATCACCTCCCTCTCCAGCCGAATTCCAGGGGGTGGTGTCAACCTCTTCTGTCCTATCTGAAGCCCCTGGCTCAACTATTCCTCAAAGCCATTCTCTGCCCACGTGTACTTCCTCCCTAGCTCCTACCCCCACTCACTGTATCTCCCCCTCCCACCTAGGAATTCTTTATCTCAGAGCCCAAAGTCTACTATCTCTGTCTTATCGGCTTGGGAATGGCTGTCTCCATGGTTTTCAACTGGTCTTTTGTCCCTCTCCTGACCCAGTCTTACCATAAGAATAGCAAGGGAATGGTAGTCCCATCCTTTCGGGCTCCCTGCTTATTGAGAAACAAATTAGGTATCCCACCCTTTTGAAGGCTCTTGTTTTATTTGAGCAAGGCAAACAGGAAAAGCAGGTTTCCTGTATCAACCTGGCCCACTGTAACTAGATCTACCTTTAAAAATACTGCTTTGTAACTTGTTGAACTTATTTTGTAATTTATTTTAATAGTTTTCAAGGTAATTAGTACTCAAGGAAACAGCAATGGGTAATTAGTACTTGTCTTAGATGAATGCAATTTTAATTTCAATTAAATTCAGGTAAAAATATATCAGCATCCTAAGTCATTTAGGTGTAACTGCTAATTTAAATTGGGTAAAACTTTTGTATACTCAACATGTTATATTCTATAATAAACTATTTTGGGTTAGTTTATAAACTGTGAAAATAGTTCAACACTGTTTAAAGTAACTCAGGCTGAAATTTGATGTGTTACCTTAATCTTACTCTGAAAAATTTTAATGGGTTATTTCAAAAATAAATCAAGGACATTGGCAGATGGAAAACATCACAAGTATACTAATCTATTCCTCTTTGACATAAAATTAGAATCTAATCCTCTGTTAAAGCAATAAGTTAAAGTAATCTGTTATGTTCTCTTGGCGTCTGTTAAATTCTAATTCTTTAAAAACAGTGGGATATTTTTATTAAGAGCTATGGGTTATTTAAATATGTGCTTATTTTCAAACATTTAAATAATCACCTTGTAACAATGATCAAATTTGGTCTATATTAGGTCATGATGTTAAGGAATCTTATTTCAACCAGATATTTTGGATTTTGAGCCTTCTTGGCATTCTTGACAGTCATTCAAAAAATCAAAGTTTCAAGGAATTTGGACTCTAAAATTTCCAGTAAATTTTGGACTTTGGTTTTTCCAGTTCGGGCCCAACTGAAAAAAATTGAAGGACCTATGTCTCTCATCTTGTAGAGACACCAACTAATCAGGCTATTTGGATTATATTAGAAGTACCGTCAAGATGTGAAGTGGTACTAAATTTTAAGTTTCTATAATACAAAATGGCACTAATACAAATGTCTGAGAATTAAAAAGTCTAATAATCTTGTGTTACTAGACATAATGGTTATCTTAATGAGAAAGCCCCAGAGGCCTAAAAGAGTTATGTGCTTTGTAAAATCCTACAGGTGCTTTCAAAAATACTGTGAAGTAAGCAAGTGCCTCTTGTTGGTTAATGAATTTATAATTTTAAATGTGGCAACTTAAAGTCTTTTGTCATCCACAGTTTGGTATATCAGATTTGTTGCTCATAAAACTAAAGCATTGTTGGTTCTGTGTTTAGCTGTCCTCCTATAGGTTCTGATGGAATTTTTCCAGCCACATCTATTTTATTCAGTACCTTGGGATGGCTCTGTAAACAGATGAAGCCAATAATGTATTAAAGGTACCAACTGAGGTTACTAAAAACAAAAAGTGATTCAAATCAATTGGTAATTTACAAACAGGAGTTAGATTTAAAAAAAAAGCTATTAAAACTGCTACATTGGTCTATTATGTTATGTAAATTGGCTTATAGATAAAATTGTCCATAAATTTAAACAGCTAAAATAATTCAAAGATATATTTTAATTCGTGTGACCTGAATCTCTGTATCATATGTTTTAAATGTGTTGGTAGAAAAAACTAAAAACATTTTATATGCCTGTGCTTAAATTTGCTGGTTAAACAAGCTACATCATGTTAGATATTTAAGAGATGTTTCCAAATATATGTATTATAATATTTATGGAAGGCATTGAGCCTTCTGGTAAATGTTTTCTTAAGTTGTTATCTAATGGTTAAAACTGTTTTCTAAGTTTTCATGTGATATTGCTGTTGTCAATAAGTGATCTGGGACTTGCTCCCCCATTTCTCTATTCTAAGCCCAACTTGTTCTCTCATTTCTCTGTTCTCTTCGAGGTAGGAAACTATTTATATTATAAAGAAATATCCAATATGCAAAATTTGATTTTAGATCTTATAAAAGAGATGGCTAACACATTTCTGTAATAGCATAGCCAAAATAAGAGCTTAAATTATAATTTCATAGCTAGATTTACTTTGCCATCAGTGAAGTAAACAGGGTAAACCTCCCTTTCAGACCAAAGGGAAAGAAAGTTTTAAAGTGAGAATATAATTTTCCTCATGGGCATTGTCTGCCTCAACATAAACTACTACAGAACATGCCTGTGACTATAGACTTACAGTTTAGGCCACTGAAGATTAGAGATGGGACTTGAGCACCCCCTTGACTTGCATCCTCTGGTCTGCTTTAACAAAAACCGGGAGGAAAAGAAAGCTAGACATCAGAAGCAATGGGTGGCAGGCCTATTAATGGCTGTTCTGTACAGTGATCTGCCCTCAAGGAGACCCAACAGGCCAGTGTATTGCAGTAGCTTTCAATGTGGTAAGCCTGGGCTTCAGCAGAAGTCAGCTTGTGAAGAGCCCTGGCAGCTCTGCCAACCAGGCAGAGTTGGATCACTGGAAATGGAACTGCCCTGGAGTCGAAGGATGACCAGGTCAGAGCCACAGATCTTATTGGCTCTAAGCTGAAAAGCCCTTCACTTGGCCCAGCTTTCAAAGTGACCACTGCAACTGAGGAAATGGCCAAGTAGGGTCAGTAACACTGCAGGCAGAACAGTAAATTTCCTGTTGGAGTTGCCACCTGCCTTTACCTGGCCAGCTCTCCTCCCAGGCCAGGTAGGTAATGGAAGTCAACAGGGTGCCTTCCCCAAGGAGGTTCACACCTCCCTTAGGATGTACCCTATGTAAAGAGATATAGGTCTGGGCCTAAAGCCCACCTGATTATTATTAAGCCCCTTCTGTCAGGTTCTATTTGCCTCTCAATCAGAAAACTTAATTGTAGCTCAGATAACACCTTTCTTAGGTTCTCTAATAACAACTCTGTCCTCTGTATCTAGCCCACTTGAGCCTCATTCCTTTGTAACCATAGCCTCTACTCTACCACCAATGGCTCTACTCCCAATCTGTGTGTCAAAATTTCTCTACAGACAAACCGCACTACCTGCAAAAGTGGCCTTTCTCCCAGTCTTGGCTGGAATCAGCTTTAAGCCACATCCCCACAAGGGTCCAGAGACCCCCTCCATTTCCTCTCTATAAAATCCTCTTATTACCTGGTTAATGCTACTCTTAGAATCATTGGTTACTATTCTCACCCTGTCTTCTATACTACAGTGTCTAAGTGTTTACAGCAGGTGATAATGGAACAAAGGAAGGCCTTCAGCAACCAGGCAGTCAACCAAATGCTGCTACAGGGATGTACTCGGCTCCCCACCCAGGAGACAGCAGCCTGAGACATCGCCCCATGCCAGCGAAGAGTACATCATCGCCCCATGTCAGCAGGAAGTAGCTCTAAAGACAGATCATCGTCCCTCTACCCCTCTTGGACTTTTGGGACTAATGTAATCCCATACAAACCCTGCTTTATAAAAAACAAAAGGGTGGAATGTTAGGAAACTGGCACAGTTGTAGCCAGGTGGCTGCATGGCCCAGCTACCTGAGCCAGGCTCCACCCCCATCCTAATGGGATTCGCTGCTCCTGCTTCCCTGCCCATCCTCAGGCAAAGTTTTAAAAGGGCCTGTTCCTGCACACGTGCTCTCTCGGTCCTTCTCTCCTGAGCTCTCCTGCTCTCTCTCGGTTCCTCTCTCTAGCCTCCTCCTCTGGGCTCTTGGCTCTTCTCTCCTCTCCTCTTCTCTGCTCTCTCTTCTCTCCTTGCTAGCTCCTCTCCTCTCTGTTTCTCTCTTATATTCTCTTTCTCTCTTTTTCCTTTGCTGCCCCTTCACTCTGGTCTGTAGGGTGTTCCCCAATAAACCCTTTCCCTTCAAAAAACAAAACAAAACAAAACAAAACAAAACAAAAATGCATTAAGGCTACTAAGATAGACTGAGCTATCTCCAGTGACTACATAGAGAAGTCAAGGGTGTCCACTGATTGTCTAGAGTCATTTTGTGCTCACCAGGAAGGAATGAACAATTATCATGATTATTTTGCTTCACTTCGGGCATTATATTTCTGGAATAAAATTTACTAGTTCTATCTTTGCTTTCTGTCATTTCATTTCATCTGTTATATTTTAATTGATAAATAATATGCACATTTATTTATGGGGTACAATACAATGTTAAGAAACAAGTAACATCACAGAATGATTCCATCATGTTCATTAACATCTACCTCACTTTATAATCTATTCCATTAGCAATTTTGAATACCCAGCACATTATCCATAACAGAGTCACCGGACTCTGCAACAAATCTCTGTAGCACCTGCGTCTTTTCTAACTTAATCTGTGTACATCATGCTGTCATTTAAAGCCACCTGGCATGTCTGTTGAATTCATGCATTGCCATGACATTTAGCACTTTTAATAATGAAATTAAAATTAAGTGGGAAATTCAGGATATGAAAACTAAACAACTGAAACTTTAAAATAGAAAATATACTAAAATTATAGGAATCTTATAAAAAGGAAAACTAAATTATTTAAATTCTGAAAGTTACTTAGTCTCTAATCATAAAACAAATCTCAGCCACCTAAATATACAGAGTATTGTTATACATTTGGGTTTTTGTAGAAATCCTAAAAAGCTGATGGTGATTGTACGTTAGGGAAATCACTAATCCATGGTGAATGCACTAGCTAGGCATTAACTTTACTGACAATTATTACCATAGAGGAAAAATAACCTCCATGGTGACCTGTTAAAATTTCAGTACTTTCTAGTATTAAATATCTGATACTTTATTCATAACAATTTAAACAGCTTCAAAATACTTAAATATCATAACATAATTAATAATTTAAATTTAACATGATCTTAAATTTAAGAAAGTAAAACCAGGATTGAAGCATTATAATTAGGTTAGACTTGATGTTTTTCCAAACATAAAATTTCACATTATGAATATAGTTAAATGAAACAGAAAGATATTAAAACCTGTTGAAAACAATTCAAGTGAGATAAATATAATAAAATTGAAAATACCAACAAGATTAAAGTATGATAAAATAATTGAAATGAAATACCTATGATAAAAATATTAAAGTACAATAAAAGGAGTTGAAATGAAATAAATTAGATGCTATGAATTCATCATCAAAATGAAGCAAAATAAATATGTTTAAATCAATCCAATTTAAATAAAAATCAAGTAACGATGAATGTTCTTTCTTGGATCTACAAATTATGGCCTCATATGAGAAGAAATCTAATTTCTTGTCTGCAAGAACTTATAGATATCACTCTTGATTTTGTAAGAAACAAAGCTAAACTTATGAGACCAGTCCTTTACTCCCATGTCCTTGAGATCACCCTACATCTACCGACTCACTTTCCTGTGGAGCACTCACAACAAGGAGAGAACTGAAAAGCGTGCACTCACCCAACTTGACAGGGAGCCCAGGGATGTAGGGTGAGCCTCCCTCTATGAGGTTATAAGAAAAGAATGTGCAGTTAGCTCATCTCCCACCTGGCCCACAATTTTTATGTCACCTGTGGAACCGTGCAAGCTCAGACTTTGAGACTGAAACTAACAAGAGACCCTGCAGGGAAAAAGTGGAGAATCATGAGCAAGAACATCTGTGTTCCAAATTTCCCCACATGGGAACAGATTTTCCTATCCTGTGTTGGCCTGAAGGGGCTGCATGATGACAGTCTCTGTCAGCCACACAGAAGTCTTGCAGTTTTCTCAGGTGCAAAATGAGTCAATGCCACGGCAGATTGCCAATGTTTGTTTTGGTTTGTTTGGGAGATTTCTAGTGGCTTCCTTATGTCTCTCCCATCAAACACCAGGTTGAACATAATGAAGACATAAAATTTAACCTGTCAAATAATTAAATTTTAATTAATAATTTTAATTATTTAATGCTGCATTGTGTCACACTGGGATAAGCTTCTGCCTGCAATGCTGGTATCTCATCTGGGCAATGGTTGGAGTCTCAGCTGCTCCACTTCAAATCCACCTTCCGCTTAATAGCCATTCTGGGGGGGTGGGGGGTGGGCAGTGCTGTGGCACAGTGGGTAGCCTGAAATGCCACCATCCCATTTCAGCATAGGTTCAAGTACCAGCTGCTCCACTTCTGATCCAGCTCTCTAATATGGCCTGGGAATGCAGTAGAAGATGGCCCAACTCCTTAGTGCCCAGCACCTGCATGGGAGACCCAGAAGAAGCTCCTGGCTCCTGGCTTCCAATCAGCTCAGTTCTGGCCATTGTGGTCTTTTGGCGAGTGAACAAGTGGATAGAAGATCTCTGTCTCTGTCTCTCTCTGTCTCTCTCTATCTCTCTTTCTCTCTCTCATTTTGCTTCTCTCTGTAACTCTTTCAAATAAATACAATAAATCATTAAAAAAAAGCCACTGGGGCCATTTGGGGGAGTGATTCAGAGGATAGGAGACCTCTTCCCCTCCATGCCCCCTGCTGCCAACCATATGTTTCTGGCTGCCTCATTCTCTCTTTAACCCTGCCTTTAAAAAAATTAAATAAATCTTTATAAAAATAAAAATAACATTTTTGTTCCCTCCCAGATCATTAGACAGAATATATGGGGGCAGAGCTCATGTAATGATGTTTTTTACAAGATTTATTAGAAATTCAGAGTTACATACAGAGAGAAGCAGAGGCTCAGAGGGAGAGAGAGAGAGAGAGAGAGAGGGAGAGAGGTCTTCCATCTGCTGGTTCACTTGCCCATTGGCCGCAATGGCCAGAGCTGTGATGATCCAAAGCCAGGATCCAAGAACCCCTTCCGGGCCTCCCATGTGAGTGCAGGGCCTAAGAACTTGATCCATCCTCCACTGCTTTCCCAGGCCATAGCAGAGAGTCAGATCAGAAATGAAGCAGCTGGGACTCAAACTGGTGCCCATATGAGTTGTTGGCATTTTAGACAGCAGCCTTACCCACTATGACACCGTGCCAGCCCTGTAATGATGGTTTTTAAACCTTGCCATGTGATCCTCAATGGAAGCCAGGGCTGAGAAGCACTTTGCTCCATACCTTCCTCGAAGCTTCAGTGTGCATCTATCATTAGATTCCAACTCTAGAAAAATGTGATTCTGCAGGTTTGGAGTGAAATCCATGAGTTGGCTTCTTCAGCAAGTACCTTGTTAATGTTGATATTCTGCCCCCTATATTATTTGTCAGTAGCACTGAGACAGAACATCACGTACCATGGGCTCCCAGTGAAGACCTCTAATCAACACTTTGAAACATCACATTGTTTGCTGGCACTTTAAAGGCCAGAGAAGGCAGTGATGTCTCCATCAGTCTGAATTTATAAAGCAGTGTGTTTACATTCATCCATGCAGTGTTTATTGATCTTGTGCTCTGTGACCCCAGGGGAATTAGGGAGCACATTGATAGGAGCCTCTTATATACTATGTGAGTCATTTTCTATAACAAACAGAATTTGGCAATAAGGATCCCATAATGCCCCTGAAGATTTTGATGTTAGGAAGGGCCACATTTTTATTTCTTAAGTCTCACTATCGTTGAGTTTCAGAATGCACAGATAAGAGCTTTATAACTTGGATGTGAAAGACAGAGAAAAGAAGGATACAGCAATAGTGCAGAGTGATGCTGCCTTGTTGAGTTTACATTTACTTCTCTGTCATATTGGAGTTACTATTTGATCTCCTGGAATGGTAAACAAGATGTTAGGTGAGATGTTTTAGAAGCAAAATTTTAATAAAAATACATAATTAAGCCACCAACATATATAGATACTTGCCATCCTTTTCTGATTTTGGACTTGGAAAAAATAGGAGCAGGAAATCTGAAGAGGGAGGAAGAGGACCCACCAGGATCCTGGTGTCCTTCAACCTGTCAGTCTGACCAAAGCCTTTTGTCCCCCACTATCTGCAAGATATGTAGGTGCTGGTTTCAGTGTCTTCAGTGAGTCTGATTTGATGTACTCCTAGTGACCCAGTCAGGAGAAACTCAGGCGTCTCTGAGGTCAGAGCAGGGACTTGGATCTGCCCTGGTTGAGCAGTCAACCTTGGATCCAGGTGTGAACTTCCCTGACCCTGATTAGCTGATTCTGTAGTAAGAAGAAGGAGACTTCCCCGTGGTACCAAAGTACAAAGGCACATGTGGTTGTGATCATGGCTTTGGCTATGTTGTGGTTCCTGACTTCCAACTGCTTACGGATCTTGTCACCTTCAGATGTGTGTCAAGGGAGGTCTGCTGTTCCTGGATGCACTGATTTTGATGCTGGTGATTGTTTATCTTTGTAGTTTCTTCACTGATTAGTTGATCACCAGGAGCCCTTCTAACAGTTGCAGGAATTCCCTGGACAAGATGTGGAGAACAAAGGTTTCCCATGCATTTCATGTTCCTACTCAGTGTGAAGCCTGGCCCTGGATGTGACTCCCAGACAGAGTCCAGGCAATATGTGCAGATCCTGTGTCTCTGTATTCTTTTGTATATAACACTCATGTTGTTTTCTTGGGTGTTACAGCAAGAGAAGGGAAAATGGAAAAGAGACAACTCCCCTGCCCACATGGAATCCTGAAGCAATCCTGTTAGGAAACCTGAAGAACTGCAGATTCAGACCCTGGATTCAAAATTTTGAGCTACAGATGGCGGTCCTTGGAGAGGTGTGGGGGTAGGAGTCACCTGCTGCACATGCACAGGCTTTTTGGCAAAAGGAGGAAAAATCTGTGTTCTAAATCCTCAGGCTAGCTCAATGGGGTTGGGATTCTGGGCTGCACACTCTCTGAATGAGCTTCAGATCTGATGCTGCCACGCGCATGGGAATACAGAGCTGGGGATGCTAGTTGTGAACTGGTAAGGCTATTTTTACCAGAAACAAGGTTAACTGTCCTCAGGCAGAGATTATAGATCACAAATTGCCTGTGTACAGATTGTTTTGCTGCAGTCTCTGAACCCAGTGCCCCACAAATGTGGATCAGAGTTTGAAATCCAGGATGGGAATCAGGGAGCATTTGCCAAAGCTTGTTTGTTGTGAAGCCTGGTGGACACCATATTTATTTATCTCTGGTCTGGCCATTGTGGGCAGTGTTTGGGAAATATATTTAAAACAGAAATTTTTTTGCCATAATAGACAAGAAAGAATATATTTAAAACAGAAACCTTTTTGCCATAATAGACAAGAAGGAAAACACTATTATTAATAATAATAGAATTCAGTTTGTATGATGGAATATTTACTAAAGGATTGGAAAACCAGATAGAAATGCTTGTTTTCAACAAAAAGCATATCCATCCCCTTTCCTCTTGTCCTCTGTAAAAATAGTCATTGAAAAAGACTTCACACCATCTTTTGTCCTATATAATTCATCCAAAATCTTCTGACATCTGGATGATCATGTATGCTCACTGCTGTCTACAGCAAAACAAAGAAAAATGACAGGAGGCAATTTCTTTTTGACAGGCAGAGTTAGACAGTGAGAGAGAGACAGAGAGAAAGGACTTCCTGCCATTGGTTCACCCCTCAAATGGCCGCTAAGGCCGTCACGCTGCACCAATCCGAAGCCAGGAGCAAGGTGCTTCCTCCTAGTCTCCCACGTGGGTACAGGCGCCCAAGCACTTGGGCCATCCTCCACTGCCCTCCTGGGCCACAGCAGAGAGCTGCACTGGAAGAGGAGGAACTGGGACTAGAACTCGGCGCCCATATGAGATGCCGGCGCCACAGGCGGAGGATTAGCCAAGTGAGCCATGGCACTGGCCCCATCAGGAGGCAATTCTGTAATTTGAAGCCAGGTGGCCACTGAAGCTGGGCATCCACTCTCCCACTGAATTTGTGAGATTGTGCCTGTCTTCATGGGTACTTCTGTTTCAAAGAGGTGCTAAGGACTAGAGAAAGATCTTAATCAGAAATATTGGTAAAACGCTTACATACCATTAAAAAGTATCTACACAGGCAGAGAAAGAACTTTCATATAAAAGTTTTTTTCAATTAGATGCTCTAAAAAAATGGGTGGGGCGACACTGTAGTGCAGTAGGTTAATGCTCCGCCTGTGGTGCCAACATCTCATATGGCCATGGGTTCTAGTCCCAGCTGCTCTACTTCAGATCCAATTCTCTGCTGTGGCCTAGGAAAGCAGTGGAGGATGGCCCAAGCACTTGGGCCCCTGCACCTGTGCAGAAGAGCTGGAAGAAGATCCTGGCTCTTGGCTTTGGATTGGCTCAGCTCTGTCCATTGAGGTCAATTGGGTAGTGAACCAGTGGATGGAAGACCTTTCTCTCTGTGTCTCACTCTCACTGTCTGTAATCCTACCTCTCAAATAAATAAAATATTTTAAAAAATAATAAAATAATGAGGGGGAATATTTTCCATTATTTTCAAGTGGGAGAGCTGATCTTATTTCTAATTTTGCATTTTTCCCTCCCAGCATTTATGTTCAAGCACCTGGACGTGGTCCCATGGACACTTGCATCCCAGGTGGCTCTGGAGTCAAACACCTGAGAAATGACCCTGGGCACACTGTGTGCAGATATAAGAGGAAAAGTCAAAAAGGGAGAAGCTGCTATCAAAGACACATGGATGGTGGGCAGTGTTGGTGCACTACTGGTTTGTGCCATGATGTTGGCTCAGTGGGACTGGGCTGGGATTTATTCCTATGTGTCTTTTGGTGAAATTCATCTGGATGCAGTGGTCCAGAAGCCTAAGATGGTTAGAACAGTAAGCTCACTGCTGCAGATTCAGTGTCTGCAAGTGGGGTGCAGCAGGAGTCCTCCCAGCACCTCTGTGCCATTTCAGCTGAGCCTATGGGGCAGTGGTGCTGTGGACTGCATTCCTGAGGGTGGAGCCTGGTCCTGGCAGGGGCATGAGCTTTCATTGCTGTTAGAGACACATGGTAATGGAAAGGCGTCCAGGATGGTGACAGCAAAGTAGAGGACAGGAGTCTACCTTCATAACTCACTACTGAGTCCTTCATTCTTGCTGATGTAGAAGGGCAAACATGGAATCAGGGTAACCCTAGCTCTCCTCCCTGTATGAGTTTCACAGACCTTCATGGCCCCCTTATTTCACAGGATCAATATTGGAGATGTTTCAGCAAACAACTCCCTTTTCCTCAGGCATCTCTCGGCTTGCATCATCAGGAACTACTGCAGCACAAGCAGATAAGTACCTAAAACCTGCTTTATTTGCAGACCATCAGACCAGCAATGATGCAGAACAGCTCATTAATTTCTAGAGGGAATGGATGGAAACTTTTAGCATTGATGCCATAGATGCATATTGATGATGCTCAGTGGAAGTTATTATCCATGTTAAGTGAAAAGAAAGTTACAACTGCATGGGAAGGGTTTGGTTTGATCTCTATAGTTTAGTTTTCCTTTATTTTTTTCTATTAATTGTGATATCACATACATCTCCATTTGAGTTATTGATTTAAGCATATTGATTAAATTAAATTGAAAACAAAGACTTTTCAATTTCAAATATTCCTTGAGTGGGCTGGCACTCTGGCACAGCAGGTTAATGCTGCTTAACTTGATGAGCAGTGCCAGGAGGGTAGGATGACTTGTGTCATATAGATGTACCACAGAATTGTGTAATAGCAATGCATGCTATCTTGTATTTATATCTCAAATCAGCCAACCGTTCTTTGTCCCTGGATATAACATAGCTGGCTCTGAAAAAAAATGGTTTGGAGAAATTGGAGCTAAAACTAATGTGAAAATACAGGTGAAATTTTCAGCCTTGGAAAATTATTTTCTGAGAATGTCTGAGTTATCAAACAGATAAATAGCTTTAAAGGAATGACAGACAAGTAGACTATATTATAGTATTAAGAATTGATTTTTACAAGATAAAATATATTCAGTGAGAAGATAGTGAATTTTCTTTGGTCAGTGATGTTAAGGCACTTTTATTTTCCTTCTGTTGGAATCCTTTGAAACGTTTCCTCTAATGTAGATGCAATTAAATTTGAACTCATATGTAAGGCCTTGTTTTTTTTTTTTTTACTTTTATTTAATGAATATAAATTTCCAAAGTACGGCTTATGGATTACAATGGCTTCTCCCCCATAACATCCCTCCCACCCGCAACCCTCCCCTTTCCCATTCCCTCTCCCCTTCTCTTCACATGAGGATTCATTTTCAATTCTCTTTATATACAGAAGATCAGTTTAGCATACATTAACTAAGATTTCAACAGTTTGCTCCCACACAGAAACATAAAGTGAAAAATAATAGATGATTTTTTAAATGATGATGAAATCAGATCAGACCTATTGTCATGTTTAATCCCAGCAAGAGTCAAGTTGGGAATTGCTAATTTCTTCTTCTTTTTTTTTAACAGAAGATCAGTTTAGTATACATTAAGTAAAGATTTCAACAGTTTGCATCCCCATAGAAACACAAAGTGAAATATACTATTTGAGTACTCATTATAGCATTAAGCCTCAATGTACAGCACATTAAGGACAGAGATCCTACATGAGGAGTAAGTGCACAGTGACTCCTGTTGTTGACTTTACCAATTGACACTCCTGTTTATGGCATCAGTAATCTCCCTATGCTCCAGTCATGAGTTTCCAAGGCTATGGAAGCCCCTTGAGTTCTCCGACTCTTATCTTGTTTAGACAAGGTCATAGTCAAAGTGGAGGTTCTCTCCTCCCTTCAGAGAAAAGTACCTCCTTCTTTGAAGACTTGTTCTTTCCACTGGGATCTCACTCACAGAGATACAGAGATCTTTCATTTAGTTTTTTTTTTTTTTTTTTTTTTTGCCAGAGTGTCTTGGCTTTCCATGCCTGAAATACTCTCATGGGCTTTTCAGCCAGATCCGAATGCCTTTAGGGCTGATTCTGAGGCCAGAGTGCTGTTTAGGACATCTGCCATCCTATGAGTCTGCTGAGTATCTCGCTTCCCATGTTGGATCACTCTCCCCTTTATTTATTCTATCTGTTAGTATTAGCAGGTACTAGACTTGTTTATGTGCTCCCTTTGACTCTTAGTCCTTTCATTATGATCAATTGTAAACTGAAATTGATCACTTGGAATAGTGAGATGGCATTGGTACATGCCACCTTGATGGGATTGAATTGGAGTCCCCTGGTATGTTTCTACCTCTACCATTTGGGGCAAGTCAGCTTGAGCATGTCCCAAATTGTACATCTCTTCCCTCTCTTATCCCCACTCTTATGTTTAACAGGGATCACATTTCAGTTAATTTTCAACACTTAAGAATAACTGTGTATTAATTACAGAATTAAACCAGTCATATTAAGTAGAACAGACAACAAAAACTACTAAGAGGGATAATGTATTAAGTTGTTCATTAACAGTTAGGGCTATGCTGATCGAGTCACCATTTCCCATAGTGTCCATTTCACTTCGACAGGTTTCCTTTTTGGTGTTCAGTCAGTTGTCACCGATCAGGGAGAACATATGGTATTTGTCCCTTTGGGACTGGCTTATTTCGCTCAGCATGATGTGTTCCAGATTCCTCCATTTTGTTGCAAATGACTGGATTTCGTTGTTTCTTACTGCGGTATAGTATTCTAAAGAGTACATATCCCATAATTTCTTTATCCAGTCTACCGTTGATGGGCATTTAGGTTAGTTCCAGGTCTTGGCTATTGTGAAATGTGCTGCAATAAACATTAGGCTGCAGACCGCTTTTTTGTTTGCCAATTTAAATTCCTTTGGGTAAATCCCAAGGAGTGGGATGGCTGGGTTGAACGGTAGGGTTATTTTCAGGTTTCTGAAGAATCTCCAGACTGACTTACATAGTGGCTTTACTAGTTTGCATTCCCACCAACAGTGGGTTAGTGTCCCTTTTTCCCCACATCCTCGCTAGTATCTGTTGTTGGTAGATTTCTGCATGTGAGCCATTCTAACCGGGGTGAGGTGAAACCTCATTGTGGTTTTGATTTGCATTTCTCTGATTGCTAGTGATCTTGAACATTTTTTCATGTGCCTGTTGGCCATTTGGATTTCCTCTTTTGAACAATGTCTATTGAGGTCCTTGGCCCATCTCTTAAGTGGGTTGTTGGTTTTGTTTTTGTGGAGTTTCTTGATCTCTTTGTAGATTCTGGTTATTAACCCTTTATCTGTTGCATAGTTTGCAAATATTTTTTCCCATTCTGTCGGTTGTCTCTTCACTCTCCTGACTGTTTCTTTTGCAGTACAGAAACTTCTCAATTTGATGCAATCCCAATAGTTGATTTTAGCTTTGACTGTGTAAGGCCTTGTTTTACACAAAGAGGGTGATAAGGGACCACTCCATTGGTGTCACCTGCCTCCTGAGTAAGTCCAGGCTGTCACCATCAGCCCCAGAACCTTCTATTTAGTGAGATTAAACATATATTGGCAAACTACATTATTTACATTTTAATCTTTTTTGGTATTTCAATTTGTCTTTCAGTAGTAACATAATCCCTCATATTGTAAATAATTCCAATGTGACCCAAATTAATCTTCTCTGAAACAGTAAATTCTGCTCATTATCTCCCTTAAATCCCATGACAAGGAGGTTATATTCCAATATGACAATATCCACATCTAGGGATGTCTTACTTGTAGGAGCCGTGCTGCTTTCAAGTGTGCACATGGTGATTCTTTTGTCGAGACATCCAGCACCTTGGCAGCATGAGCCTCCTCTGCCCAACAACCTTCCCAGAGTAAAGGGCCACCCAGACCATCCTGCTGCTGGTGAGTGCCTTTGTGGTCACTACCACCTTAACCTCATCATCCTATCAGTCCATGTGCGGTGGAATACAACAAAGTCTGAGTATCCAGAACTTCATATTTAATGCTTATGCCACAGTTAGTCCTTTGGCGCTGCTCAGTTCTGGTAAAAGAATAATCAATATTTTGAAAAGTATGCAGTGGAAGTATGTTTACTAGTATTGTGATGGGATATTTTTCCTAAAAATGTGTTCTAACAGCAGTTAAATTATTCTATAGCATAAGATTATCTTTGACTTCTATAAGAGGAACACTTCATATATTTCTTTTTTTATTTATATTTTATTTTATTTTATGAACATAAATTTCCAAAGTACAGCTTATGGATTACAATAGCTTCCCCCCCATAACTTCCCTCCCACCCACAACACTCCCTTCTCCCACTCCCTCTCCCCTTCCATTCACATCAAGATTAATTTTCAATTATCTTTATATACAGAAGATCAATTTAGCATATATTAAGTAAGGATTTCAACAGTTTGTACCCTCACAGAAACACAAAGTGTAAAATACTATTTGAGTACTAGTTATAGCATTAATTAAACACCTAAGAGTAATTGTGTATTAATTACAGAGTTCAACCAATATTTTTGAGAAGAACATAAAAAATACTAAAAGGGTAAAGTATTAAGTTCTTTTTTTCTCTTGTTTGTTATATAGTTATTTTTTTATTTCATAAATGTGAATTTACAAAACGAAGCTTTTGTATCATTGTGGCTTCCCCCCACCAACCTCCCTCCCGCCCGTGGCCCTCCCCTCTCCCACTTCCTTTCCCATCCCGCCCTTCATTGAGTTTCATTTTGATTTCAATTACCTTCATATACTGAAGATCAACTTAGTATATACTAAGCAAGGATTTCAACAGGCTGCACTCACACAACCACACAAGGTATAGGGCATTGTTCGACTAGTAGTGTTGTTTTTTTTTTTTTTTTTTTTTTTTTTTATTTTTTTTTTTAACTTTTATTTAATGAATATACGTTTCCAAAGTACGAATAATGGATTACTATGGCTTCCCCCCCATACCGTCCCTCCCACCCACAACCCTCCCCTTTCCCACTCCCTCTCCCCTTCCATTCACATCAAGATTCATTTTCGATTATCTTAATATACAGAAGATCAGCTTAGTATACATTAAGTAAGGATTTCAACAGTTTGCTCCCACACAGAAACATAAAGTGAAAAATAATAGATGATTTTTTTTAATGATGATGAAATCAGATCAGACCTATTGTCATGTTTAATCCCAGTGAGAGTCAAGTTGGGAGTTGATAGTTTCTATTCTTTTCTTTTTTTTTTTTTTTTTTTTTTTTTTTTTTTTTACAGAGGATCAGTTTAGTATGCATTAAGTAAAGATTTCAACAGTTTGCACCCCCATAGAAACACAAAGTGAAATATATTATTTGAGTACTCGTTATAGCATTAAATCTCAATGCACAGCACATTAAGGACAGAGATCCTACATGAGGAGTAAGTGCACAGTGACTCCTGTTGTTAACTTTACCAATTGACACTCCTGTCTATGGCATCAGTAATCTCCCTATGCTCCAGTCATGAGTTTCCAAGGCTATGGAAGCCCCTTGAGTTCTCCGACTCTTATCTTGTTTAGACAAGGTCATAGTCAAAGTGGAGGTTCTCTCCTCCCTTCAGAGAAAGGTACCTCCTTCTTTGAAGACCTGTTCTTTTCACTGAGATCTCACTCACAGAGATCTTTTGCCAGAGTGTCTTGGCTTTCCATGCCTGAAATACTCTCATGGGCTTTTCAGCCAGATCTGAATGCCTTTAGGGCTGATTCTGAGGCCAGAGTGCTATTTAGGGCATCTGCCATTCTATGAGTCTGCTGAGTATCTCACTTCCCATGTTGGATCACTCTCCCCTTTATTTATTCTATCGGTTAGTGTTAGCAGGTACTAGACTTGCTTATGTGCTCCCTTTGACTCTTAGTCCTTTCATTATGATCAATTGCGAACTGAAATTGATCACTTGGACTAGTGAGATGGCATTGGTACATGCCACCTTGATGGGATTAAATTGGAGTCCCCTGGTATGTTTCTAACTCTACCATTTGGGGCAAGTCAGCTTGAGCATGTCCCAAATTATATATCTCTTCCCTCTCTTATTCCTACTCTTATGTTTAACAGGGATCACATTTCAGTTAAATTTCAACACTTAAGAATAACTGTGTATTAATTACAGAATTAAATCAGTCATATTAAGTAGAACAGACAAAAAAACTACGATTGAGAAGTTTCTGTACTGCAAAAGAAACAGTCAGGAGAGTGAAGAGACAACCGACAGAATGGGAAAAAATATTTGCAAACTATGCAACAGATAAAGGGTTAATAACCAGAATCTACAAAGAGATCAAGAAACTCCACAAAAACAAAACCAACAACCCAATTAAGAGATGGGCCAAGGACCTCAATAGACATTTTTCAAAAGAGGAAATCCAAATGGCCAACAGGCACATGAAAAAATGTTCAAGGTCATTAGCAATCAGAGAAATGCAAATCAAAACCACAATGAGGTTCCACCTCACCCCGGTTAGAATGGCTCACATTCAGAAATCTACCAACAACAGATGCTGGCGAGGATGTGGGGAAAAAGGGACACTAACCCACTGTTGGTGGGAATGCAAACTGGTCAAGCCACTATGGAAATCAGTCTGGAGATTCCTCAGAAACCTGAAGATAACCCTACCGTTCGACCCAGCCATCCCACTCCTTGGAATTTACCCAAAGGAATTTAAATTGGCAAACAAAAAAGCGGTCTGCAGCCTAATGTTTATTGCAGCTCAATTCACAATAGCTAAGACCTGGAACCAACCTAAATGCCCATCAACGGTAGACTGGATAAAGAAATTATGGGATATGTACTCTTTAGAATACTATACTGCAGTAAGAAACAACGAAATCCAGTCATTTGCAACAAAATGGAGGAATCTGGAACACATCATGCTGAGTGAAATAAGCCAGTCCCAAAGGGACAAATACCATATGTTCTCCCTGATCGGTGACAACTGACTGAACACCAAAAAGGAAACTTGTTGAAGTGAAAGGGACACTATGGGAAACGGTGGCTTGATCAGCATAGCCCTGACTGTTAATGAACAACTTAATACATTATCCCTCTTAGTAGTGTTGTTTTTAAGTTTCATAGTAGAACACATTAAGGACAGAGATCCTACATGGGGAGCATGTACCCAGTGACTCCCATTGTTGATTTAACAATTGGCGCTGTTATTTATGACATCAGCAATCACCCGAGACTCTTGCTATGAGCTGTCTAGGCTATGGAAGCCCCTTGAGTTCACCAACTCTGAACTTGTTTAGTCAAGGCCATATCACAGTGGAGGTTTCTTCCTCCCTTCAGAGAAAGGTGCCTCCCTCTTTGATGGCCTGCTCCTTCTGCTGGGGTCTGGTTCACCAGGATCTTTTTGCCACCGTGTCATGGAGAAGCAAATCTAAATAGAATGCTTGGCCAGGAAATCTCAAAATAACTGTATTTAAGCTCAGACATACCTAATCACTGCACACCTGATTTGTCTACTTAGAAAAAAATTTAATTTTAATTTCTTTGCTTGAAAATGTTTCTTTAATAGTATATTTTACTTTAGAAATAGTGTATTTTTCATGTCAGATATGGTTTCTCTATTCATGTCTTACAATGGTTTGGATATTTATTATGTAATCCCATCCTCAAACCCTGGTCTTCAATCCTCTGGTTCACTCTGCAGATAGCTGCAATAGCTAGAGCTGAGCCAATCTGATGCCAGGAGCCAGGAGCTTCTTTTGGGTCTTCCACATGGGTGCAAGGGCCATAGGTACTTGGTCCATCCTCCACTGCTTTCTTAGGCACATTAGCAGGAAGCTGGATTGGAAGTGGAGTAACTGGGACTCGAACTTGCGCCCAGATGTACCACAGCACATGCCCCTCTGTTAACCAACCTCACCTCAAGGCAGGCTGGGAGTGTGGAAGTCAGAGACTTCCCTGGAAGAATATCCCTTGGCTTCATCTGCTGTATCTTTGATTTATTAAAATGGTTTGTCACACATAAAATGAGACATTTTCCTGAAGAAAGCGTGGGTAGAGGACAGCCATCAAGGATGGGTTCCCACAGGGACTGTTTGGACTCAAGTCCAAGAACAAGTTGCAGCCTGAATGGGTTTGGAGGTGAGGAGGTTTTTTCTTAGGAGAAAAGACCCAGGGACCAATCCCCTTCCCCTCCCAATAGAGCCCCTAAAGCATTCCAATTGCCACAGCCCAGAGAGCAAGATGTCTGTCCACTGGCCCCAAGAGTTAAAGTTCTTCAAAAGATCCAGCTACCATGATTGGAAGCAAGGAAATACAAGTTTTAGCTTTAGGGGTAATTTAGGTTTGGGTTTCCATCCATGGAGTGGTTCAGTGAGAACCAGAGGTGAAGGCTGGGCAGGAATCGGGTAAAGCCCATGGTGGAAGGATAGGGGTGGAGGATCTCCATGGTGTCTATCTGCAGAGAGCAGCATCTATGTCTCTCTGGTCAGCAGCAGGTCCTGCTATATGGTGACCACTGAGACCCAGGATTACAGCTGCAGAGTAAGCCTTTGGAGGGGGGGTGTCTTAATTTGAATATTTTCATGAACTCATGTCTGCTGTTATAACTATATGCCTATCCTATAACTATACTATAACAATATGCCCTCCATCCTGCTTTAGGACCTCTCCCAGCAGACCAGGAAAAACATCAAGGACAAGAACAAGCTAACAAGGTCCTCCCGCGAAAGAGTACCTGGGTTAAGGTTGTCTTCATGGAGGAAGAGGGCTAGGTGTCTGTGGGCCCCTCATGCCTAGGAGAATGTCTTGTGCTAAGAAGCTGCATGCTGTGACTGAGATGTTTGCTTTGTGACCTACTTGCACTTCTCCCCACTGTTAACATCCTGTTCTGTGTATGAGCCTGCGGTTTTGACAACATCTTCAAACAAGTCTCAATTTTCCACCAGGAACTAGCAGCAGGGGAGCTGAGTCCACCAAAGAGGAAGCTAGCTCTTAACACATCCCATTCGGGCTGTCACCAAAGACCCCCACTATCACCATAGGCCCTGAGCCAATAAGCATATATTATGCGAAACTCCTATCTAATAGGTGCCCCTGTAGGAGGATCCCATAAGAAATCAGCAAGACCTTAAAACCCTGGTGCACTTTCTGAAAACCAGTGTCCTGCTCTGGGCAATAAGTTGTGCCTCTTCTCAAATGACACATTTTACAGTGCCTTTGCAAACAGACAAAAAATAAAGATTCTGCTTCTTTGCAAATTGTTTCCTGGCTTCTTATTTCTATAATAAGCTGAAGAAAAGAACCCACCAAACTGTCTCAGGTAACCACCCTCCCCTCAGCAACTGGTAACACATTTCCTTGCCCTTTCTTTTTGCATTTGGAGCCTATGCGTTTCTGTATTCCAGTTCTTCATAAAGTACAGAAGCATTATTACAAAGTGTATTTTATAACATCCCTATGCCAACTATATTACCTAGTATAATGTAAACACTTTTTAAATAGTCCTTGCACTACTGTATTTTGTAGGGAATAATGAAAAGAAAACCAAGATGTATATCTTCAGTATGGGCACAATATTTTTGGAATATTTTCAACTAGCAAGTAGCTGATTCTACAGGTATGAAAACCATGGATGTGAAGAACCAATTTTGTTTTTCTTTCAAATAGTTGTAAGTATATTGATACAAAATCAAAAGGTAGATTTTTTTAACTTTTATTTAATGAATATAAATTTCCAAAGTACGACTTATGGATTACAATGGCTTCCCCCCCATACCGTCCATCCCACCCACAACCCTCCCCTTTCCCACTCCCTCTCCCCTTCCATTCACATCAAGATTCATTTTCGATTATCTTAATATACAGAAGATCAGCTTAGTATACATTAAGTAAGGATTTCAACAGTTTGCTCCCACACAGAAACATAAAGTGAAAAATAATAGATGATTTTTTTTAATGATGATGAAATCAGATCAGACCTATTGTCATGTTTAATCCCAGTGAGAGTCAAGTTGGGAATTGATAATTTTTTTTTTACAGAAGATCAGTTTAGTATGCATTAATTAAAGATTTCAACAGTTTGCACCCCCATAGAAACACAAAGTGAAATATATTGTTTGAGTACTCGTTATAGCATTAAATCTCAAGGCACAGCACATTAAGGACAGAGATCCTACATGAGGAGTAAGTGCACAGTGACTCCTGTTGTTGACTTTACCAATTGACACTCCTGTCTATGGCATCAGTAATCTCCCTATGCTCCAGTCATGAGTTTCCAAGGCTATGGAAGCCCCTTGAGTTCTCCGACTCTTATCTTGTTTAGACAAGGTCATAGTCAAACTGGAGGTTCTCTCCTCCCTTCAGAGAAAGGTACCTCCTTCTTTGATGACCTGTTCTTTCCACTGGGATCTCACTCACAGAGATCTTTTGCCAGAGTGTCTTGGCTTTCCATGCCTGAAATACTCTCATGGGCTTTTCAGCCAGATCCGAATGCCTTTAGGGCTGATTCTGAGGCCAGAGTGCTGGTTAGGACATCTGCCATTCTATGAGTCTGCTGAGTATCTCACTTCCCATGTTGGATCACTCTCCCCTTTATTTATTCTATCTGTTAGTATTAGCAGGTACTAGACTTGTTTATGTGCTCCCTTTGACTCTTAGTCCTTTCATTATGATCAATTGTGAACTGAAATTGATCACTTGGAATAGTGAGATGGCATTGGTACATGCCACCTTGATGGGATTGAATTGGAATCCCCTGGTATGTTTCTACCTCTACCATTTGGGGCAAGTCAGCTTGAGCATGTCCCAAATTATACATCTCTTCCCTCTCTTATTCCCACTCTTATGTTTAACAGGGATCACATTTCAGTTAATTTTCAACACTTAAGAATAACTGTGTATTAATTACAGAATTAAACCAGTCATATTAAGTAGAACAGATAAAAAAGAAACTACTAAGAGAGATAATGTATTAAGTTGTTCATTAACAGTCAGGGCTATGCTGATCAAGTCACCGTTTCCCATAGTGTCCATTTCACTTCAACAGGTTTCCTTGTTGGTGTTCAGTCAGGTAGATTTTTATATATAAATACACATATGATCATTTTCATATAATTTAAATTTGATAATAGCACCTTTAATATTATGTATACTCACATACCATCTAATGAAGAAATTACTGGACTAGTTGTCTGTTCTCTCACTAGAAATGTGTAAAACCAAACTCTTTAAAATTTGCTACTTTGAACCAAAGGCAATAGCTAGCTAACCTAATCACTAGCCCAAAGGTTGCTATTTTGAAACGAGATAGATGAGCTGGAGGATGAAGAGTGATGAGCAATTTAATTAATGGTATGGTAGAAATTGGAATGCTTGCACTAATAAATCCTCTGTTCAATTATCCCAGAGCTGCCAGTATGACCAAGTCAAAGGCAGGAACCAGGAACACCATCCAGGTCTCCCTCACGGGTAGCAGAGGCCAGGCACTTGAACCATCATCTGTTGCCTTCCAGAATGCACTAACAGTAAGCTACATAAGAAATGGAGTAACTGGGTCTTGAACCAGATGTCTGATATGAGTTGCATCCCAAGCAGTGGCTTAACTAGCTACATCAACTAAAGCTTTCAAAAATATAAATTAGAAACAACTGCTCTGAGGAAATTCTGCAGGTTTCCATTTAGTATGTTCAATGAGTACTGGTCAAAGTATGAATATCTGCTCTCTTTAACAAGTTAGGTAGTGAAAGTGTAACACAGTTAGACTCCAAATCCATTTCCGTAATACATTTATCTAAAAGAAGTGAAGTCACTTACCATAAATTCCATTAAAACATTCCAAAATCCGGCCGGCGCCACGGCTCACTAGGCTAATCCTCCGCCTTGCGGCGCTGGCACACCAGGTTCTAGTCCCGGTCGGGGCGCCGGATTCTGTCCCGGTTGCCCCTCTTCCAGGCCAGCTCTCTGCTGTGGCCAGGGAGTGCAGTGGAGGATGGCCCAAGTGCTTGGGCCCTGCACCCCATGGGAGACCAGGAAAAGCACCTGGCTCCTGACTCCTGCAATCGGATCAGCGCGGTCCACCGGCCGCAGCGCGCCGGCCGCGGCGGCCATTGGAGGGTGAACCAACGGCAAAGGAAGACCTTTCTCTCTGTCTCTCTCTCTCACTGTCCACTCTGCCTGTCAAAAAATAAAAAAAAAACATTCCAACATCCATTGAAATTTTCACTCTAATCCCATAAAATGCTTCATTGTCATCTTCTCATAGTCAAGATATAGCCACAGTTAGAACTTTATCAACACATTTATGATCACAGTACATGGTGATCCAATAGTCAGGGAGTGACATAAACATCTCATCTCCTTCCAGGGACATTAATATGGATATTTGCATTTGACATTGAGCCCTCAGGCAGCAATGAGGGTGAGACACCCAGGTCATTCCTGGATCTTCATTCTGTTTAATACAGGGATCGCTCCTCCTAGATATTTGATGTTTATTTTCTGATTGTCATGTTTTATTCTGAGCTTAGAATTCTTTTAAACTATGGGAAATAGAGGGAATGATTTTAGGCCCCTTCAATGTTAGTGCACAGAGACTCAAATCAGTTCAAAACATCCAAAAGCATTGCTGTAAGATCTTGGTTTCAACTGCTAATATCCAAGTTGTTAATCTTATTTCCTAATAACTTTTAAAGGTTTATACATTGCCAGAACTAATCCTTTGACAACCATATTTTCACTTTCCTCAGTCTCATGTCAATCGCTCAAATATATTTAGCACCTCCAAGAATCATATGGACATGTTGAGACAATAAATCAGTTACAGATTTTCAGATGACTAACTAATTTAGCAATACAGGTAGATATTTGTGACGTCCTTGCAAAAGTGTTCTCTCAACCACAGCATTCAGCATGACAACAAATGCAAACAGGATACAACAAATGCAAACAATAATTTATATTCATAAAGCAATCTGGCATGCTTGTGTATGCAACACATCAGCTGCTTCAGCCTGGGAGATACACTTTCTACCAAGAGGTAGGAAGGGAATGATAGCTTGCTTTTCCACAGAATTATCCCATTTTGGCCCTGGTTTGTGTCCTAGCTGCTCCAATTCTAATGCAGCTCCCTGAAAATGGCATAAGAAAGCATCAAAAGATGGCCCCCACGTTTTTGGTCTCCTGACACACATGCAGAGACCCAGCCCCCTGTGTCTCCAAGTCGACATAACAGAAGGCCACTGGGATTCTGGCCAGGGGGAGGAGAATAGAGCCAGGCTGATAAACTGATCTGGCAGAGAGGTGGCCCTGTGGCCATGGCCAGCTCTCCCATGGTGACTCCGGAATAGGTGGCAAGTGTTCCTCATCCAAACACATGGGGCATTTCTCCCACACCAGACCCCCAGGAGCTGCATCCTCCCAGGCCCTCTCTGTGACACCTCCCATGTCCTGGGGACATCCCTGCCTAGATTCTGCTGGTTTTGCAGAGGCTCTGGGCTGCTGGGGCTGCTTTCTCTGCCTCTAGCCAGCTCTCCACTTCTGGAACAACCTAACTTCTACTTTTCCCTCTCAGGTGGACTTGATTTCCCTACTTGTGCGTATGTTTGAGAAATGATGTTAGACACAGGGACAGTATCATCATGGGTTGTTATCAGGAAGGCTGCCTTTCATTTTTTAATTATTTGTTTATTTTAAAGGCAGAATTGCAGTGAGAGGTGGAGAGACAGAAAAATCTTCCATCTGCTGGTTCACTCCCCAAAAGGCCGCAAGAACTCTGGTGATCCAGGTAAAAACTGGGAGCATGGAATTCCATTCTGGTCTCAAACGTGGGTGACAGAGGCCCAAGTACTTAAGCCATCTTCTGGTTCTTACCATTAGCAGGTGGCTGGATTGGAAATGGAGCAGCCGGGACTTGCGCCAGCATTGCAGGCAGTGCCACAATGCCAGCCCCGTGAGAGAGCCAACTTTCAACACTTGCTCAGGAATGTCACTTATGACCAGAATACAAATTATTGCTATATACATTATAAACCAGCCCTGCCTCTCACTTGAGTCTCATATTTAGCTACTTTTGCTTTTATGAAAATGACTTAGGCATTAAATCTCAGTTTGGGCTAATGCAGATGCTTAGCAGCATTTTGAAATAAAATTACTTATGGAAAAATAAAGAAAAGTGAAAACACTGATAACTTCCATAATATGAACACATAATCAGATGCCAATTCTGACGGATAATTCTGGATTAAAGTGTGTGTCCTAATTGTGGAAGGGCTGTGTGTATGAGTACATAGGCAGTAGAGCATTGAGTCTCTACCTGGTGACTGCTTCCAGCTTGTTAATTCCATGGAGTAACATTTTTCAATGCAAGTTCCTATTGTAAAATTATTCTTTTTTTATATTTTGTGAAGAAAATAAGTGAATTCTTCAAGATTTTTGGTTGTCTTCATATATAGTACATTTTATATATAAATTTGTATTTGAAATAATTTTAAGGAAAGAAAAAAATGTACTAAAACTAGTCATTTACAACTTTATAGTAAACATTTGATAGCCATAAAAACATTTTTTGAGGAAGTAGCAATATTGTAATCTCACTGGCATCTAATCCCATCTAAACTAAATATATTTAAGAAAAGAAGACCAACTTGAAATCTCTTTATTCACATGAATCCTATAATTGCAGGCCTCACACATCTGCACAGAATTCTCTACCAACACTTCTTACTTTTCACATTCTTTGAGATTGTAACAATTCAGAGGACTTGTCTTGGATAGAATGTTTACCCAGCAAGGGCTCCTCCACTAATGAGCTGAGGCTAACTCCAGCCTTGGGTGTCTAAGGATAATGAACTTTGTATCCCAGTAGTCTGTGTAAATTTCTTCCTGTGTACTTGTAAGCTTTTGACTTGCTAAAATCTCCTTGAATACACTCACAATTGATTACAACCTGGGTATTCCCTTTGCACTGTTCTGCTGTTGTCAAATAAATATTATTCCTTAGAGATTCTGATTGTTATGTTATTGCACATCAGTGGAGATTTTACAGGTCTTCATTCATTCTCTAAAGTTTAACTGTTGTGCACTTTCCAGTCAGACACAGTTGCTGGATGCAAAAAATCTGGCCAGAGGACATAAATAAGGAGCTCACAATGGAAAACAATGTGTGCTCAATAGATACTTTTCTTAAAGGTATATTCCTAAAAATCATTGTCTTTTATTTACTTCCAAGAATTTATTTTACATATAAAATAGTATTATATATATGTGTGTGTGTTATATAGTGTTTTTATAGTTTTCAGCTGTAAAAGCCAAGTGATTTGCTTTGTCAGATTTGCCAAAATTTTGTAACAACTATCACAGCATTACAGGTATATAACTGCATTTAATCAGTACATACTTTTGCTGCCCAAATTTCCTTAAAAGTGGTCCCAGTAAAAGGGAAAATATTAGGTATGGATCAAACATATAAAAGTTATTAATATAAAAGTTGCAAATATTTTGATGTTATTTTTAAGACATAATAAAATCCTTCAAAATGTTTATATATTAGAATTAATTGGTCGTCCCTGGGGAATCCTGGAAATATTGTTTGGTATAACCTCTAAGAAAATGTTGACTCAGATTTAGGCACCCAATCTTTTTTTTTTTTAATTCATTTTTATTTGAGGGGCAGACATCATATCTCAACAGGAGAAGTCATTGCTTGGGATGCCTACATCTCATATTGGAGCACCAGTTTGAGTCCCTACTACCCACCACCCCCTGCTCCAATTCCTGCAGTTTTTCCATCCAGAGGACTTACTGCTGTCTGCTACCAGTAATAGTTATTTACAGGAAAGTCTTATTTTCTCATTTACTGTGGCTTCTTAGCACAATGCTTGTATCTGGAAAGCTCTATAGAAATAAATCTGTAATGTTCTGAGTTGAATGAAATGGAATGAATTTATCTCATGATTCAATCAAACCTTTCATAACCTTGAATACTATGATGTAGACTGTGAAATTTAATGTAGAATTTTCCACAATCATCCTACAAGCAAAGACCCTTTAGTTGTAGTATTTCCTGGATTTATTGCTATGATCAGGAAACTTAATGTTAATGTAAATCAATGACAGTTGTAAATATGAAGCAAAAATATTTTACATATGTTGTCAAGTTGAATCCAGAATATATTAATTATAGTCCATCATGTTCTAATGGACATATAGAAAACATTAGTTGATCTGTTAATTATTCTGAACAGGGCAAGTTAAAAATTTGGTGATGAATCATAAGAGTAAGGTATTTGTTAGAAATTATTGCTGGTTGTTTATGAAATTTCACTATGGATAATACACTTGCTGGCAGATATAGATATCTTCAGTTTACCAGTGAAGCATCACTGATAGAAATATAAGTAAAATATATTAATTATCACCTTTATCACAAAATAATGCTCTGAAAGTTTCTTGTCATTGCAATAAGGACAAAAAAAGTGGAATTTCTAGAAAAAGGAACTATTTTGTATACCTAAATATGTTGTATCAAATACACCTGTGAAATCAATATAGAAAATAAGGTATATGGTCATTGAGATCCTTGAATAATGTTAATGTATTAGAAAATTTTAATTTGTATTACAGTAAAAGATAATAATAGAAATACTTTTACTTAAAATATTACAGATAAAATGTGTCTGTATATAGTTATAGTGTTATTTTAAACATATTTTAAAAGTATTTTAGAAAAAGGATACAAAATCCAAATTTTAAGTGACATGTATATATTATGTATTCAATATGTATATAAAATGTGCATGATCATAATAATATTAACATTCAAATTATGTTAAAGTTATTACTCTACTTGAGTTTGAGGATATTTTATTTGATTGTTTCATATTTTGGTGTTTCTCAAATCCTCTTCATGAACCATTAATTAATTCTCATGATTAGCAATATAATTTGATTTTTAAACTAAATGATATGAAAGGACCACTGAATTTTTGTGTGAATAGCATATAGTTGTGAAAGTTGATGATACCTGAATGGAATCATTCTTCTCAGAATCTGACAATGTTAGAGCCTGGGAGTCTGGAGCAGTATAACCCATGTCTGCCTGTCCAAGAGCCACAATTTCCCAAGCATTTTCTACAGGTCCACCTGAATTTTCTTTTCAGTTGCATGCATCTCATGCTTCACAGCTCTTAGAATTCTACACAGGGGCCAGCACTATGGCGCAGCAGGTTAAAGCCCTGGCCTGAGGAGCTGGCATCCCTGGAGCCAGTTCGAGTCCCGGCTGCTCCTTTTCTGATCCAGCTCTCTGCTATGGCCTGGAAAAGCAGTAGAAGATGGCCCACAACCTTGGGCCCCTGTACCCATGTGGGAGACCTGAAGAAGCTCCTGGCTCCTGGCTTTGGATCGGCGCACTCCATCGGGGGAGTGGACCAGTGGATGGAAGATCTCTCTCTCTGTCTCTACCTCTCTCTGTAACTCTTTCAAATCAATAAAATAAATCTTTTAAAGAATAATTTTACACAGCATTCTTTAAGAAAGATTATATTTAATATTCTTCAATACTGTAACAACTCATGTAAGATATTCAGAACATTACTATTGTCCATCAAGGACCCCTCCACTTATGAGCTTAGACCAATTCTAGGTTTGGGTCTCCAACAGCTATGAATTTTGGATTTTAGTAGCTTGTGCAAATTTCTCCCTGATGGCCTTTATTTATTTATTTTTTTTGGATTTTTTAAAAAATTTTTTGACAGGCAGAGTGGACAGTGAGAGAGAGAGAGACAGAGAGAAAGGTCTTCCTTTTGCCATTGGTTCGCCCTCCAATGGCCACTGTGGCTGGTGCACCGTGCTGATCTGATGGCAGGAGCCAGGTACTTCTCCTGGTCTCCCATGGGGTGCAGGACCCAAGCACTTGGGCCATCCTCCACTGCACTCCCTGGCCACAGCAGAGAGCTGGCCTGGAAGAGGGGCAACCAGGACAGAATCTGGCACTCCAACCAGGACTAGAACCCGGTGTGCCAGCGCCGCAAGGCGGATGATTAGCCTAGTGAGCCATGGCGCTGGCCTCTCCTTGATGGCCTTTAAAACTTCCCCTTTCTTCAACCTCCTGGGATATGTCCACCATGTGTTATACTACAAGTATAAACAATGTTCTGTATAACATACTGTACTGTATAGTATAACAAATACTGTTTCCAAATAGATATCATTATTCTTTGAAGAATAGCTCTCTGTTATGTTGTTTGTGGCAAATATGGTATATTTATCATGTATTCAATTTCAGAAGTGCAACTGCTTTCCTCATTTCAGCAATATAGTTTATGTTGGGTAACAAAGCAATCTGCATGAGAACATTTATAATGAGCCCACAAAATATTGTGTATTCCATAGCTGTCCTTTTAATTGTTATTCCTAAAAAGTCACTATGTTACTTCTTTTATTTGCTTAAAGATTTCTTTTACAAAATTAGTAATATTTTGGAAATTACAATTTTAACTTTGAGATTACTCATGTTGGATTCTTCTCAATTGTTGAAAATTGTATAAACATCATCACAACATTATAATTATATGATTATTTAATATATATAAGATATATACGTGTGTGTGTGTATATATATATGTAAGCTTTACTTAACTTAGTTGAGATGCATTTTTTAACAGAGCTTCTCATTAGTTCAGACAGGGGGAATTTTTAGGCTATATTAGTTAGTAAACAAGGTCAGAAAGGTGCTCTTTGGGGCTTGGTGAACTGATTTGAATCCCTTCTGGTGCCCCAATATTAACAGACATTAAAAATTCTTTCTTTCTTTTTTTTTTTTTTTGACAGGCAGAGTGGATAGTGAGAGAGAGAGAGACAGAGAGAAAGGTCTTCCTTTTTGCCATTGGTTCACCCTCCAATGGCCGCCACGGCTGGCGCGCTGCATCCGGCGCACCTTGCCGATCCAAAGCCAGGAGCCAGGTGCTTATCCTGGTCTCCCATGGGGTGCAGGGCCCAAGCACCTGGGCCATCCTCCACTGCCTTCCCTGGCCACAACAGAGAGCTGGACTGGAAGAGGGGCAACCTGGACAGAATCCGGCACCCCGACCAGGACTAGAACCCGGTGTGCCAGCGCCGCTAGGTGGAGGATTAGCCTATTGAGCCGTGGCGCCGGCCAAAAATTCTTTCTAATTATTCTAGTTTGAAATAGCTTCAAACACAACAGGAAAAATGAAAAATGGAAAGTTGACATCAAATATCTTGGAATAACAGTCCAGCACATTAAACAAAGTGGGGTTTAAGAAGTGCCAGGGTCTCTCAGTCTAATTCTTGCCTGAGGAATGAAGATCAAATATAAATATGTGGATTAAATGTTGTTGGTGTGATGAGACATTTCCTGGAGGAAATGAGGTGGACATGTCAAGTAGCAAAAGAGCAGAAAGGCAGCATAGGTCTGTATAGAAGACAGTGTGGCTAAAATGTGCCATGACAAGAGAAGCTACTGGATACGGGAGGTGAGAAAGATGCAAATGATTCTGATTTCGAGAATGAGATATTATGCATAGTCTTGTCTTTAAGGACCACAATGGGGGATAAAACAATGAGCTTATAAAAAGTTGATCTCTATTAAATTGTTTAACATCCTTTAAAACAAAGCTACTCTGTGTTACAGCAATCTCACTACTGGGTGTATACGCACAGGAACTGGAATCAGCCTGTTGAAAAAATATCTTCACTTCCACAATAGCTAATCAGCTTAAGTATCCATCAGCAGATGAATGAGTTATAATGTTGTGGTAGATATGCATAATGGAATACTATTCAGCCATGAAAATGCTCAAATGCTGTTATTTGCAACAACATTGATGGCATAATGTTAGGTGATATAATCTAGGCACATAAAGATAAATATTGCACTATTGTATTTGTATGTGCACTCTAAAGCAGTTGATCTCATAGAAAGGAGAGAAGAACAGTGGTGCTAGAGTTAGGGAGTGGTTAGAGGCAGGAAGGATGGGGAGCTGATAGTCAATGGGTACAATACATCAGCGGCCCCCCAGCTACACCAAGTTTCCTGCCATGCCCTCACACCCTCTGGCCTTTGAGAATGCTTTCCCTTCTGCCTGCAGTTCGTCTCCATGTCCCCAGGGTCCTTTTGCACTTGACAAAGCCTCTCCTCCAGCAAGGTGCCCCTACTTACCCTGCAAGCCCCTCAGGGGATCCTGTCGCCTGCTTTGACACTTCTCTGTTATAGCACTCAGCACACTATTTCTGCCTGTTTCCCTGGGGGCTGGACTGTGTCCTCTCATCGCAGGATCCCCCAGCACAGGGCAAGGCTCAGTGAGAAGCAGAAGTGCACAGCATGTGCCAGTAGGGATGTATGCCGGCTCTCCTTTGAGTCCTTTGCTCCATTCTCAGAAGAGCACCGCTGGAACCTAGGTAACAACCTAACAAAAGGCTGCAGAGTACAGTCAGCTCAGGAACCTGAGAATGGAAACCATGCTGGTGGAAGACTCTGGGCATGCTGGCTGAGGAGATAAACTTGTAATTGGCATAATCCCTGAGAGCAGCACCACAACACCTGCCCACTGCATGCCTCTGGGAGGGAATCTGCAGGGAGGAGCAGCCCAGCTGATGGGATTACAATCCTCCAAGTCCAGAAGCCAGGTCAGGATGCCAGGAAGAAAGCCATAACCAATTAAGTATCCACATAGAGAGGCAGCCATGTCAGCACCTTTTCCTCCAGAGTGGGGGCATTCCATTCACACCCGCAGCACCAGACACCTTCCTGGGCCCTCCCCCGTGTCACTGCAGCTAAGCCCAACACCAGCTCTGCAGCTGCTGCCTTATCTGTGTTCCAGTTGTGAGCACTGACTCTCAGAACTGTCCCAAAGCCTTACTAGAAGGCACGTGGCCCGCAAGGCCAAGAGCTCTGGATCCAAGCCTGCAGAATCTGGTTTAGCTGGAAGGACATCTGGCACCTGAAGATTTCTTCCTCTTTTTGGATGACATACTGGTTAGCCACCAGCATCTGTGGCTTTGTGGGTCACTGTTCACTGTTAGTCTTTGTGGAGTGCATATGTGTGTTTCTGTATGAGGATGTCTGTGCATATGTGTGTATGTCTGCGTGTACATGTGTGTATGCATTTGTCTCTATGTAACTGTATTTGTACATGTCTGTGTGGGTCTCTCCATGTACATCTGTGTATACTTGTATGTAGCTGTTTCTGTGTATGTGTATCTGTATGTGTGCCTGCATGAATGTGTGTGGTGTGTCTGTGTACATCATGCCTCTGGGGGTCTGTGTCCATGTGTGTGTGCACATGCACTGGTCATGGGGTGCATCCCTCCTGTGCAGGTGTGTTCTGCAGGAAGATGACCAACTGCCTCTTAATTGCCGGTGGTGTTGCAATGCCCTCCATGTGACCATCAGGGATCATTGCATGGTTTAAAGTCCTAGTCCCATGTCACTTCCACATGCTGCCAGGCTTCCTCCAGCATGCAAATAAGTAAAATAAATTTTAATTAAAAATTGGCTGCAAATATTTTCCCAGCAGCTTCTAAAAACTCCAGCTCCTGATTCAAATCTGATCTAAACCTTAAAAAAAGGAAAGTGCCTTGCACTCAGCAGTGTGGGCTTGTGAGTAACCAGATACCTTTCCTCCAGGAACAGAGGGTGGGAGTGGGTTGGGAGTGTAATGGGTGTGGTGTGCATGTTACATGGTATGTGTGGTGTCAGCTAAGATTAGGTACAAATCCAATATGACCTTTAAGATCCCTGCCCCCTGCATCCACTTCAGTAAAATACCTTCCCCTTGAGTGTGGGTGGGACCTGGGAATCTAATGAGATTGTCCCCAGTGGTTAGGTGCATTATGTGGCAAAGGGAATCGGATCATCACTCCACAACTCTGGTCACGTCATGTCATGGCCAACTGGGGAGCAGTCTCTCACTGGCTCTAGAGATGGAAGCTATGAGAGGCCCATGGCTGGGGCCTGAGGGAGGGCTCTGGGAGCTGAGTGTAACCCCCAAGTGGCAGCCTGCAAGAAACTGGAGATCCAGGTCACAAGCCCCTAAGGAAATAAATTTACTGGCAGCAGATTGAATTTGATGGAGGACCCTGAGCCTCAGCAATGACTGGAGTCCTGACTCTCACCTGGATTTCAGCCTAGTGGGACCCTGGACAGGGGAGCCAGTGAGTATGTGCCTAGGCCTTAGAGCCATAGTGATGGTGGAATCCTACACTTGTGTTAGTTTAAGCTGGTGAATGTGTGAAAGCACACTATGCAGAAATAGAAAGCCAGTCCATGTAACTTGGGGGGAATTAATGGGGACACTGGGCAAACAGGTGAGTCATGTCCCAGTGCTCAAACTCAAGGCAATTATAACTATGTCCTCATCCGACTGCCTGCACCTCCCACATTCCCCACCACCCAAGCCTCATGAGGTGGTGCTGGGGCAAGGAGAGCAGCCCCCATGGGGCCTGGGCTGTGTTACAGGGAGGGAGGTGAGCAGCCCTCCTGGGTCATGCTGGTTTCCCCTTCAATAGTTGGATTTATGAAAAGGATTAGTGACTCGTTGGCAAAGGTAGTGGGAATTCAGTGCACCTGTATGCTGTTAGAGGGGCTATAAATTGGACCAGCTTTCAACAGGATGATTGGCAAGCTCTATTAAATTGCAAAATACGCATATCCTTTAATCTAGCAATTCTCCTTTTAAGAATTTACCCTACAGAACATTAGCATGGGGCCAAATTATATATGTACAGAGAATATTCATCGCTGCATTGCTTACAACAAGAAAAATTGGCAATACCTATCAATAAGTGATATCAAATGGTGGCCCATCCAGACTGCTCTGCTGTTCAGTTGCTGGAAAGACGAGATTCATTTGTACATGCAGACATTTCCATGTCACGTCTGTGATGTACTGAGAAGTACAGTATATCATGTTTGTTCAAAGGAATTACATATTTATACGTAAAATATGCATAGAAAAATGGAAAAGTATAGGCCAAATTTTTAGGAACAGTGATTTCTTGACTTATTGTGAGGTTTCTGTGTTATATACACTTCTGGATTATGTTGTATGAAGGAGAACTTTCTTTAGACCACATTTCTATATTAGAAAAATTTACAGGCTATGTTTGTTAATTTTATAATCAATAAAACAGTAAATGCATTTTTAAAAGTTGAAGTAAGCACCCTTAGAGCCTTCATCTACCATCTGAAGAACGGATCCCAACCAGCAGGCTTGGAGCTCACTGTCTAAGATGGCTTCCCATGGGTCTGCAAGGCTGTCAGTAGACACACTTGGGTTCTCCACCACTAAGAGCCAAGGGGAGAGCAGAACTCTAATTTGGGTGCAGTGGGGGAGAGAGAGAGAGAAAAATCTTTTATCTGCTGGTTCACTCTAGGTGGAAAGAAGGATCCTAGGACTCCATCCAGGTCTCCCACATGGGTGCAGGGACCCCAGCGCCAGGGCCATCTTCTGATGATTTCCCAGGAACATTAGCAGGGACCTGGATGGGAAGCAGAACAGTAAGGAGGTGAACCTAAGGCTCATGAGGGATGCTGGATTTGCAGGTGATAGCTTAACCTGCTGTGACATGTCACTGGCCCTCAGAACTCATGAACTCAAAGAGAACATTTGCCTTTGTCCTCAGCTCCTGTGAGGTTGTTCTGGGTACTTGGAAAGTTGTGTTTCATAGCAGTGGCTTAGTTTGCCTAGGGGCTCTGGCCAACCATGTGAATAACCAGGGGGGATCCAGACCATGTGGTTCTACCCGCAGAGGGGTTGGAGAGTCATCCACAGGGCCAGGGTGTCATGCAGCCCAGTATAAACTGGACATCCAAGGCCCTGGTCAGTGGCCCTGGTAATGCCCCATCCAAACTGCTGTGGCTCAGTGGGTGATAAGTAAGCCTGCCCTTGACTTCACAGGGAGCTTTCCTTGATCCCTGATTTATCCCCATTCAAATGTAGCCCTCTGACAATTTGTCCCCCCCTTCACTGCCAGGGAGGGGTGCACTAGTGAGAGACAAATGAAGTGTGCAGGGCACAAAGCTTCAGCAGGTGCTCACTCTCAGGGCTGTTGCTCTGTCCACATGACCCTCCCCGTGGCCACTTACATATAGCTTGTGTTCTCAGGGCCTGACTGCCTCACACTAGTCCCAGCCCTCATTCAAGCTGGGTCATTCTCTACGCCCCTTCCCTCCTTTCTCCTTGATCCACAGCTTGCCATTTAGAACAGGCTCCACCAGAGAATGGGACTGGTGCACAGCTGGTAAAGCTGCTGTCTGCAGCACTCACATCCTATAAGGGTGCCAGTTTGAGTTCCAGCTCCTCCACTTCTGACCTAGCTCCCTGCTAATGTGTCTGGGAGTACAGCAAAATATGTCTCAAGGGCTTGGGCCCCTGTACCCACATGGGAACCTGGAAGAGCTCCTGGTTCCTGGCTTCAGCCTGGCTTTGCCTTGGATGTTGTGGTCACCCGGGGAGTGAACCAGCAGAGGATGGAACCAGTGGATGGAAGATTCTCTCTCTCTCTCTCTCTCTTTTTCTCCCTCTCTTTCTCTGTAACTCTGTCTTTCAAATAAATAAATGACTCTTTAAAAGCAAAGAAACAGCTCCATTCACACTGGTGCCAATCTTCTTCCCAAGAACAAAGTTCCTTCCCACCTCCAGGGCTTCAACATGTTACTCCCTGTCTGGAAAACTGCCCCACCCCTGCCCATCTAAAATTCTCACTGCTGATTCCCCCTCAGCTCTCTGGAGGCTGCATCCACTGCATCTCTGCAGGGAACTCTTTCCTGGTCCCCCAGTACCCTGCTAGACACACTCCTAGAGAATCACACTCATCTTGGGAATGCACACAACCATTGCAACTAAGTTCTGTGCAAGTAATTACTTAATAGTTGCCAGGCTATATGTTATTATGAAGTTAGGGGAGCCAATAGATGCCCTGCTAGGCAGAAGATGGTATATTTTGAGAGTTTGAGAAACCCCAAGAGTCACTGGGGTATGGAGATATTATTTCTCCTAGTTCTGAAAGGGCAAGAGGAGAGACCGGATGCCAGAGGCTGAAGAGAAACATAGCTGTACAAGGAGATAAAGGGCAGAGAAATGAGGACCCTGGCAGCCTACAAATCAGCAGGAAGGAAGGTCAGGGAATAGTTGTCTCAGTGTATGTCGCCTCTCACTTTCAATCCTCTGTTTCCCATTGGTCAAACCCGACTGGATGTGAGAGGACAGGACACCCAGGTGATGGGGTTAGTACAGGTCAGGCTGCAAGGTGCAGGACAGGGTGGCTGAAGATGAGGCATGTGCTAAGAGGGAGAAATTGAGATATCCAGCACAGCAGGGACCATGTTTGTCTTGTTCACCCTGATTCCCTGCTGTGTAGCCCAGGTCCCAGCAAGGAGTAAATCCTGAAGGAATATTGATGTTAATGGTTCCCTCCCTGACTGCTATGGTTGAACGTCCTTTACAAAATCCATGTTAAAATTTAATTGCTATTATAACAGCATTAAGAGGTGGAGCTTTTAAGAGGAGATTAGCCCATGGCTCTGCTATGAAAGCCACTTTGGCTAAGTCTTTTTTTAAGATTTATTTATTTATTTGAACATCAGAGTTACACAGAGAGAGGAAAGGCAGAGAGAGAGAGAGAGAGGTCTTCCATCTGCTGGTTTACTCCCCATTTGGCCGTAACAGTCAGAACTGTGCTGATCTGAAGCCAGGAGCCAGGAGCTAAGAAGCCAGGTCTCTCACACAGGTGCCAGGGCCCAACCACTTGGGCCATCTTCTACTGCTTTCCCAGGCCATAGCAGAGAGCTGGATTGGAAGTGGAGCAGCCAGGACTCGAACTGGTACCCATATGGGATGCCAGCACTGTAGGCAGCAGCTTTACCTGCTATGCCACAGCGCTGACCCTGGCTAAGTCTCTTAGACACTCCATCTCTCCCCGTGAGTGGCACTATGCCACTGTGGGACTCTTCCAGCAAGAAGGCCATCACTACACACAGCACCTTGACCTTGGACCAAGACCATGAACCAAAATCAACCTGTTGCGCTTACAACTTGCCCAGTCTGTGCTATTGTGTTGTTAGCAACAGGAAGCAGATTAAGATACCCCTCATAAAGTGCCTAACAAGAGCAGGCAACAAGTGAAGGGGTGCCGGTGCCATACAAACTCAGGGGCCAGGTAAGCAAATGTCTGCTCTGGCCTGAAGGGGGTCTGCTCTGTCATTTGAAATAGATGGATAGCCAGACAGACAACTAGAGGCTAACAGGATCTGCCGTACTTGTTAACAGGCCAGACAAAGTGAATAAATATAGCTTCAGTATGCAAAAAGCTAATCCCCTACCCACTTTATCTTTTCCCCTCGTTTTTTTATTTTTTAAAAAATATTTATTTTATTTATATGAAAGGCAGAATGAAAGAAGAGAGGGAGAAACAGAGAAAGAAAAGAGAGCTTCTATCTGCTTGTTCACTTCCCAAATGGCCACAATGGCCCAAGGCTGGGCCAGTCTGAAGTCAAGAGCCAAGTGCAGGAGCCCAGGGACTTGGGCCATCTTCTGATGCTTTCTTAGGTGCATTAGAAGGGAGCTGGACTGGAAGCAGAGCATCCAGGACTTGGACTGGTATTCATATTGGATGCTGGTGCTACAAGAGGCAGCTTAGCCTGCTGTGCCACAGTGCCAGCCCCACCCCACCCCATTATTTTCACTTGCCCAGGCAGGAAGACTTCGATGCCCCCCACCCCAGAAGCCTTCATGTAAGAGAGATGGACAGCTTCACCTTGAGAGTGAGTTCCTTCACATCCCACTCAGCCCGTCAACTCTCTGTGCACTGCTCATTCCCCACCCTAGCTCTACCAATTGGCTCTTCCTTCCCAGTCTCCAAGCAGTCTTATTGGCTCTCTCCTGCAATTTCCCATGGATTTTGCAGGTAGGACTGAAGAAACGGGATTATGCACTGTGGCTACTGCATGGCCTCACCAGCTTTGAAAGCAGCTGAGAGGACAATGCCCTACACCTCCACACCTTCCTTCCACAACCCCCCAGGAACCCATCTTTTCCTACCGTTTCTGATTAGAAAAAATACCACCTTGAAAGCCAGTTGATAAAACAGAAAATTATGATTAAAAATAAAATAGAGACACAACAAATGGCAAACAATATAAACCACCCTCGATGGTCTGGATACAAATGCCTACACAAAGAGCTTGTGCTTGGGGCTCAGGCTTAGCCTAGAACTGGCTAATACGAAATCACTAATGGTTATTTACCAAGTGCCTGGGTTTAACTACTAGCGAGTGCCTGGGTTTAACTACTAGCTCCGTCTCCTGACTCTAGCTTCCTGATAATGCAGAGCCTAGGAGTCAGCAGGTGACATCACAAGCAATGCGGTCCCTGCCACTCACATGGGAAACCTGGACTGAGTTCCCAGCTTCTTCATTTTGCCCCAAGCCAGCCCAGGCTGTTGCAAGCATTTGCAAAATAAACCAATGGGTGGGAGCTGTCTGTCCCCACCTCCCTGTCTTTGGCCTCTCAAATAATTAAGAGACTGTGCAGAAACCCAGCTCTGTCCCTCGCTCTCTTTGACCGTATCTCTTTTACAAGAAGAAAAGCAAACATGACTCACTTCTCTGCACATTTTACTTCACTTTCATAGAAACCTTAGAAAGCTACTCCACATGCCTGGAGGCAGCTGGGGTATCCTGGCCCACCTGCCCCTGACAAAGGCTGTAGGAGATCAGCTTCCTTCTGCCCCCAAAAGGTGGAGAATGAATCTGGTTTTAGGTGAGCAGGGAGCCTAGGTTAGACTCAACTTCATGAGTAGACTATCAGCTAACAGCTGGAAGGACCTTCACTACAAAAGGTGGACAGGGGCCCTAAGAGTCTTCCAACTTTGTTTAAGTGGCTTCTGCATCTAAGGAGAAAGAGTAGATTTGGCTAACCTGTGACATCATAAAGTTCATGGAGAATAGAATTAAAAGATAACTATGTTGTTGCAAAAAAATTGAAATCCATGCATAGGTTTTTCATACTACTCATTTTCTTTTTTTAAACTTTTAATAAATATAAATTTTGAAAGTACAGCTTTTGGATTACACTAGCTTTTTCCCCCATAACCTCCTTCCCACCTGCAACCATCCTATCTCCCACTCCTTCTTCCATCCCATTCACATCAAGATTCATTTTCAATTATCTTTATATACAGAAGATCAACTTAGTATATACTAAGATTTCAAGAGTTTGAACCCACACAGAAACACAAAGTGTAAAGTACTGTTTGAGTACTAGTTATACCATTTTTATAAATTTTCTGAAGACTCCCTTACATGCATTGATTTAAAAATCACTTTGCACAAAAGTAAAGTTGTCTTTTAATTCCAGTTTTCCATGTACTTTTTTCTGTTCCCTGTGTGTGGGTCCAGCTCTCCTGAATATGCAGCAGTAGCGTGCAGACTTGGAGACGGCAGACATGGATTTGAATTCTCGCTCCATCCCTTGCAGTGTGACTGTCTTAGGTGGAATTTTCCAGAGGTAGCCTGTGACTCAGGGTTTGAGGATTCCCAGGCATAGTCCCAGGGAGAACCATTGCAGGGTGGGAAACTGAAAGAAGGGAGGGAGGAAGCCAACATGAGGTGGGTTGAGGACCAGGTTGGCCCTGTGGGCACTGAGCTCACACAGGTGTCTCTGAGGAGTCTGTGGGTGGTGCCTCAGAACCACCTTCCAAGAGGTAAAGACTGTGGAGTTTCTCCACCAATCTCCATCCCTTAATGGCTGAGAGCTACTCTCCTGTCACTTGTGCCTGGGTCAAGGAGGTAAGGGAGGGGCCACGTCACCTCTGATGCACCTTCACATAACGTACAAAGCTGATATGTCTGCATAAATCAGAAAAAAAGAGGCCATGATAATCTGTATTCTGGCTGAGTGATCCTGGAGCTTGATGAAGAATTCCTTGAAAGAGAACAGGCTTCAGGACCTGGTTTACAAAACACACAAAACTTTTTGGGTCACAACCTACAGCTTGAGTGTCCTTTGGGTCCTCTCGAGTCCCTGCTCCTGACACAGACTCTGGACTTACTAGGAGATTTCGTCTCAGCAGCCCCATCATGCAAAATCAGTGCTCAGCCTTATCATTCCTCTTCCCAAGATATCACATGTGCTTTGAGTAGAGACAGAGCAAGGCAGGGCTGCACCTGGCTTTACCAGCTGACCCAATAGCTGCGTGGCCTTCAGGGTGCCATTGAATCTCTCTGGACCTTGGTGTCCCCATTGAAAATCCTGCAATAATTCAGCAACACTAGTAGGAAGTGAGGCTTCACCTGAGGAAGCAATCTAAGTGGATGTGCAGAGCATGGAGCCAGAAGAAGGAAGATCAGCCTGTCTTCCCTCCCTGCCCCTCACACTCAGCCCTCAGATGACAGAGCATGCCCAGGCTCTTGGATTACCTTCAACACACATATTGATTTGTGGTATTCTCATGGTAGGGACATTGTGGCCTTGGCTCTGGGCTAAGGGACATCACTATCATTCAGAGCTGGCATCTCCTTCTCCCTGTGGAGCTAAGAGGTGGTGCCTGGACAGAGGGTAGCCAGCTTCAGTGAGCAGGTGCAGGGGGTGTGCTGGTGAGGCCCTTGGGCACTTGGGCTGGCACTTGTTGCCTCACTCTGTAATCTGGCCCTGTCATGCCTCCTGTGGGGAGGCATGAAACCGCCTCTGCAGCGCTGAGGGTCTTGGGATGAGACAGAACATAGCAAATTCACAATGCCCAGGAGCAGCGAATATCCTGTAAAGGAATTAAAGTATCAAGCTCCTGTGGGTGGTGGGGGAGGGTGGATAGGCCTTTTGGCTCTTACCCTGCACTTCCCTGGACCCTAATAAAAATTTTCTTTCTGCAGATATCAAGGAAAGAACACACAGTGGCTCAGTAAGTCATTTTCTCACGGGTCCCTAGAACATTACCCTGTCCTGAGCAACATTCCTTGACATGGACCCCTTTACTGACTCTGCTAAGAAAGGCAACTTTCCCATTTGAGGTAGTCACAATGAAAAGTAGAGGTGCAGTTGTGGAGCCTAGTGGTTGAAGCTCCTACATCCCACATTGGACAACTGGTTTCAATTCCTGACTCCAGCTTCCTGTTACTACAGACCGTGGGAAGCAGCAGTGATCGCTCAAGTAGTTGTCGTTCTGGCCACCCTCATGGGAGACCTGCACTGGGTTCCTGGTTCCTGACTTTGGCCCAGGAAATAAAATATTTTCAATTTTCCAGTAAAATTCATTTTTTCCCCAAGTATATGGGAGAAGGAGCAGTGGGCAAGTGCAGAGAGCAAAATGGAGCAGGGTTTCAGGAGGCAAAGGGCATGTGGAATATGTGCACCTGAGCACATCCAGATTGCCCCAGATGGGGCATCATGGTCTGAGCAGTTCCTTTGATTGCTGCCCAGAGAGGGCCTTCCTTGGAACAAATGTCTTCTTTCCCCAATGCTTCCTGGAGCATCCCAGTGAGACTCACTGCACTCCAGCTCGGGGAGAAGCTTCCCAGAGGAGAGCAGAAAGAGAGGATAGCAAGCTGTCCTTTGTCATCTTCCATTCTGCAGGCAGTGACAGTTCTAGTTGGAAATGAGCAGCCCCATTATAGAGCAAAGTGCTTTGATTTCTAATATCGGGGAGATGCCACCTGTTTTCCATTTCTGATCAATGGCACTATAAGGGCAAGAAAATCTCATGAGTCAGGAAACAGGTAGCCAAAACTGTTGATCAACAGAGGGTCAAACCATAACACAGAGAATGTTGTGCACCCTCACTCTGTACCAGGCCCAGTGCTAGGCACTGCCTTATGTAGACATTTTAAGGAGCAGCCCTGTGTTCATTGTGCTGCCAGCAGAGCATGGAGGGCATCAACACAGGAAAGACATGACTCCTGTCTTTGAAGAGCTTCTTACCTAGTGCATTCATTCAACAAACATAATCTGAGTACATGCTGCATTAAGTGCTGGACCGGACACTGGGAATCACAGTTAAATTATCCCTGCTGGTTCCTGGGTGGAAATGTGGTGTCTTGGAACCCCAGCAGCCACCTTATCCACCTTGCACTCAGCATGGATCTAGGATGGACTGTGGGTCTCTTCTGGCCAATGTAATTAAATTGGAGGCTGTTGGGTGGCAGTTCTGTGAAAGCCTTTACTGGTATAAATGACTCAGGCTCTGTAGGCATGCCACCAGTCTGGAGTTAGATGTTCTTCTTGATTATAATGCAGATGTGACATCCAGATATGCAGCAGTCATCTTGTAACCATGAGGATGAAACCCTCGCACTAAGGAGGAGGAAGGCAAAGACCACCAATGGGGCCTGGATGATGGCAATGCTGAGGCACAGGGAGCCACCATGCAGGCCCTTGCTGGTTCTTTATTAGGCATCGAGTGATGTCCTAAACCTAGTAGTTTAAGTCAGTAAACATCTGTTTTTAATGGCTTCTATGGTTCAGAATATGTGTATGGTGTAGCGGGTGCCTCTGGCTCAGCGTCTCTCGTAAGGCGGCAGACAGTCGCAGTTGATGGTGGCAGTCACATCCACGCTTGACTGGGACTGAAGCTCCTGCTTCCAGACGCACTCATGCAGCTTCTTTCCAGCAGTCTCTGTCTCCCAAGGCCGGGCTTCCCCACAGGTTGCCTGTGCCTCTTTACAACACAGCAGCCAGAGATCTAAGAGAGAACCGGAGAGCGCAGCCAAGATGGAAGCCACAGACTTTTCTGACCTAATCTGGAGAATGGTGTCTTGGGGTGAGCCACAGCAGCAGTGTCTTAGAGGTTGCCCACCACAGCCCCCAGCTCCATTTCTTGTTGTGAAGCACCAATGAACCTTTCTGTCATTTTAATCACTATTGAGTTCTGCGTTATTCAGTCTCATGCATTCCTGATGCAGTTGCAGTAATAGTATTTTACATGAATCTAGCATTTACCACGCACCAGACACTCCCCTAAATGCATTACAGAGTTGGCCCTTCATGTGCATAGACCCTGCATCTGTGAATTCTTCCACCCACAAGTAGAAAATATTTGGGAAAAATAAAGGTGTCTGTACTGAACATATATGGACTTTTTTCTTGTCATCATTCCCTGTACAATATGTGTAATGATGGCTTACATAGCATTGACATTGTTTTAAATATTATCAGTCATCTAGAGATGATAGAAAGTGTAGGAAAGCATGCATGCATAGATTATGTGCAACTTTTACCCTTTTTTATGTGAGGGAATCCAGCATCCACAGATTTTGGGATTGCTCTGTGTGTGTGCCCAGGGGTTGCTCCTGAGGCCAGTCCTCTGTGGATACCAAGGGATGGCTATTATATATAAGCACCTACAGTCACAATAACCCTGCAATGGAAGTATGATTGTGATGCCCACTTTTCAGATGAAAAAACAGAGGTATAAAAGGTTATACACGGTAGGGAGCCAGCATGCAGCACACACTCCAAAGTCCATGGTTGTAATCATGCATACTCTAGTAACTGTGCTGGCTCCTCACTGCCCTCCTGTGGGTTGTAAAGTGGTTTCTGGTTACTCTGAGCAGTTCCTGGGAATTAATGAGCTAGCACTCTCTAGAACAAGTGAACCATTTAAAGGCATCTGCATCTTGACCCACCCCCTGCCCCCACACACACCTGGACCAGGAAGAGGCTGTTATGGCCCCCATCCCTTGCCAGAGATTCAGTTACTGAATGCAGGGAACCAGCCTTGTCCCTCTCCAACCTCTGACCTTCCCCTCAGCAGCAGCATGGCTGCAGGGTACTGGCCACAACCCTCCACCTCTGTGTTTATGTGATGGGCCGGGTAGGGGCATGTGAGGAGGGGTAGCCCACTTCAGGGCATGAAACTACAGGCAGGGGCCCCCTGGGCTGAAACAGCTGCAGGGTAATAGGGGAGGGGCAAGGAAGCCTGTCAGCCCCACCCCTGCAGCACACAGGGCTTCAGAGCCACAGCTCCAGGGCAGGATGGGGACAGATGATCTCTGCCTCTCAAGAGGCCCTCAGAGTGCAGAAATGTTTTGAAGCCTGGAATAAATCCCTGCCTCATTCCCACCAGCTCCCACCTGCAGCTGGAGCTCCAGCCAGAGCCTGAAATGAGCAGGTCAGACTTCTCCTGCCACAGAGCCTCCATGGGTCCCAAGGGACCCACTGCATGACCGGTAGCTGTGACTCCAGCTTCTCTGCCTCTCTTCCACTGCCTCGGTAGCCTTGCTGCACAGAGCTCTCTGCCCCTAACCCAGCGTGGCTCTGGCTGCCTCCCCAGCCCTCCCTACCCATCCACAGGTGTTGAAGAAGGGCTGTGTCACTCTCAGGACAGCTTGTCTACCAGAAGAGCCCTGAGGGATAGACTGCCATTGTTCTGGGGCTCATTCCCTTCCGCTCATGGGGTGTTCTCACCCTCATTCATCTCCCCCAGGCCCAGGCTCTCTCCTGAATCCTTGAGGATCTGGCTGCCTCCACAGGACCCCATCCCTGCAATCCCAGCCTGATCCCTGCACCTCCTCAGCCTCATGGCTCTCCTATTCCACCTGTGTCAGGGGCACTGAGGGCCCCCTTCCCACACGAGGCTCTCCCCGGATCCCCAGAGCCCCAGTTTCACTTCACTCTGGGCTCTCCTCAAACATCACCTCCTCAGAGAAGTCCCCAGCCACTCACAGCTCCCCAGCCTCATCAGTTTTACATACATTGCATTTTTAATTGGGTACTCTGTAGTTACTATATATAATATGCATGAGCACAATGTGTCTATTTTGTTTTTGTCCCTATACATTACTAAAATATAAAAGGACTTCAAAAATTGGTGAAAAAAACAAAATTTAAAAGATGAGTTTATTTTGGAGCAAAAATACTTTGAAATCCATAATACGTATTTACCGTAATTCTTTAAAGACTCCTCATGTGTATGATTTGAAACTTTTTTTGGTCCATGCAAACCTGTCTTTGTTTTTGCATGGTTTTTTTTTTTAAAGATCTAGATCTATTTACTTATCTATTTATTCATTTGAAAGGCAAAGCATCAGAGAAAGACTTAGAGACAGCTAGTTCACTCCCCAAATGGCTACAACAGCTGAGGCTGGACAAGGCTGAAACCAGAGCCTAGAACTCCATCTGGGTTTCCCATGCAGGTGTAGGGGCCCAAGCACTTGAGCCATCCTCCACTGCTTTCCCAGGCACATTAGCAAGGAGCTGGATCAGAAGCAGAAGAGCTGGGCTTTGAACCTGCCCTAATATGGAATGTCAGAGTTGCAAGTGGCAGCTTCATCTGCTCTGCCATAACACTGTCCCCTCTGTGGATTTTGTTTGTATGTATTTAAAGATTTATTCATTTATTTGAAAGCAGAATTACAGAGAGAGAAGGAGAGTCAGAGAGAGAGGTATTCCATCTGCTGGTTCACTCCCCAGATGGCTGCAATGGCCAGAGCTGCGCTGATCCAAAGCCAGGAGCCAGGAGATTCTTCCAGGTCTCCCACATGGGTACAGGGGCCCAAGGGCTTGGGCCATCTTCTAGTGCTTTCCCAGGCCACAGCAGAGAGCTTGATCAGAAGTGGAGCACCCAGGACTTGAACTGGTGCCCATATGGGATGTCGGCATTGCTGGCGGCAGCTTTACCCACTACGCCATATCGCCAGGCCCTGGATTTTGTTTTAAATATCTTCAGATCACACCCTTAAGGACATGGACACTTGTACATCCTAAGCTCCCAGAGTAGTGCCCAGGCACACAGAATGTGGTTGCTAAATGGACCCGTGGGTAAAGGGCAGGTTGATTGAAAGTGTGAGTTAACCCATAAAATTCAGTGTCATAAGAAGAGCTGCTAAGGGACTGGCTTGGGTTTGGAGTTGGGACACAGAAGCCAAGTGGTCTCATTTTGGGATTATGGCTGAGTGATTGGGCTACACTGTGCCTCAGCCTCCTCAGGCACATGGAGAGGCAAGATCCACCTTCAGGTTTAGGATGCAGGGGCAGTGACAGGATGCATGTGAGGTGATTGCCACAGGGCTGCCAGCATTAGGAGGGCTTTGCTCACATTTGGTGCACAACAGAGACCTGCCCAAACTAGGAATGGGAGCCCAGTGAACAGCAGCTTGGTCCAAGGTGGGCCATGGAGGGGGGGGGTCAGCTTTGCCACAAGCTTCATACTCTGGTGGTTAATGGCCAGGGAGGAATCAGACTTCCAGGGTCTCAGGGCAGAGGGCCAGCCCCAGGTAGAGAGGATGGCCTAGGGCACTGAGGGAACCAAGCTGGGCTACCCCCAGGACTTTGAGAGTCTGGGAGAGAGAAGCAAGGTGAGGGGGACACTAGGCCAGGGCTGAGCCAGAAGACAGTGCACTGACTGAATGGGAGCTGGAACCAAGACAGGACCAAGCACTTGTGCCACTGCAGTGAGAAAGACAAAGAGCCATGAGACCAGCACTGTGGCATAGCAACCTATGTTGCTGGCATCCCATACGGGTGCTGGTTTGAGCCTAGCTATTCCACTTTTGATCCAGCTCTCTGCCAATGGTCTGGGAAATCAGTGGAACATGCTCGAATCCTTGGGCTCCTGCACCCATGTGGGAGATATGGAAGAAGCTCCTGGCTCCTGGCTTTGGATTGGCCCAGTTCAGGCTGTTAGCCATTTGGGGAGTAAACCAGCAGATGGAAGATATCTCTTTCCCTTTCTCTGTTGCTCCTTCTCTCTGTGTGTAACTCTGCCTCTCAAATAGATAAATAAATATTTGAAAAAAAAACTTAAAAAAAAAAAGTGAGGGCCAGATGGCCTGCATCTGGGGGGTAGGGTTTGGGGAAACAGTAAGGAGAGTGACCCGCCACCACCACCCAGAGAGGCACACAGGGATTGCTGAACAGAGACTGGAGACTGGTGTGTCTTGGAGTAACCAGGTGGGTGGGGAGGATGATGCCAGCCCTGGCAGTGTGCAAATGTTTGTGGATGACACAGCGCCCAGCCCAGCAAGTACAGTGAAGTAGGAGCCAGTTGCCTGGGGCTCCCCTCCTAGCCTGTCTCTGCTACCTCTAGGGGGTGATGCTATTAAAACAAGTATAGCAGATCACCCCAGGGTTAACAAGTTGGTCCACATGTCCTGGCTATCTGGGTGCAGGAGTTTGCTCCGGCACTGGGAATAAGTGGGAAACAGGATAGGCAGGAGCCACACAGGCACTGGTGCAACTCGTAGGGTGCTGCACAAGTCCCTCTGTCCTTGGAATACAAGCAGACAGCAGAGATCTGTGCTCCTGGGAAGAAGTCAGGGGTGGTGGCTGCAGGGTATCATTGAGTCCCGTGTCTAGGCTTCAATGAGACATGAAGGGGAGGATTGTGTATCTTTGGCTTCCTGAAGGATGAATTCCTGGGGCATGGAGATAGGGAACAAACACAAGAAGAAATTAGATAACTGAAAAACACTGTTGGAAATACACAGGATACTATCAAATGATCCAACACACACGTTCTAAGAGTTCCTGGAGGCATGGAAAGAGAAAGGATTAGAAGGCCCTTTTAGTGAAATAATAACAGAAAATTTCGCCAATTTGGAGAAAGAAAGGGGCATCCAAACACAGGAAATGCATAGAAATCATAATAGACATGACCTGCAAATATCTTCACCATGACACATTGTAATCAAACTCATCATGGTAAAACATAAAGAAAATATTCTAAAATGTGCATGAGAGAAATGCCAAGTTACTTTCAGAGGATCTCCAATTAGACTCACAGTGGACTTCTCATCAGAAATCCTACAGACAAAGAGAAAATGGCAAGATATAGTCCAAGTCTTAAGAGAAGATAACTGTCAACCCAGAATACTATACCATGCAGAGCTCTCATTTATGAACAAAGGTGAAATAAAGACCTTCCATGATAAACAGAAACTGAAAGAATTTATCACCACCCATCCAGCCCTGCAGAAGATGCTTAATGATATGTTACAAACAGAAACACAGAAACATGGTCATCACTATGGAAGAAGATAAAGGAAGGAAAGCTCCCAGTAAAAGTACAAAGTAAGTCCAAAATAAAAAATAGGAATGTTTATAGAAAAAGGACAGGGGAAAGTCGTTGCTTGTCAATAGTCACTTTGAAGGACTGGCTGAATGGATTAAAAAACAAAATGCATCTACTTGCTGCCTACAAGAAACACATTGCACTAACAAAGATACCCACAAACTAAAAGTGAAAGAATGAAAAAAGATATTCCATGATAATAGAAACCAAAAAAGACCTAGGATAGCCATCCTAATATAAAACAAAATAGATTTTAACATAATAGCTGTTAAAAGAGACAAAGAAGAACAGTATGTAATGATTAAGGGATCAATTCAACAGGAAGATGTGACTATTATAAACATATATGCACCTATTCACAGGGCACCTGGCTACTTAAAATAAATGGTAAGCCATTTAAAGGGAGACATAAACTCAAATACAGTAGTAATTGGGTATTTCAATACCCCACTTTCAGCAATGGGCAGATCAATTGGACAAAAAACAAGCAAGAAAACAGCAGAGCTAATTAACACTACAGACCAAATGGACCTAACAGAAATCTACAGAACTTTTCATCCTACACTTGAAAAATACACATTTTCTCACCTGTGCATGGAATCTTTTCTAGGATTGACTACATCCTAGGTCATAAAACAAGTTTTGGAAAATCTAAAAAAAAATGAAATAATACCATGCATCTTCTTGGATCACATGCAGTAAAGCTGGAAAGCAGCAAATCAGGAATCTCTAAAACATATGCAAACACATGGGGACTGAACAACAAGTTCATGAATGAACAGCGGGTCACAGAAGAAATCAAATGAGAAATCAAAAAAATTCTGGAAACAAATGAAAATGACAATACAATGTGTCAAAGCTTATGGGATACAACAAAAGCAATGTTAAGAGGAAAGTTCATAGCAATTGGTGCCTACTCAAGAAATTGGAAAGGCATCAGATAAATGAAATATCAATGCACCTCAAGGATATCAAAAAACAACAGCAAACCAAAATCAAAACTAGTAGGAGTAAAGAAATAATTAAAATTGGAGAATAAATCAACAAAATTGAAACAAAAAAACCAATATAGAAGATCAGCAAAATGAAGAGTTGGTTATTTGAAAATATAAACAAAATTGGCACACCATTGGCACAACTAACCAAAAAACAGATAGAAAAGACCCAAATCAATAAAACTAAAAATGAAAAAGGAAATGTAACAACAGACACCACAGAAATAAAGAGTCACCAGAAATTACTACAAAGAGCTGTTTGCCGAAAAACTGGGAAACCTAGAAGAAATGGATAGATTCCTGGAAACATATAACCTTCCTAAACTGAGCATGAAGAAATAGAAAACCTAAACAGACCCATTACCAGTATGGAAATTGAATCAGTAATAGAGACACTCCCAAAAAAGAAAAGCCCATGATCAGGTGGCTTCACCACTGAATTCTACCAGACATTTAAAGAAGAACTAACACTAACTCTTCTCAAGTTATTGAAAACAATTGAAAGAGAGGGAATCCTCCCAAATTCCTTCTATGAATCCAGCATTGGCTTAATTCCTAAACCTGAAAAAGATGCCAACAAAGAAAGATAAGTACAGGCCAATTTCCCTGATGAACTTAGATGCAAAAATCCTCAACAAAATTCTGTTCAGTTGAATCCAACAACACATCAGAAAGATCATTCACCTGGAACAAGTGGAATTTATCCCTGGTATACAAGTATGTTTCAAAATTCTCAAATCAATCAATGTGATACATCACATTAACAAGCTACTGAACCAAAACCATGTGAGTATCTCAATAGATGCAGAGAAAGCATTTAATAAAATACAACACCCTTTTTTGAAGAAAATTCTAAGCAAATTTGATATAAAAGGAACATTCCTCAACACAAACTTAGCAATTCATGACAAACCCATGGCCAGTGTCCTATTGAATGGGGAAAAGTTGGAAACATTTACACTGAGATTCAGAACCAGACAAGGATGGCCACTCTTGCCATTGCTATTCAATATAGTACTGGAAATTTTAGCAAGAGCCATTAACCAAGAAAAAAGAAATTAAAGAAATTCAAACTGGGAAAGAGGAAGTCAAACTACCCCCATTTGCAGAGAACATGATTCTATAAATAGGGGATCTAATAGACTCCATCAAGAGACTATTCGAACTCATAGAAGAGTTTTGTAAAGCAGCAGGATATAAAATAAGTATACAAAATCAACATCCTTTGTATACACAGACAATGCCACGACTGAGAAAGAACACTAAAGATTGATCTCATTCACAATAGCTACAAAAAACATCAAATAGTTTGAAATAAATTTACCAAAGGATTTCAAAGGTGTCTATGATGAGAATTATAAAATATTAAATAAACAAATAAGAGAAGATACTACAAAATGGAAAACTCTTCCATATTCTCTTCCATGTTCATGGATTGGAAGAATCAATGTCAACAAAATGTCCCTTCTTCCAAAAGCAATCTACAGATTCCATGTGATACCAATGAAAATACCAAAGACGTTCTTCCTAGATCTAGAAAAAAATGATTCTGAAATTCAGATGGAAACACAGGAGACCCTGAATAGCTAAAGCAATCTTATACAACAAAAACAAAGTCGGAGGCATCACAATACCAGATTTCAAGACACACTAAAAGGCATTTATAACCAAAACAGCCTGGTACTTGTACAAAAACAGATGGATAGACCAATGGAACAGAATAGAAACACCAGAAATCAATCCAAACATTTACAATCAACTTATATTTGACCAAGGAGCTAAAATCAATCCCTGGAGCAGGGATAGTCTCTTCAACAAATGGTGCTGGAAAAACTGGATTTCCACATTCAGGAGTATAAAGTAGGAACCCTACCTTAGACCTTACACAAAAATCCATTCAAAATGGATTGAAGACCTAATATATGACCTGATACCATGAAATTGCCCGAGAACATTAGGTAAACCCTGCAAGACATTGGCATAGGCAAAGATTTCTTGAAAAGAACCCAGAGGCACAGGCAATTAAAGCCAAAATCAACAATTGGTTTTACCTTAAATTGAAAATTTTCTCTACTGTCAAAAAAAAAAAAACACTCAGGAAAGTCAAGAGGCAACCAACAGTATGGGAGAAAGTATTTGCAAACTGTGCTACTCATAAGGGATTAATAATCAGAATCTACAAAGAGATTAAGAAACTCCACTACAACAAAACAAGCAACCCAGGGATGGGAGAGGGAGTAGGAGATGGGATGGTTGTGGATGGGAGGAAGGCTATGGGGGGAAAAGCTGCTATAATCCAAAAGTTGTACTTTGGAAATTTATATTTATTAAATAAAAGTTGAACAAAATAAAATCTATTTTAAAGAAAAAAGAAATGGGTCAAGGACTTCAACAGATATTTTCTTTTTTTTTTTTTTTTTTTTCTAACTTTTTTTTTTTTTTTTTTAATCTTTTATTTAATGAATATAAATTTCCAAAGTACGACTCATGGGTTACAATGGCTTTCCCCCCCATACCGTCCCTCCCACCCACCACCCTCCCCTTTCCCACTCCCTCTCCCCTTCCATTCACATCAAGATTCATTTTCGATTATCTTAGTATACAGAAGATCAGCTTATTATACCTTAAGTAAGGATTTCAACAGTTTGTTCCCACACAGAAACATAAAGTGAAAAATAATAGATGATTTTTTTTTAAATGATGATGAAATCAGATCAGACCTATTGTCATGTTTAATCCCAGTGAGAGTCAAGTTGGGAATTGATAGTTTCTTTTTTTTTTTTTTTTTTTTTTAACAGAAGATCAGTTTAGTGTACATTAAGTAAAGATTTCAACAGTTTGCACCCCCATAGAAACACAAAGTGAAATATACTGTTTGAGTACTCGTTATAGCATTAAGCCTCAGTGTACAGCACGTTAAGGACAGAGATCCTACATGAGGAGTAAGTGCACAGTGACTCCTGTTGTTGACTTTACAAATTGACACTCCTGTTTATGGCATCAGTAATCTCCCTATGCTCCAGTCATGAGTTTCCAAGGCTATGGAAGCCCCTTGAGTTCTCCGACTCTTATCTTGTTTAGACAAGGTCATAGTCAAAGTGGAGGTTCTCTCCTCCCTTCAGAGAAAGGCACCTCCCTCTTTGAAGACCTGTTCTTTCCACTGGGATCTCACTCACAGAGATCTTTTTGCCAGAGTGTCTTGGCTTTCCATGCCTGAAATACTCTCATGGGCTTTTCAGCCAGATCCGAGTGCCTTTAGGGCTGATTCTGAGGCCAGAGTGCTATTTAGGACATCCGCCATTCTATGAGTCTGCTGAGTATCTCACTTCCCATGTTCAACAGATATTTTCAAAAGAGTAAATTATAATGGCCAACAGATACATGAAAAAATGTTCAGGATCATTAGGTATCAGGGAAATTCAAATCAAAACCACAATGAGGTTTTTCACATCACTCCAGTAAGAATAGCTTTCATTCGGGGGTGGTGCTGTGGCTAGCAGGTCAAACCACCACCTGCAGTGCTGGCATCCCATATGAGCACCGGTTTGAGTCTTGGCTGCTCCACTTCCTATCCAGCTCTCTGCTGTGGCCTGGGAAAGCAGTAGAAGATGCCCAAGCCCTTGGGCCCCTGCACCTGCCTGGGAGTCCAGGAAGAAGTTCCTGGCTCCTGGCTTCTGATTGCCATAGCTGTGACCATTGTGGCCAACTGGGGAGTGAACCAGTGGATGAAAGACCTTGATATCTCTCTCTCTCTCTCTCTCTCTGTCTCCCCTCCTTCTCTGTGTGAAACTCTGACTTTCAAGTAAAACACATAAATCTTAAAAAAAAAGAATGGCTTTCATTCAGAAATCAACAAACAACAAATGGTGGCAAGGATATGGGGAAAAAGGTACCCTAATCCACTGTTGGTGGGAGTGTGAAATGGTAAAGCCACTATGGAAATCAGTTTGGAGATACCTTAGAAATCTGAGTATAGTCCTAGCATACATACTCTACCAAGGTGACAGAAGATGTCTCTACAGCGAGGCTAAGGGCTATCAGCTGCCAGGTGGTGAACATCAGGGTGCATGGTGGGTGCTGCCTGGGCCATAAGTTAGGAAGCCGTGGGGCTGGGGGCATGCACAGCCGACTTCACTTCTGGGCAGGCCTGAGGTTATTGATGGACTGGCTCTGCTCTAGCCAAGGCTCCATCTCAGTGAGCAGCTTCAGATCATCCACCACCATCTGCACCAGCTCCACCTCTGAGTAGCCAAGGCAATCAGCATTTTAGACATCAGAGACCCTGCCCATGGCATCCATATCCACAGTGAACACTGCAGAAGCAATGCTGGGACCAGCCTTGCGTGGCTTGTGCAGCTCATTCCCATGATCTGGGCTCTTTTCCAAGAGATTAGGGCATGGATGTATCCTGGAGACTGGAGTATGTGAGAAAATTAGGGGCCAGGCAGAAGAACAAATCAACTGCCACTTCCAAGGCTGAAGGCATTAGTGTTGGCCCAGCAAATCAAGCTCCTGGCTGACCGGCCAGCACACTTGAAGGAAACCAAGGCAGCGCAAAAGCTACCCTCTTACAGTTCTGGGGAAGGCCCTAGGAGGGGTGCTGGTGTGACCCAAGGGACCCCAGCTACCCCGATGCTCTGAAATTTCTAAGGCAAGGCAATGACTTCTCTGTAAGGGCTTTTGTGTCTGGCCTCTGCCAAGGGCTCAGGGATTAGAACAAGGGGGAAATGTGGGCCTTGAATAGACAAAACCCAGGATGCCTGAGTGTGGACTTTACACAAACAACACATAAGGACATGGAGCATGCTTAACAAGTGTTATTTTTTTTTACTTGAAATTCAGATTTAACTGAGCATTCTATATCATTGTTGGTTAAGCCAGGCATCCTGGAGTCCAAGCACCCAGTGTACTCTAAGAACCAGGGCAGTGCAGAGACCACTCTCATCACAGCGAGGGGGAGAACTCCAAGGCAATGCAGTGGCTTTGCTCTAGGTTTTTCTTTCTGAGCGATGCATGCTTTGCAACAGAGCTGTGAAATATGCTTTGTTCTCATAGCATCAGAAGCAACCATTCTCTGCTCTCCTGAAGGGGGGAGGGAGAGGAGAAAGGAATGGCCAGAGAGGTTTCAGCTGTGTGCGGTGATGGACGTGTGCCCCAGAAAGGCCTTGGATTCAACAAGAAGCGCAAACAACCCAGAAAAAGGCAGCGGAAACCCAGACAGAAGGCAGCTCTTCCACAGATGGCCAAAGCTGCTTCTCGGAAGCAGCAGAGTCCATCATCCACGGCGTGCATGGACGTGCAGAAATCACAGCTTTCACACCCCAAACTTTCTCTCACCCTTTACATCAGAAATATTTTTTCAGAGAAATGTACTGGTTCTTACGGTGGAAAATGGAAAGTTGTGTGCATAATTTTCAGTGTGAAGTGGAAGTGACTGAGCCAGAAGTCAAAGGGGAGGAAATGTGGATTCATCACACCATGTAAATGTAGTTCTTTAATTACTGCAAAATCCAGTATCTCCATGCACATCTCTAAGTTTGCTGTAAAATGCTCATGGTTTCAGGTTGCTGTGCTTCCTACGCATTTGATTTCTTTTGGAATTTAGAGACACCAAACTTAGGATCCAAACAACTATAAAATACAATGCTGACTCATCTCCCCACTCTCTTTCTTAAACATGAGTTTTTTAGTGCAGCTTCTGCCATCTGTGTAAGAGCTACTTGCTGTCTGGGTTTCCACTGCCTTTTTGTGGGTTGTTCCTGCTTTTTCTCAGAAACCTTGCAATCTTGAAGAATCTGTTAATAGTTGTCAGATGGGCCTGATTAAGGTGTATTGATGATTTATTGTCTGTATTTATAAGGTTTGTTTTCATTAAAACTCCCAGGCATGGCATGAGTTCTTCCTGTGAGTGAAAACTTCTACCCAAATAGGCTTGCTGGTATTTCACACTCATGCTGGAGGAGCACTGCCACCACATCTGCATCTTTTAGCCATTATGAGTCTCCTGAAGTGTGCGTGGCTCAGAGTCTCCTACATTCTGATGATCTGGCTTTCCTTTCAGAGTCAAATCACACAATGGTCTAGTACTCACAAAATGAAGAGAAAATCTCCTAATATCCCACACTAATCCCAGGAAAGGTTGCCCGGCTTATTGGTTAATAAAGTGGGCCTTCGCTTTCATTATGGAAATTTTACTCAGGACACAACAATGCATCCTTTGTGGCTCAAATATTTAACCTGCACTATCCCAAGACAATAATTGGCTGAGCTTTACAGAGCTGCAAGTCATTGATGATGGTCTAAGCAGTCTTGAAAGTTGTGATTACAGTTGCTGTGCTGGGGACGTTGGGGATGTGAATGATGTCGTGACTCAACTAATGACCGATTTCCTAGTACCCATGCCCTTCAGGTCAGGCAGTGTTTAAACACTCTAGAGTGGGATCAGAGGAAAGCTGCCACCTGCAGTGTCAGCACTCCCCTCCCCAACACACAGAGGCCAGTGCTGTGGCATAGCAAATAAAGCTGCCACCTGCAGTGTCAGCACTCCCCTCCCCAACACACAGAGGCCGGTGCTGTGGCACAGCAAGTAAAGCTGCTGCCTGCAGTGCCAGCATCCCCGCCCCCCCCACACACACAGAGGCCGGTGCTGTGGCATAGCAAGTAAAGCTGCCACCTGCAGTCCTGGCATCCTTTGTGGGCACAGGCTCAAGCCCCAGCTGCTTCACTTCTGATCCAGCTCCCTGCTTTTTTTTTTTTTTAACAGGCACAGTGGACAGTGCAGCTCTCTGCTATGGCCTGGGAAAGCAGAAGATGATCCAAGTACTTGGTCCCCTGCACCCATGTGGGAGACCTAAAAGAAGCTCCTGGCTCTTGGCTTCAGATCGGCCCAGCTCCAGCCATTTTGGGAGCAAACCAGCAGATGGAAGACCTCTCTCTCTTTCCCTCTGCCTCTCTATAACTCTACCTTTCAAATAAATAAATAAATCTTTGAAAATAAATAAACAGTCTAGAGCATTCTTTAAGATGAGGGATCTGGGGACCAAGTTAAACAGATTGCCTGTTGATGCATGTGAGCTCCATGCAAACGAATATGAGGGTACTTCAAAAAGTTCATGGAAATGGAATTAAAATGTAGGTTTCTTTTGGTGCAAAAACATTTTGAGACCCACACATAGGTTTTTTTATAAATAATTATTTATGGAGGGTCCCGGACGGCAGGCTGGCTGGTGGAGCGGCGGCCGCAGCTGCAGCAGGACGGCCCGCTGGCAGCTCGGGGCCGCGCGCCGGGAACCTCGCCGGGCGGGCGGGCGCGGCACCCGCTGGGACCCGGGACCAGCAGCATGAGCAGCGGCTACAGCAGCCTGGAGGAGGACGCCGAGGACTTCTTCACCGCCAGGACCTCCTTCTTCCGGAGAGCGCCTCAGGGCAAGCCCCGCGCGGGCCAGCAAGATGTGGAGAAAGAGAAGGAAACTCACAATTACCTCAGCAAAGAGGAAATAAAAGAGAAAGTTCATAAGTACAATTTGGCAGTCACAGACAAGTTGAAAATGACCTTGAATTCAAACGGGATTTACACTGGCTTCATTAAAGTGCAGATGGAACTCTGCAAACCCACCCAGATGTCGGGGAAGCTCGCGCCTGGCAGCAACGGCTGTATGAACACGCTTCATATCAGCAGCACAAACACTGTCGGGGAAGTGATTGAGGCCCTGCTCAAAAAGTTCCTCGTGACCGAGAGCCCTGCCAAGTTTGCACTTTATAAGCGTTGTCACAGGGAAGACCAAGTCTACGCCTGCAAGCTGTCAAACCGGGAGCATCCACTGTACCTGCGTTTGGTGGCAGGGCCCAGAACAGACACACTTAGCTTTGTTCTTCGTGAACATGAAATCGGAGAGTGGGAAGCCTTCAGTCTTCCAGAGCTGCAGAACTTCGTGCGCTTGCTGGACAAAGAAGAAGACGAGCAGCTGCAGAGCCTGAGGCGGCGCTACTCTGCCTACAGACAGAAGCTGGAAGAGGCCCTGGGCGAGGGCTGGAAGCCCAGGTAGAGCGGCCGGCTCCCTGCCAGGAAGGCACGCGGCGGGCCCCACGCACCCAAGTGCCTCGCTTTGCAGAGGGCTGTGTGCTCGCCCTGGGACGCTAGGGTCTTCCTCCTTTTCTCTCTAGATCTAGTTCCTACGACCTGGTCACGCAGCCTCCTGCACCTTTAGCCACTGTGTAAGGGACTCTGCTAGCTTGTTCCATGGCAGCGAGCCGGGGCCCGCAGGCAGCCTTGGCAGGAGCGTCTAGAGTGCTTGGAAGCATGAACTCTGTGTTTTTGTGTTTTTATCTTCTTTTAGGTTGTTTTAGTTCTGTGAGGAAGATGTTAAGCTTCAGGATGTGCAGATGACTTTTTCAAAGCTTAATGAGGAATCTCTCAGAATGCTCGTTCTGTGTTGAAACTACCTGTTCATGTCTGGTTTTATAAGTGTCGAGAGGAAACGATCCATGTGAATTCAAAGGCACGGGAGTCTAGGAACGCCTAGACATCCGAGGAGGAGTTCGAGGAAGAACGTTCAGAGCAAGTTTGGAAGAAGGCACGTGCGGAGACGGAGACGCGGAAGGCCCGGGACACGCTGGGCTGCAGAGTTGGTGGTAGAGGCTTATAGAGTGAAAGGCATTCAGTGTGGAGATACTCAGCCAGTTTTAGGATTGCTTGATTGCCTTGTGGGTTCAATGTGGGAACAGAGCCAAAGAGGTAGGAGCTAAGCCAAAGGAGGGAGCCAGGAGCTGTGAGCTGAGCACAGGATGCGGCCTGGACATAGCGGGGCCTCGCCCAGCCAGGGCTGCGCTCTGGGGAGTGGAAGGTCTGACTGGTTCGGGCCTTGGCCCTTTACTGCCTCCTGTTTTCCCCGCCAAGAGTTGTTTCCAAAGTAAGGGCAGCTGGTTTCCCCTTGACCGTCAGCTGGGAGCAAAGGGCCTTGAGCAAACTTGGGTGACAATCACTCCCTGCCCATTTTCTTCAACCCCTCTCCCCCGCCCAGTCCTTGTCCCCTGTCCTGCCTTTTCTCTTGCTTTCCCTCCCCCACCCCCTTCCTCCATCCTGCCTCTCCTTCTCTCTCCTCCTGATTGATTGAAGAGCGAGGGCCACCCCAGCCTTCTCTGTTCTAGGCAAGGAGGGAGAAAAGGCCCCCGCCCCCCGCTGACCTCACCGCAGGCGTTTGTCCTGGCTGTAATGTAACAAAGGCGCCTGTTCCTTCCAACCAAAGAGATGCTTGTGCAATAGAAGCCTTCCTTAAAACAGGCGACATGACCTCATTTTACGCAGCATGTATCTGCAAGTGGGGAAAGGCGTGCTGTGGTTTCAGAGGGGCCTTATGTCGTAGCTTTATCTAGTTTTTTTTTTTTTTTTGTCTTGTTTTATAAATTCCCAAGGAATTGTTAACACTTTGGTGACACCTAATGGATTCCTATTAAAATTCCAAGGTGCTTCAGTTCTTTGCCTCTTCAGTGAACTGTGCCTTGTATTTCTGTCTCCCTGCTTTTCAGAGAATCCCCTTGTTGCTGGAGGCAGATTCCATGTTGGTTCTGCTGTGGCACCTGAGTAACTGAGACAATCGTTATCTTCATAAGCTTTTCAGGAAAGTTGGAAAAAAAATAGAAGTAGAACTAGCTATAAAATATGTATGGCACCTCTTGTTTAATTTTGCATGTAACTTCTTAGGCATTGATGAGGCTTTAGTGACATTGTCATCTGACACTTTATTGTTCAGGGACTGCCTTTGTGAGTTGCATACTGGTTTTACTGTTCAGACCTTGAGGCTTGAGTATGCAGTCGTCAGCCACCTGGTCTTTTAATTACTCAACCCAGTGAGTTTATATTTGGTGAAGCATTTGTTTCTCAGATTAAGACACTGTTAGAACTTAAGGTAGTAGCTGATAGGTATCTGTGATTTTTTTTTTTACTTGAAGTAGAGATTTGTCTAAAACAGGCATCCTCAATCTGTATTTATCTGGAACCTCGCTCACTGTCATGAGCACTACAAGTTGCGATTTGGAAAACTTAACTGTCTTGGAATCCTGCCAGGTCGTGGTTCTTGAAGACTGATGTTCTCTCCCAACACTGGAAACTGCAGCAGCATTTGTAATGTGTCAAAGAAGGAAAACGGCCTCTATGGCCGAAGACTTGTTACAAATCATCGTGCGATCATCATTAGCGTTTCCAAGCTTTGCCTGATGCTGTTTCTCTTCAGTAGGTGATGGTACAGGGAAGATGTTACACGCAGGGGCGGTGTTGAAGGGCAGCATTGAAATCGCAGAAGTAAAAAAGTTATAATATTTATAATTTTGATGAGTTTATTTTTATAGGGAAGATTTTTCTCCCCTAAAATAATTTCTGGAATGGCAAAATTGTTTCCATTATTAAAAATTGAAGTTGTTAAAAAATAATTATTTATTCATTTGAAAGTCAGAGTCACACAGAGAGAGAAGGAGAGGCAGAGAGAGAGGTCTTCCATCCGCTGGTTCATTCCCCAATTGGCTGCAATGGCCAAGCCTATGCCAATCCGAAGCAGGAGCCAGGAGTTCCTTCCAGGTCTCCCACTGGGGTGCTGGGACCCAAGGACTTGGGCTGTCTTGTCTTCTGCTTTCCCAGGTCACAGCAGAGAGCTGGATCAGAAGTAGAGCAGCCGGGACTTGAACCAGTGCCCACACAGGATGCTAGCACTGTATTACTCGCTATGCCACAGTGCAGCTTTACTCGGTATGCCACAGAGCCAGCCCCTGGATGTGTGTGTATGTGTGTGTGTGTGTTGTTGTTGTTGTTTTTAATGATGTGTATTTTCTATGAACTTTGCAAAGCATGTCAGTAAATGACCTATAGATATATCGAATACAAGCAAATGCAGTGCTAAAATAAATAATACATAGAGAAATCATATTAATATATAAGTGCCTTTCTGTTAAGACCTAGTAGGGCCCAGTGCCGTGGCTCATTAAGTTAATCCTCCACCTGTGGCACCGGCACACCGGGTTCTAGTCCCGGTCAGGGCACCGGATTCTGTCCCGGTTGCTCCTCTTCCAGTCCAGTTCTCTGCTGTGGCTCGGGAGTGCAGTGGAGGATGGCCCAAGTGCTTGGGCCCTGCACCTGAATGGGAGACCTGGAGGAAGCACCTGCCTCCTGGCTTTGGATCAGCACAGCGCACCAGCTGTAGCAGCCATTTGGGAGGATGAACCAACTGAAGGGAGACCTTTCTCTCTCTGTCTCTCATTGCCTCACTCTGCCTGTCAAAAAATTTAAAAAAAAATTAAAAAAAAAGACCCAGTAGAAAAATTGGGAATTAACACTTGGCACCCATCTGCTAACAAGAATAATTGAATATAAGGAATTGGGTGACAGCTACTGCAGAGCTGAAAAGGCAAGGGGGAACACTCTGCAGGGATCCCTTTGTGCTGGGAGAGTTGCGGGGAGACACTCGGGGAAGGGCATGGCTCTCAGCCACTTGGCTCCGGTGGGGCCTGGATAGAGCCTCAGATGTCTGAGGAACAGGCGCTGGCCGGCTGGGTTGGTGCCTCGGACAGAGTACTGTGGGGCTGGTTCTAGACTATGGAAAGAACTGAACCCAACTGCATCCAGCTGGGATGAACAACAGCAGCTGTGCTGATGATGATAGAAACCAGAGTTTCTCTCTAGCGCCCCCTAGTGACAGAACCTAAGAAGGTGCTTGAGGGCAAAGGAAAATCAAGTGGTGAGAGAGGGCACCTAATAACTCAAACAAGATGTGCATGTGGTTTATAATCCAAACTACAGGTGGGGTGGGGAGGAGGTGCAGCACTTACTGGCTTCTGTTTATCATTCCTGGTTAAATGTTGAATGGCCCTAGAGGCTTCCTTAAATCAAGGGATTAAATTGGTTTTTCCCATCTAGCTTGAAACTTTATGAGCAATAAATCAATACAGTAAAATCATCACTCTGGGTCTAGGGAAAGCGTGAGCAGACCCGAGCTCATACATTCTGCACAGATCCTCACCTTGCCTTTTGGGAGAGGTGGGTCCACATGGAAAATGACAACCAGCAAAGGCCCCAGGCACTGAAAATGAGCCTGAATTGCCCTCTCGGATTATCTTTCCTGCCACCTCCCAGTACTTTACCACTTACCTAAAAGCAGACAAAATAATAGGCTCTTTTGTTTCCAGTACCTATAATGTGCATTCCAGGTTTGTTTGGGGGGCACAGCTGTGAAATCTTTCAGCACTGACATAATTCTCTTCCTTCCAATTGTGAAGCATTCTCTGAGCAATGTAATTGTTGTCCACTGCAGTTCTTACAATGTGTCCACATGCCAATCACTTCTCCTTCAAGTTTTGGTTGTTTCCTGCTGTGTTAACACACAGAATGAGCCTTCCAGCTGTTGAAAGATGTCAGTGTGTTTATATGAATGACTTCCAATTTCCTAGGGCTGAAAGCAAAGAGATCTGCAGATTCTGCAGAAACAACTGGGCTTGGACTTACCTCTTCCTTGGGGTCAGTAATAGTATTATTTAAAGTGGCATAGAGAAGTAGACAGTGCCATTTTATCCTAAGAACTCTTTGATAATTCTACTGTACCCGGCATATCACTCCCAAATCTTTTCTGGAAGGGAGAAACTTTGTCTCATGGTAGGTTCTTCCAGGAGCTCTGACCATGTTATTTATCGTAGTGTTCACAGACAGCGCAAACTCACCAGATTTTTTCTGATGTTTCAAATTTTGTCTAGAGTATGCAGTTCTGGTCACTAAGAGATCTCTATGTCCCAATGATCTGAGCTACAATGTTTGTTTCCTTCAATGGAAAGAGGAGCCCTAGGAGACTCTCTGCCTGCGGCGCCAGCACACTGGGTTCTAGTCCCGGTCAGGGCACCGGATTCTGTCCTGGTCGCTCCTCTTCCTGTCCAACTCTCTGCTGTGGTCTGGGAGGGCAGTGGAGGATGGCCCAAGTTCTTGGGCCCTGCACCTGCATGGGAGACCAGGAGAAGCACCAGGCTCCTGGTTTCGGATCAGCGTGGTGCGCCAGCCCCAGCGTGCTGGCCGCAGTGGCCACTGGGGGGTGAACCAACAGAAAAAAAGGAAGACCTTTCTCTCTGTCTCTCTCTTTCTCACTGTCCACTCTGCCTGTCAAAAAAAAATATTGTTAAATTTCCTGTTGTAGCTTGAAGGGTGTACTCCCTCCACCCACTCCCCAAAAAAAGGTCTGTTGAAATCCTAACCTCTGGTATCTGTGACCATGACCGAACTTAAAAACAGGGTCTTTGTAGAAATCATTGGCATGGGTGTTAAGACAACGTCACCCTGGAGTAGGGCGGGCCTTAATCCAACATGACTGATGTCCTTATACAAAGAGACCCAGAGGGAAGGTTGAGGTGGAGAACAGCCATGAGCCTGGGACTACCAGCAGCTGGAGGAACCAAGGAGAGACTTTTCTTCCCCTAGAGACTCCAGAGAGACTGCAGCCTTGCAAACTCCTTAACTTGCACTTGGCCTCCTAAACCCTGAAAATATAAGGGCTGCTTAAAGCCTCCCAGGTCACAGTTGTATGTGACAGCAGCCCTGGGGAACTAACCCATCTCCCACATCCACCAGCCAGGGTTCTGGCACATTCCATCTCCTTTTTCTTGTCTCCACAGCTCTGTCTCTGCTTTGTTCTGTTTGGTGCCTCCTGCACAGGTGAGAGCTCCCAGCCCCCTCTGCACTGCCTGGACACAGGGACAGAGGACTGGCACACAACCTCACAGACATTCCCACTGGATGCCTATGCTGGCACCATCGGGTGAGTGCGGTGCTTCCTGGGATCGGATGAAGCCTCGCTGGCATTCCACTGGGGGTGCAATGCACCCACTGCTCCCTGTTGTTACTAAAGATAAAAGCCTAGAGGCAAATGATAGAATTCCCAGCATCTTCACTCTCTTATGAATGTGGCCTAATTTCCCCGAATTGTGATTACTCTGGTTATGCAACCGTGTGTTACCATACTAGAGGCCTCTCACCAGATGATTCCTTATGCTCCCACCCACATCAGCAGTCATGTCTCAGAATCTCGTAATGCTGATTATGCCTGTGACTTCAAAGTTAGCAGTACTGCATAGGGGAAGCACAAACACAGGGGGGCGGATGCTGGAGGTCAGGACTGCGAAGGTTCCTTTCCGATTCCTTCTATTTTCTTGGTGAAAGGAAGCAAAGTCAGTTGCTGGCCATTAAGAAGAGAAATGGGGCATCAAAAGCTTGAGCACAAGAGAGAAATAACAGATTGCAAAGCTCTTGGCTCGCTAAAAATTTCTGATTTTTTAATATAATAAAAATTAAATAAAAATGTTCATTAAAAATGACGTTTTTTCAGGCACGATCATGTAATTTCATGTCCAAACCATGAAAGTTTTTCTAAGAAGAGGAAAATGTTTTCAAAAAGTTAAAATTCTATAACTTCTGGAAATACATATTAATGAATATTGATTTTAATAAAAGATGACTCTATTTAAGTTTCTTTTTTTATTTGACATGTAGAGTTACAGACAGTGAGAAAGAGAGACAGAGAGAAAGGTCTTCCTTCCGTTGGTTCACTCCCCAGATGGTTGCAATGGCTTGAGCAATGACAATCCGAAGCCAGGAGCTAGGTGCTTCCTCCTGGTCTCCCATGTGGGTGCAGGGAGCTAAGCACCTGAGCCATCCTCCACTGTCTTCCTAGGCCACAGCAGAGAGCTTGATCAGAAGAGGAGCAGCTGGGACTAGAACCAGTGCCAATATGGGATGCCAGCACTGCAGGCACAGGATTTACCACCTGCACCATAGCACCGGTCCCCATAGTAGTTTTACTTGTGAAGAAACTCTCTAGGCCGGCGCTGCAGCTCACTTGGCTAATCCTCCACCTGTGGCTCTGGCACCCTGGGTTCTAGTCATGGTCAGGGCATCGGATTCTGTCCCGGTTGCTCCTCTTCCAGTCCAGCTCTCTGCTGTGGCCTGGGAGTGCAGTGCTTGGGCGCTGCACCCACATGGGAGACTTTCCTGATCTCAGTCCTTTCTTATTCAGGATATAAATGTGTCCAATTAAAAACAAGAGTCTTGGGACTGGTGCTGTGGCACAGAGGATTAAAGCCCTGGCCTGAAGCATCAGCATCCCATATGGGCACCGGTTCTAGTCTTGGCTGCTCCTCTTCCAATCCAGCTCTCTGCTATGGCCTGGGAAAACAGTAGAAGATGGTCCAAGTCCTTGGTCCCCTGCACCCATGTGGGAGACCTGGAAGAAGCTCCTGGCTCCTGGCTTTGGATCAGCACAGCTCCATGCATTGTGGCCATCTGGAGAATGAACCAGCAGATGGAAGGCCTTTCTCTGTAACTCTGTCAAATAAATAAAATAAATCATTTTTTTAAAAAAGCAAGAGTCCCATTAAACAAATCTTCAAACAATTCAACATACGCCCAAACACAACTCTAGAACTTAAAAATCACATCTTGACTAAGAAATAAAAGATATGTATGTTGGAGTAGAAGAAGTAAATCATTCCTGTTTGCAGTTGACATGGTTGTCTACACAGACAATCCAAAGGTCTCTGTTAGAAAAAGTGATAAAATTCCTAGAGCCAGTGTGTTCAGCAAGATTGCAGGTACAAAGTGAATATATAAAAATCAATCACATTTCTATTTACGAACAGCAAGCATTTGGAAGTCAAAAAATAAAATAAAAAAAAAACAAGCTACAAAACTGTTTTTTTGTAATTGCTGCAAAGAAAATGAAATATTTTTGTATAAATCTTACAAATCATCTACACACTGGAAATCACACAAAAAGCTGATAACGGAAATGAAAGAGGACTTATGCAAATGGGGAGACATACTGTATTCAGGGATTGGAGACTTATAGTACAGATGTCAGTTCTATCTGAACTGATCTATAGGCTAATGTAATTCTTATCAAATCACCAGTAAGAGCTTTATAAACATATACAAGCTTATTTTAAATGTATGTGGAAAACCAAGGAACCAATAATAATGAGAACAATTTGAAGAAGAAAAAATGAATAGAGGGGCTGGCACTATGGTGTAGCAGGTGAAACTGCAGCCTGCAGTGATGGCATCCCTTATGGGTGCTGGTTCGAGTCCCATCTGTGCCACTTCCTTTCTTTTTCTTTTTCTTTTTCTTTTTCTTTTTCTTTTTTTTATTTGACAAGCAGAGTGGACAGTGAGAGAGAGAGACAGAGGGAAAGGTCTTCCTTTTGCCGTTGGTTCACCCTCCAATGGCCGCCATGGCTGGCGTGCTGCGGCCGGCGCACCGGGCTGATCCAAAGGCAGGAGCCAGGTGCTTCTCCTGGTCTCCCATGGGGTGCAGGGCCCAAGCACTTGGGCCATCCTCAACTGCCTTCCCCGGCCACAGCAGAGAGCTGGCCAGGAAGAGGAGCAACCGGGAAAGAATCCGGCGCCCCAACCGGGACTAGAACCCGGTGTGCTGGCACCGCTAGGTGGAGGATTAGCCTATTGAGCCATGGCGCCAGCCCTGTGCCACTTCCAGTCCAGTTCTCTGTTATGGCTTGGGAAAAGCAATAGAACATAGTTGAAGTTCTTGGGCCCCTGCATCCATGTGGGAGACCCAGAAGAAGCTCCTGGCTCCTCACTTCAGTTTGTCGGAGCTCCGGCCATTGAGGCCATCTGGGGAGTGAACCAGCATATGAAAGATATCTCTCCCTCCCCACCCCGCCTATGCTTCTCTGTAATTCTGCCTTTCAAATAAGTAAATAAATATAAAAAATTAATAGAGGAATCCCTGTGCCTGATACTGGACCTTATTCTAGAATGACTGAAGTCAGTCTGCTGGGACTGATGGCCAGCCAGACACACAGACCAGCAGAGCAGAGCAGAGAATGCAGAAATAGACCCAAGAAAATATACCCAAAGATGTAAAAGCAATTCAATGAAATTACGATCATCTTTTTCAAATATTTATTTGAAAGGCAGGGGGGCAGACAGAGATCTTTCATCTGCTGGTTCACTCCCCAAATGCCTTAAAAAGCAGGAGCTGGGTCAAGGTGAGTAAGAAAGCCCAGAACTGAATTCAGGTCTCCCATGTGGGTGGCAGGAAATTAGCTATTTAACATCACTGTCACCTGCTGCTTCCCAAAGTGCACACTAGCAGGAAGCTAGAAGCAGAAGCAGAACCAGGACTCGAACCGAGCACTGTGGTATGGGATGAAGGCATCCAAGTGATGTCTTAACCACTATGCAAAATACCCACCCAGAGGTTAGTCTTTTCAGTGGGGCTAGATTAAAAAAAAAAGGACTTGACCTAAACTTCTCATCTTTTTATTTATTTATTTATTTTTTTGACAGGCAGGGCTAGACAGTGAGTGAGAGAGAGAGAGAGAGAGAGAGAGAGGTCTTCCTTCCATTGGTTCACCCCCAAAATGGCCACCATGGCTGGTGTGCTGCGCCGATCTGAAGCCGGGAGCCAGGTGCTTCCTCCTGGTCTCTCACAAGGCCCAAGCACCTGAGCCATCCTCCACTGCCTTCCCGGGCCACAGCAGAGAGCTGGACTGGAAGAGGAGCAACTAGGACAGAACCGGTGCCCAAACTGGGACTAGAACCCGGTGTGCTGGTGCCACAGGAGGAGGATTAGCCTAGTGAGCTGCGGCGCCAGCCAATTTCACATCTTATACATTAACTGAAAGTGCATCATGGACTTACATGTAAATCATAAAACCACAAAACCTTTAGAAAAACGTAACATTTTTGGGCCTACACTTGACAGCTAAAGAACAATTCACAAAAGAAAAATTTATAAAATTTATAAATTTTCATAAATTGGGTCTTAAAATTTAAAACCTCTGTTCAGTCCCATGTAGGATCTCTGTCCTTAAGGTATTGTACTAGTATTCAAACAGTACTTTATACTTTGTTTGTCTGTGTGGGTGCAAACTGTTGAAATCTTTACTTATACACTAAGTTGGTCTTCTGTATATAAAGATAATTAAAAATGAATCTTAATGAAGAATGGGATGGAGAGGGAGTAGAAGATGGGATGATTTGGGGATGGGAGGATGGTTATGGGGGGAAAAACCGCTATAATCCAAAAGTTGTACTTATGAAATTTATATTTATTAAATAAAAGTTTTTTAAAAAATTAAAACCTTTGTTCTGCCAAAGATCCTTTCAAGGGGATGAAAAGATAAATTACAGGCTGGAGAGAAAATCTGTAGACCACACATCCAACAACAGTTGTGAAGCAAGTGTATACAAATAAGCCTGTACTCAACCACAAAAGAGAAAAGTCCAGTTAGAAAATGAGTGAAAGACATCAACAGGTATTTCACTGTAGAGGATATACACACAGTGAGTAAGCCATGAAAGATACTCAAGATCACTGACAAGTAAGTATATTTACATGAAAACCATGAGGAGGGGTGGGTGTTCGGTGTAGTGGTTAACACACTAGTTGCAACACCCATGTCTCATATCTGAGTTTCAGCCCCAGCTCCACTTCTGATTCCAGCTTCCTGCTAACATACACCCTGGCCAGCTGCAGATGATGGCTCAAGTACTTGGATTCCTGGCACACATGCAGAAGATGCAGATGGAGTTTCTGGCTCCAGCCTAGCCCAGCCCCAGCTATTGTGGGCATTTAAGGAGTGAACCAGCAGACAGGAGCTCTGTTTTTGTTAGATCTTTAGTTTACAGCTATTTTACCCTGGTCTTTTCAGTCTTTCCCCTGACACCTGCCCCCTCCCATGCCACTGCTTCTTCTCTCAGCCTCTCACATAATAATAATAATAATAATAATAATAATAACAATAAATTAAAAATTTAAACCAAAAGGAGCTATCACTACGTACCCATCAGAATGGCCAAAATAAACACCGGAAACAACAGCAAATGATGGCAAGAGTGAAAAGAACCTGGGTAGTCATAAAACCAATTGTAAATTAGTTTGGAAATTTACTCCAGGCCTAAACATGTAGTTATCATATGACTGAGCAATCATACTCTTGAGAGTTTAACTCAGAGAAATGCAAGCCATATTCCCACCGAAACCTGTTCATGCATGTTCATAGCCATTTCATTCTTATTTGCCAAACACTGGCACAACCCAGATATCTGTCAATGGATAAAAAAATTAAGCAACCTGTAATATTTGTAGCACAGCTACCCTGTAGTAAAAAGGAAAAAAAACAACAAACTATTCATACAAGCAAGCATTGAATGGATCATTAAAGAATCACATTAAGCAGGGATTTTTTTATAGAGAGTGAGAGAGAGATAGAGACAGAGAGACAGGTCTTCCTTCCATTGGTTAACCCCCAAATGGCCGCCATGGCTGGAGCTATGCTGATCCGAAGCCAGGAGCCAGGTGCCTCTTCCTGGTCTCCCATGCGGGTGCAGGTGCCCAAGGACTTGGGCCATCCTCCAATGCCCTCCTGGGCCACAGCAGAGAGTTGGACTGGAAGAGGAGCAACCGGGACCAGAACCTGGCGCCCATATAGGATGCTGGTGCCGTAGGCAGAGGATTAACCAAGTGAACCATGGTGCCAGCCCCAGGGAAATTTTTTAAAAGGTCACATGATATAATTGTCATACAACATTCTATAATATTCTTGAAATGACAAAATGATAAAACTTACCAGAGGGCAGGAAAGGGGGTGAGAAATTGGGCATAGTTACAAAGGAGTAGCACAGGAGAACCCTTGGTGATGAAATAGCTCAGTATCTTGAGTGTGGTGTGGTTATGTGAAGTTACACATGTAATAAGGTTACATAAAACTAGACACACACACACACACACACACACAAATCGGCAGGAGTAAACCTGGAGAAATCCAGATCAGCTCTATGGAATGTGGTGTTGTGGACAACAGGGCACCTGGCTGCCCCAGGTCTATGCTGTCTCCTCCACACAAGCAAGAATTCGGGGTAGGGGCATAAAGGTACAGGGAAGTGGGATTTGTTTAAGGCAGAGTGAAAGTGCACGTTCAAGAACTAAGTGCGGCTGGTGCCGCAGCTCAATAGGCTAATCCTCCGCCTGCTGCGCCGGCACACAGGGTTCTAGTCCCAGTCGGGGTGCCGGATTCTGTCCCAGTTGCTCCTCTTCCAGGCCAGCTCTCTGCTGTGGCCAGGGAGTGCAGTGGAGGATAACCCAATGGGCCCTGCACCCCATGGGAGACCAGGAGAAGCACCTGGCTCCTGGCTTCAGATCAGCACAGTGCGCTGGCCACAGTGTGTTGGCTGCAGTGGCCATTGGAGGGTGAACCAATGGAAAAGGAAGACCTTTCTCTCTGTCTCTCTCTCTCACTGTCCACTCTGCCAGTCCAAAAAAAAAAAAAAAAAAGAACTAAGTCCAAAAAAAAAATGAAAAAAGAAAACCACATAACAGTCCTTAACAATGTTCAGGTCATCTTCCTATTCTATTAGGCATAGTAGGTTGTTCCAGAATGGGGTTTAAGGTTTAATGTAATATTCATAAGAGGTGGGCTTTCTGGCAGGGCTCACGTGCCACCCATTCCCAAGCCCTCTTTTGGAAATAGTGGAAGCGTCAGGGTGTCAGGTATGCGACAGAATGAGAGTGTTAGCCATGGTAACTTTATTACAGTGATGTTTTAATGACGCAAAAGTCACTGCATGGACACGCCCTAAAGCCATATTGGATAGTTGTTACCAGCCTATTTTCTAAAAATCAGAAATACTTAATGTTTCTCACTTGGCTGTCTTGTTTGGAAAAAAGAAGAAGTGGGCAGATCCAAAGTCAGGAGCCTGGAGCTTTCCCATGTCTCCCACATGGGTGAAGATGCCCAAGGACTTGGGCCACTATATACTGCTTTTCCAGGCCATATCAGAAAGCTGGATCGGAAGTGGAGCAGTGGGGACTAGAACTTGCTCCCATATGGGATGCCAGCACTGCAGGCAGAGGTTTTGCCCCCTATGCCACAGCACCGGCTCTGATCTAGTTGCTTTGTGGCCATCTGGAGAGCGAACCAGCAGATAGAAGATTCTCTCTCTATCTCTGTATCTCTTTCTCTCTCTGTAACTCTGACTTTCAAATAAATAAATAAATATATAAATTCTAAAATTTTTTAAAAATTAAAAAAAATACTTGGCACACTGGTTAAATCACCACTTGGGATGCCCAGAGCTCATATCAGTCCTGCTGATCAAACTGTCTTACAGCTTCCCAGGACATGTTTTCTAAAAGCTATTTTGTCAGTGGCCTCCTGGATTCTGAGGGACTGCCGCAATCCCAGAAAGGGGGTCTAGAACTCCTTCTCAGAGGAAAGGCACTGGTGTAGTGTGCAGAGTCTGAAAGATGAGCTAGTCTTGTTGACTACTGCCTGTGTGTTTCAAGGAATATCCTCCTAATGACAGTCATTGGGGAATTGGTAAAGGCACAGTAAAAGTACGGCTGCATATACTTTAGGTGAGGAGTGTGCTTGCCTGTGATTTAAATGCCTAGAACGTTTCTCGGAGAAGTCACTGACAAATTGGTGAGTTTTGCTGCCAGATGGGGAATCTAGTTATCCTAGGTAAGGAATTAAAATGCAACATTTTGAACACAAAAATTAAAAGGTGAAACAAACAAATCTATATAATCAGGGTAGGATCAGATGTGTTACTACCCGGGATGCTGTCCAGGGTGAAAGTGACCTAGACAGAATGTCAACAACAGAGCAATGGAAGCTCGTGGGCCTAACCCTGTTGTTTGACAGCTGGGTCACAGGCTCCATGTGATGAATCAGTGCATTAAGGCAGAGGGAGTGCATCATCAATTCCACTGTTTGACCCTAGCACTGGGAGCACTATGGAGACAACAGCTTTGCTCACACCCTGAAGTGTCACAGAGACGTGTCCACAGCATATGGAAAGTGCAAATTTCCTGAAGCTCACTGTAGATGCCTACACCAAACGAGGAGGTTTAAGACTTCAGTGGGTGTAATTATATGTGAGCTATGCCAAGTGAATGAAACACATAGCGTCCCTGCAGTGAGGCAAGCATAGCCCCTGCCTTCACAGCCTGCAGTGATGCAAAGCTCTTGTGTGTGGATCAGTCTAATCAAACCCTATTGGCTGTTTGATTTTTGGCAAGGAAGTTTCCTCCTTGGAAAAGTACCTACCCTGGAGCCTAGCTGGAAGAATTCAGTCAGAGCAGGAATGTGGAAAGCAGGTCTCTCAGGGAACCTGGGAGGCCTGCTCTCCCCAAGTCAGATGTAGCTGCCAAGGGGAGAGCATGGCAAGAAGCTCTGTGAAGATAAGAACGGCATCTGAAGAAGCTTGGCTCCAGAAAGCCCCATGCTGGTCACTGCCCTGCTAATGGCTTCCTGCAGCATTTGGATCCATCCCTCTACTTTGTCCCATCCTCTTAGCACATCTTAACATTTTTATGTTAAATTAGTTTCATAATAAATATCCTGTGTGTGTGCATATTCCTTGTTGTAATTTATGTGCTTGTCTTTCTATCAAAGTGTAAGTAGAGTCATTCCTAGCAGGACTCGAGGAGCCTGAGAAATGATTCCACAGTTTTCTTAGAGGTGAAATATGGCTCGGAAACAGAAGATACTTTGATCAAGTGAGCCTGAACTGTACATGGCAGAAAAGCAGTTATTTGGAAAATTTTGGAAGAAGAAGACAATACAAACGTGTAACAAGCTTGAGCAGGTGCAAGGGTGCAGCTTGTAGCCTGCTGGGTTTTTGACCCCTCCCCTCTATGCTGTGGGGAACAAGAATATGCAAAGCCCTTACCATCACTCATGCTTACTTTTCTTGGCATGGTTCTGGCAGTAAGATCTTGGGAATGATGGATGGCAGCCTCTGGAGCTCGAGAGACAGCTGGGGCTCATGAGTTACGTGCATATCAAGTGTCAGCTACAGATGACATTCATGAAGGCACAGTTCATTTTCCATAAAATTCCTAAAATATTTCAGTGCCAGTGTTGTGGTGCAGCTGGTTAAACCATTGCCTGAGATGGTGGCACCCTATATGAGCACGACTTCGAGCTCGGGCTGCCCCCACCTCTGTTCCAACTCCTTGCTTATATATTGAGAAGGCAATGGAAGATAGCCTTGGGCCCCTGCCACCTATGATGGAGATCTGGATGGATCTCCAAGCTCCTGGCTTCAACCTGGCCCAGCTCCAATCATTGCAGCCATATGGGGAATGAGCCAGTGGATGAAAAATCCCCTCCTCTCTCAATTCTGCCTTTCAAGTAAATATAATACATAAATGTTTTCAAAATTTTCTAGTATGTTTTTCTTTGGATATAAAAGCAAAACTTCATGTTTGAAAGAGTAGGGGATTATTCAGTAAGTAAAAGAGTGAAGGCTTTGTAATTGTGCCTATTTGAGGTGGATTTCAGGTCTTTCTATTCCAAACTAGATGACTTGGGTCAAATTAGTTAACCATTCTGACAGTTTGAGACAAATGAGTTTAATTGAGGCCTAACTTGAGAGGTTGTTGAAAGAATTAGATATAATCTATGAAAGTGCTTAGTTCATGCTTGACATGTAGGAAATTCTCATTAGTACCCATCGAGTTAATAACTTTGCAAATGGTACACATCAATTATATTGATGACCTATGGTCACACTGACACATGCCGGTTTCTTGCAGCCTGTGGACAAAGTCCTGTATATGTGTCTTGTGTCCTATAGCCTGTGCCCTGTGCTCTGCAGCCCGTGTCCTGTAGCCTGTGTTCTATGTTGTGTAGTATGTATCTTGTAGCCTGTGTGCTGTATTGAAGCCTATGTACTGTGGCCTCTGTCCTGTGTCCTGTATCCTGTGTTCTGCAGCCTGTGTCCTGTAGCCTGTGTCCTCTGTCCTATTTCCTGTAGCCTGTGTCCTGTGGCTGGTATGCTGTGTCCTGTGGCCTCTGTCTTTTTTCCTGTAACCTGTGACCTATAGTTTGTCCTATGTAATGTAGCCTGTGGCCTGTAGCTTGTGTCCTCTGTTCTGTGTCCTGTGTCCATTAGCCTGTTTGTGTGGCCTGTGTCCTTGTGCTGTAGCTAGTGTCCCATTGCCTTTGTCCTATAGTATGTGTCCTGTAGCTTGTCCCTGTGTCCTGTAGCCTGTGTCCTGTAGCCTGTGTCCTTTAACCTGTGTTCTCTGGTCTGCTTCTTTTTGCATGTGTACTGTGTCCTATGTTGTATATCCTGTGTCCTGTAGTCCGACTCCTGCAGCCTGTGGCCTATGCCCTGCAGCCTTTGTCCTGTATCCTGCATCCTGTGGCCTCTGCCCTATAGCCAGTGTCCTTTGTCGTTTCCTGTGTCCTTCAGCCTGTGTCGTGTAGCCTGCGTCCTGTGTCATGTAGCTTCTGTCCTCTAGCCTGTGTTCTGTATCCTGTGTTCTGTAGCTGTGTCCTGTGTCCCATTGACTGTGTTGTGTAGCCTCTGTCCTGTGTCTTATAGCCTGTGTCCTATGTCTTATATCCTGTGTTCTGCATCCTGTGGCCTGTAGCGTGTAACATATGTCCCGTAGCCTGTGTCCTCTAGCCTGTGTCCCGTGTTCTGTATTCTGTGTCCTATATCCTCTGTCCTGTGGTCTTTGTCCTGAATCCTGTAGCCTGTGTCCTGTGTCCTTTAGCCTGAGCCCTGTGTCCTGTAGACTGTGTTTTGTAGCCTGTGTCCAACATCCTGTACCCTGTGGCCTCTGTCCTGTGCCTTCTGCCCTGTGTCATATAGCCTGTGTCCTTTAACCTGAGTCCTGTAATCTGTGTCATGTAGCTTGTGTCATGTAGCCTGTGTCCTGTGTCCTCTGGCATGTATTCTGTAGCCTCTGTCCTGTGTCCTGTAGCCTGTGTCCTGTGGCCTATGTCCTGTGTTTTGTGTCCCGTAGTCTGTGTCTTATGTCCTGTGTTCTGTGCCTGTAGCCTGTGTATTATGTCTGATAGTCTGTTTCTTTTGTCCTAGAGCCTATGGGCTTTTGCCTGTGTCCTATGTCCTGTATCATGTGTTCTGTGTCCGGTAGCTGTGTCCTGTGACCCATAGCCTGCGTCCTGTAGCCTCTGTCCTGTGCCCTTGAAGCTGTGTCCTATGTCTTGTAGCCTGTGTTCTGTAGCCTGTGGCCTGTAGTGTGTAATCTATGTCCTATAGCCTGTGTTCTAGCCTGTATCCTGTGTTCTGTATTCTGTGTCCTATGTCCTGTGTCATGTGTTGTCTGGCCTGTGCTCTGAATCCTGTGTCCTGTAGCATGTTTCCTGTGGCCTCTGTCCTGTAGCTTGTGGTCTATGTCCTATAGCCTGTGTCCTGTGGCCTATGTCCTGTGTCTTGTGTCCCGTAGCCTGTGTTTTATGTCCTGTGTTCTGTGTCCCATAGCCTGTGTATTATGTCTGATAGTCTGTTTCCTTTGTCAATAGCCTATGTCCCTTCGGCTGTGTCCTATGTCCTGTATCCTGTGTTCTGTAGCTGTGTCCTGTGTCCCATACCATGTGTCCTGTAGCCTCTGTCCTGTGCCCTATGTTGTGTAGCCTGTTTATTATGTCTTGTAGCCTGTGACCTATGTATGCATCCTGTGTCCTCTGTCCTATATTGTATAGCCTGTGTCCAGTGTCTTATAGCCTGTGGCTTATGTATGCATCTTGTGTCCTGTGGCCTCTGTCCTATAGCTGGTTTCCTGTGTCCCCTAGCCTGTGTCCTGTGTCCTACAGCCTGTGGACTTTAGTCTTTGTCCTAGAGCTGGTTTCCTCTTTGCTGTACCCTGTGTCCTCTGTCCTGAAGCTGGTTTATTGTAGCCTGTGGACAATGTCCTGTAGTATGTGTCCTGTAGGCTGTGTCTTGCCTTCTGGAGCCTATGTCCTGTGTCCTGTGACCTATGGCCTCTGTCCTGTGTCGTGTATCCTGTGTCCTGTAGTCTGTGGCCTATGTCCTGTGGCCTATGTCCTATTGCCTGTGTCCTGTTGCTGTACCATGTATCCTGAAGCCTCTGTCCTATAGCCTGTGGCTGATATCCTGTAGCCTGTGTCCTATGTCCTGTGTCTGTGTCCCTTAGCCTGTCTCTTATGTCCTGTATTCTGTGTCCTGTAGCCTGTGTATTATGTCTGATAGTCTGCTTCATTTGTCCTTTGTCCTATAGCTATGTCCTTTTGGCTGTGTCCTATGTCCTATATCCTGTGTTCTGTGTCCTGTAGCTGTGACCTGTGTCCCATAGCCTGTGTCCTGTAGCCTCTGTCCTGTGTCCTGTAGCCTGGGTCCTACGTCTTATATCCTGTGTTCTGTAGCCTGTGGCCTGTAGAGTGTAACCTATGTCCCATAGCTTGTGTTCTAGCCTGTATCCTGTGTTCTGTATTCTGGGTCCTATATCCTGTGTCCCTTGGCCTATGCCCTGACTCTTGTAGCCTGTGTCCTGTGTCCTCTAGCCTGTGTCAAGAAGCCTGTTGCCTCTGTCCTGTGGCCAGTGTGTTGTGTCCTGTTTCCTTAGTTTTGTGTCCTGTAGCCTGTGTCCTGTAGTCTTTGTCCTATCCTGTAGCCAGTATCCTATTTCCTGTGTCCTCAATCCTGTTCGTGTAGGCTGTGCCTGTGTTCTGTAGCCTGTCCCTATGTTTTGTAGTCTGTATCCTGTCCTGTATCCTGCGTGCTTTAACCTGTGTCCTGTGTCCTCTGGACTATTTATTTTAGCCTATGTTCTCTAACTTTGGTCTGGGTCCTGTGGCCTCTGTCCTGTGTTGTGTAGCCTGTGTCCTACGTCTTGTTGCCTGTGGCCTAGGTATGCATCCTGTGTCCTTTGTCCTCTGTCCTATAGCCTGTGCCCTGTAGCTTGTGTCCTGTGTCTCATAGCCTGTTTCCTGTGTACTCTTGCCTTGTCCTGTAGTCTGTCCTAGAGCTGGTTTCCTGTGTGCTGTAGCAGGTGTCCTGTGTCCTGAAGCTGGTTTCTTGTAGCCCGTGGAATATGTCATGTAGTATGTGTCCTGTGTCCTGTAGCCTACACCCTGTGATCTGGAGCCTATGTCCTGTAGCCTGTGGCCTGTGGCCTTTGGCCTCTTTCCTGTGTCTTGTAGCCTGTGTCCAATATCCTGTACACTTTGGCCTTTGGCCTTTCCCCTCTGTCCTGTGTCATATAGCCTGTGTCCTTAACCTGAGTCCTGTAATCTGTGTCCTGTGTCCTCTGGCTTGTTTCTTTTAGTCTGTGTCCTGTGGCCTATGTCCTGTGTCCAGTGGCCTATGTCCTATCGCCTGTGTCTGTGGCCTATGTCCTGTGCCTTGTTTCCCTAAGGCTGTGTCCTATGTCTTGTATTCTGTGTCCTGTAGCCTGTGTCTTATGTCCGGTAGTCTATTTCCTTTGTCTGTTGTCCTGCAGCCTATGGGCTTTCACCTGTGTCTTATGTCCTTATGTCCTGTATCCTGTGTTCTGTAGCTGTGTCCTGTGTCCCATAGGCTGTGACCTGTAGCCTCTGTCCTGTGTCCTGAATCCTATGTTGTGTAGCCTGTGTCCTGTGTCTTGTAGCCTGTGGCCTATGTATGTCTCAAACAGCTTGGAGTTTACTCACTGAGTTACATCCTGTGCATGTGTGTGCACATGTGTGTGTGTTCCAGGTGGGCACTCATGCCCGTGTGCTTGTGTGTGTCTGAATGTGAACCTGTGCCAGTCTCAGCATGGTTGTGTGTGTCATGAGTCTGAACATATGTACTAGCGGGGAGTGGGGGCAGACTTTCCTGCTCCTGTCTCTGCGCAGTTCCCAGGTGCAGTGAGGAGAGGATGCCCGCCTCTTTGGGACCTGATGGCTCATTCATCTTCTCTACTCCAGCACCCGTTACCATGGAAAAGAGCCTGGGTCTGGGGAACCCCACGACAAGCAAGTGCCTGAACCCTCTGGTTCCAGTAGCCTCATCCAGGCCCCCCCCCACAAGACCCCAGGATGCACAGGGAGCAGAGGGAGAGAATGCTGAAAGTTCCAGCTCCCCTCCCTCCCTTACTGACATCCCATGTATGACAGCAGCGTGAACTGAGAGATGAGAGCAACAGCTGGTCACTACCCTACTCCAGATGTGAGAGAGACGGTTTCTGCCCAAAATACTCTCATTGCAAATCAGGAGCCAGTGGGTACAAGCAAAATGCACTTCTTGAGGATGAGAAGGTCAACTCATGTGGCCACCTGCAATGCACCTGCTCCCGGGAGCTCACCAGGCCCCATGGGTCCTCCTGACACCCTGATTCATGTCACTTCTGTTAAAACGTGAATCCACAGGGTGGGCATTTGACCCATGCTTAAAATGATGCTTGGGACACCTGTATTGATGTTGGAACAGAGCCCTGTATTCTGGTCCCAGCCATGTTCCTGATCCCAGCTCCATGCTAATGTGTGCCTGGGGAAGTAGCAGGTGATGGCTCAAGGACTTGGGTCCCTGCCATCCATGTGGGAGACCTCGATTGAATTTCAGTCTCGTGGCTTCAGCCTGGCCCAGCTCTGTCCACTGCAGGCTTTTTTGGGGGAATGAACCAGTGGATGAATTATCTCTTTTTCTCTGTCACTCAGCCTTTCAAATTACAACAAATAATGAAATAAACCTTTTGGGAGAAAAAAACATTGAAGATCCATTGGGCTGACACTGTGGGCTCTGTCCCTTGCCCTCCAGCTGATCCAGGCTCCCTGAGAGAGGACAAAGCTGTGAACCAATTCCCATGTACGTGGAGAGGATTAGACTCACTGGCTGAGCAACACCCCAGGCAGGGTGAATACTCAGGGTGGAATTCGAACTCAGCCTCACTGCAGAGCCAGGCTTCTAACTCCCCCCTCCTCAACCAGGAAGCTGGTCCTGGCTGCAGCCAGAGGCAAAATCAGGTGATTCTGTGTGCTTGGAAGTGCTCTCATTGGTGGGTTTCCACCTAAGGGACGAAAGGGTTTCCAACAGATGGAAGACAGGAGGAGTTTCAACTCCCAAAAGCATGAATGAGGCCAGAAGTCAGATTCAAATGAGGGCGTGGATACAGAGTCACCTGGGCATCCACAGACAACAGCCTCATAAGCAGGACAGGGAAGGAGGAGACAGGCAGGCATAGGGGATGGTTCCCAGCCCCAGGCCTGGGGTGAGGGGGCTCCTGCCCAGCAGACCCTGACAGATTTGAGGAGCCAGAAACCCAAGTGATGCAGGCTTAGGAACAAGGAAGCTGAAGCCATCAAGTTGGGGTTGTTCCATCGGACGGGATCCTGCCCAGTGCCCAGCTCATAGCCAGGGACACCTGGAGCTGGAAGGGGCCTTAACAGTTCCCAGGATCAACCCTCTCATGGATGCCTGGAGCCCCATCAAGGAGTTATTTTGTGTCTGCTTGCATGCCTCCAGCAACAGGGAGCTCACTCCCCACATCAGGGGCAGGCTAAGGCACTAAGGGGATCACTCATCCCCACTCATTCAACTGCCCCTTGGACCTCAGCAACCAAAGGCAGGAAAATGCCCAGATCTCATTCATAAATTTCATACCTGTTTATGGCTTTTGTAGAAACATTAATTTCATGATCACCATCTGAGTGTTTTTGTTGCTATTTGCCGGTTCCTAACAGCGCCCGGGGCATGGTAGCACCTCAACACAACACATGCATATGGAATGAATGAGTCAAGGAATGAATGGATGAGCTGGGCTGAATGTCCAGCCAGCATTCCTCCCTTAGCTGTTTAAGCCAAAGTTCCCAGGCTAGGCTGGTTGAGGGCAGCCAAAGGCAAGTTCAAGGTTAAAACAAGGGCTAAAACAAGAGCTTACACTGTGAAGACAGTGTAAACAGGCGGAGATGAGGAGGGGTGAACACACAGGCCTGGAGAAAGACTAGGAGTGAAACAGGGAGTCAGGGCCTTGAATGTACCACCTAGCTTGTTGTGGATGGGACTCTAGGAGCTTCCTGGGTCAGATGCACAGCCCTTAAAGCAGTAGAGACCCTGTGGCTTGAGGGGAGCTGTCTTTCCAAAGAATGCAGCTCCCTGTAGGTTCCACATGGTGTGCTTTCCAGGAAGCTAGAAACCTAGAGTGCTGAGGGTGGGTGCTAGCAGAGCAGAACCAGGAGTGCATCTCCCTCCACGGCGACCTCTGCCCCCACTACAGGGCAGACTGAGGCCAGAACAGCTTGGCCTTTTTGGGGAAGGTGACTTGGGGCTGCTGAGTAAGCAGGCAGAGACCAGAAAGGGAAAGGTGGGGGTGCCGGCTCCCTCTGTGGGAGTGGGAAGGCCCTGCACAGGCCTCTGAGAAGGAGCCAAGAGCAGCAGATGAAAGCATCTACTGGGGCTGGATCAGCTCCTGCCTGCCTCACTGTGTGGCTAATACATCCATCCATCCATGCATCCATCCATCCATCCAACCATCCAATCATTCATCTATCCATCAACACATCAATCCATCGATCCATCTATCCATTCATCCGTTCAACCATTCATTCATCCATCCATCCATCCCTTCATCCATTCAACCATTAATATATCTATCCACCCACCCACTCACCCACCTATGTATCCATCCATCCTTCCTTGCATTCGCCTTTCTACTCATCCACCCATCTACCCACCCACCAACACTCAGCCATACACACACACACACACACACATCCACCTCTCCTTCAGTTTCACCATTTTCATTGAGCACCAACTCTGTAGTAGACTGTATGACAGGTACTGGAGGACACGGGGGAGGACTAGACAGATAAGACTCTACCCTCAGAAAGCTCAGTAGGGGGCAGGGGCAAGGGGTAGAGAATATGGACATCAACAAATTATCAACAGGCTAAGGGCATCTCACCCTCCAATGCATTCCCAACTCTGAAGCCAGAGAGAGCCTTGGAAAAACCCAAATGGCTTACTCTGTTTGGGCTGGAAGCAATATCCCACACTGGACTTGGAAGCAAGCACACTCTCTGAGTCACTGCTGCAAGACTTGTAAAGTGTCAGGGCCTTTTACAAAAGCAATCTTGTGGGGCTGGCACTGTGGTGCTTCAGATTAAGCTGCTGCCTGAGCGGCCAGCATTCCACATGGTTGCTGGTTCAAGACCCAGCTGCTCCACTTCTGATCTGACTCTCTGCTAATGTGCCTGAAAAAGCATCGGATGATGGTCTAAGTGCTTGGGCCCCTGCACCTGTGTGGGAGACCCAGATGAAGCTCCTGGATCCTGGCTTCAGTCTGGCCCAGCCTCAGCATTGTGGCCAACTGGAGAGTGAACTAGCAGGTGGAAGACCTCTCTCTCTCTCTCTCTCTCTCTCTCTCTCTCTGTATGTGTGTCTGTATCTCTCTGTCTCCCTCTCTATCTCTCTGCTTTTCAAATAAATCAATACATTTTAAAAAAGGGAGTAAAGCCTTTATGAGGTGTGAGCTCCCGGCTGGATTAAGGCTGCTTCCGCAGGTGCTGATCATCCAGTGATCCTGGCCCCTGTTCACTCTTGCATGGTCTTCCTGCCTCTCAGCCATGCTCTGATGCAGCACAGTGAACCTCACCAGGGGCTGGCGCCGCACTCTTGAAATTCATGGCCTCCAGATTCATGCACAAAACAGACCTGATTACCTCTAACTGACCTATGCCTCAGGATGGGACTGGCAGAAGCTTAAAGGAAAGGAAATGAGAAAATAAAGCTGTCAGCACTGAGGAAATATGCAGGGCACGTGACATTCATGCATGTATATAAATTTGCATGCATGCAAAGAGCATAAAGGAACTAAACAGAAAATGTAAGAGAAAGGACAATTGAGACTGGTCACATCTCCCCATGCGTCTCTCTGTGGCATCCTCAGCATCACCCCAGGCCTCTCCTGCTTATCCCCCAGAACGTGTCACAGTTCCCTATCCAAGCCGTGTTTCTGTCCCACCCCTGGGCCTTTTCACATGCTGTACCCTCTGCCAGCAGTGCCCTACTTTGCTGCTGTATACTTTGTGACCTCAGAGGAGTCCTGAGGGAGGTTTCTCAAGACTTAAGGCCTTGCACAAGCTGACACTTAGTGCCAGGCAGGGTGGGCTTTGAGAGTCAGCTTGCAGGCATCACCCTCACCCTGTCCCAGGTCACTGGTCCCTGCTCTGTTTAAAAAGGCTTGCACCAAGGATGAGGCCTCCCGAGATCAAGCCCAGCACTTCTTCTGGAATCTCAGCTGAACTTGTTGCAATTCCATTTTACAGTAGCAGCGACTGAGGTTCTGAGAAGCGGGGCCACAGTACTGGTGTCATGGAGCTGCTTAGTGAGCACTGGGAGGTAAGGCTCTGGTCTCCACACCTGGCCACCTCCTTCCCACTTCACGCTGCTCCTGGAAAGAGACAAGATGTGAATTTGGTTCAGGTGATGCAGGTAGAGGTTGGTCCCTCCTCTGCCCGAAAGGTTAATTCCACAGAAGGTTGATTCGAATTACAGCAGCAGTCTCAGGTCCCCAGGCCTCAGCATTTGCAGCTGGGAAAACTTCAGCCCAGCCCCTAGTGAAGAGCCAGTACTGCCACTCACCTAAGGTTTACCCACCTCATTAAACACCTTCTCCCCAGGCCCCTCCTGGCCTCCCTGCCTCCCATGCTGAGCAAAGGCAAACATCACAGCCTCAGGGTGGCACATAAATCACCCAGCTTTGGCAGAAGACCTACAAAGTCCCTCTTGCTCCCTGTGGGACAGTAGCCCAGCCCTGCCAAATGGCCCAGCCCTGCCAGGTTTTGGTCAGGTGCTCCTAGTGTTGGGTTGTGCCTGGATATTTACACCAGAAGATCCCCCAGGATTTGAGGGTAGAATCTGCCTCAGTTACAGCTTATCATTCAGAGCCTCAGGAAAATGGTCAGGCCAGGAGCCATATTGTAAGGTATTGCAGTCCATTGACATCTCCAAGTGGATTGGATCAGAACCAGAGCCAGAGAGAGCTTTGTCTGAGAGACCACACAGTGATTTAATCAAATGACTTTGCATTAGGAAGTTACAATGTAACAATTAAAATGATCACCACTATCACCATAATCACCATCACCACCAAAATCAACACCACCACCATCATCATCATCACCATCATCATCATCACTGCCATCACCATCATCATCACCACCATCACTACCATCACCATCATCACCATGATCACCCTCACCTTCATCATCACCATCATAACCACTATCATCATCATCATTATGTACATTAGCATCACCATCATCACCATCACCACCATCATCACCACCATCACCATTATCACCATCACCATCATTGTCACCATCACCACCGTCATCATCATCACCACCATCACCATCATCCTCATCATGATGATCCTCATCACCTAACCTTCCATAACTCTGAGGGATGAAGTTCACATGACACCCTTTGAAAATATGGGGAAAATGAGGCCAGAGGATGAACTCATCTATCCCAAACCATACAGCTAAGAAGGGGCAGAGCCAGGATTCAAACCCAGCTATATGTGTCTGCTCACCTGCTGACCAGTTATGGTCAGGGCAGGGCAGTGTGAGTGGCATGAGGTTGTGGGTATGTGAGCATGCACAAGTATTACAGTGCCATTCAAATGTGTGCATGAACCCTCAGGAGTGTGTATGTGGCCTGGCTGTGTGTACACAGGCATGTAAGAAAACATTGCGTTTCTGAGGATGTGTGGTGTGACCATGGAGACATATGTCTGCATGCCTGTTGTGTGTGCTAATATGTGTCCTTATAAAAGTGCCCATGCACTAAGGCTATGCACTGGTAGGGATACTCATGAGTGTGACTGGGTAACTCCCTGCCCACGTGTGTATGTGTTTTCATGTGTTCATGCATGCCCATGTGAGCATGAGAGCAGCACATATACCCCTGCACTATGGCTGTTTGCATTCCTCTCATACAGCTGGGCAATCATGCGGATGTATATGGCCATGCCCAAAGCATGTGTATATCTCCTGCCATCCCCACATAGCCCTGGCCACACCCCCACTCAGAAGCCAAATATAAGCATCCCCTTCTATCCAAAGGCCTCTCAAGCCATTGGCTTGACTCCACAAATGCCAGGAGGACCAGAAGATTTCCAGGTGGTGATTTTCATATAAAAACAGCAGCTTCATACATCAGGCCGAGGCTACAGCCATCACAGCTCAGGGGATCCAACATGCACTGCAACTGTGTCAGTACAGACCACACACATCTGGTTGGGGCTGGGCTGGGCAGAGCTGTGCTATGTGACTGCAGCCTGTGGGCAGTCACTGCATTGTAGTCCCCTAAGAGGCAGGCACTGAGTGTGAACAAGTGGTGACTGAACCACTTCCGGAGGCGGAGGCTGAAGGCAGGAAGAGACCAGGTTGCTGTGTTAGCCCTGCTGCTTCCTGCTGTGCAACTTTGGGAGAGTCATTCTCCCTCTTTGAGCCTCAGTCTGTTTATTCTATAAAATGGGTGCATTGATCACATGTCACTGGGGCATAACAGGATTGGACAGGATAAGTAGGCCAGGGTCAGGACAGTGAGCCCCAGCAGTCATATCTGCCTTCATGTGTTCCCAAACCCATCACAGCTGGAAGCAGGCCTTTTACAGTATGGGGTACAGTGCAAGTGAAGCAGAATTCCCATCTTTTCTTAATCTCAGTTTCCCCATCTGTAAAATGGATGTGATCAAAGCACCCACCTCTTAGGAGTGCTGTCTGGACTTTATTTTCAGTTTATTTCAAAGGCAGATAGACAGAGACCTCTCACCTGCTGGTTCACTCCTCAAATGTCCGTGCAGCCAGGAACTACATCCAGGCTTCCCACATGGCTGGCAGGGACCCAAGTAATTGAGCCATCATTGCTTCTTCTCGGGGGTGCACCAGCAGGAAGCTGGCATCAGATGTAGAGCCAGACCTGGACTTGAACCTGGGCACACCGACAAGGGATGCAGGTGCTTCAGACACCCAGCTTAGCTCACTGCACCCAACAGCCACCCTGCCTCCCTGTGTTCCTTCCCTTCTTACCCAAAACTTCCTGAGTATTTCGTGAATCTCAATCAAGGCAGCCAAAATGTGCCTCAGTTCCCTCTCTTCCTCCTCTCCTTCTCTCTCACCTTTCCTTTGTTCACATTCCTGGCCACAGATTCTGAGCAGGCTTCGCACAAAACCAAAGCTTGTCGACTTATCAAGAAATTTAAGGTGAAAGCCCCCACAGGCACTTCGTGCATGTGTGCCCGCCCACTATGCACACTAGTCATGTTCACAGCTATGGCTTCTACAGCTGAGGTAGGAAGAGTCAGGAAAAAGTGGGGCCAGTGCTGTGGCACAGCAGGTAACGCCACCACATGTGACACTGCCATGCCACATTAGAGGGTCAGTTCAACTCCCAGCTGCTCTGATTCTGATCCAGCTCCCTCTTAATGTGCCTGGAAAAGCAGCAGAGGACAGAGAACCCCTGCACCCACATGGAAGACCTGGAAGAAGCTCCTGGCTCCTGGCGTTTGCCTGGTCTAGCCCCAGCCATTATGGCCATTTGAGGAGTGAAACAGTGGATGGAAAATCTCTCTCTTTCTGTCTCTTCCTCTGTCTCTCACTCTGCTTTCAAATCAATAGAATAAATGTTCAAACAAAATCTGGAGAAAGTTTACAAACAAAACCAGAGCAGCATTTGCCTGTAGTACAATGCAACCAGGATCACAGGGCTGGACTTGAGGGAAGAGGCTCTTGGGGAAAAAATGGTGAGGCTCTTGGGGCTGGTATGAATTTCTGACCTCTCCTTAGCTTCAGATGAGGTCCCCAATGGGCCAGGGAAAGCTTGCTTCCTCCTGGGAACCAGGGCCAGCACCCACAAATCATGCAGGGAAATGGAGCCGGCCTAGCAGCCATGCCTTCCCCTTCCGCACCCACCCCATGTCCACCTGCCACCTCCCAGGCCCCCTCCTCAAAATAGCACTTGAATTTTAGCACTGAGAATGGCTGGGCCCAGCTAGCTCTAGAATTCGGGCCATGGTACCTGGGATTCCTCAACAGTCGAAGGTCTGCTCCCCTCACTTTTTCCTCAAAGACCTAGAGGCTCCAGCACAGCCATCCTTAGATGTGCTTCCCACCTTCAGTCTGCCTTGTTCCCAATAAAAAGCTCTGCTTGGGCCCAGCGGCCCAAGGCCTGCCAGCTCCCACCCAGCTCCTCATGACCACCCTCCCATAGCCTGGGGACCACCACCTCCAGCCACCCTAGGGCATCTAGGCCTCCCCAGATGCCTTCCAGTCTTCTCCACCTCTAGTCCATGTGTACCTACAGTTCCCTCCACCTGGAAGTGCATGCATTACATCCTTCTCTCTGGAAGACCTCTACTAGGCCTGCAAAGTCCACTCTGAAGGGCGCCTTCATGGTGAAATTGGACACAACTCAGCACAGGCACTAGGACATGAATGCATGCATGTGCACATCCCTCCGGCCTCATCCAGAGCCCCTGGGAGTGATGGGTATTTGACCCAGTGGCTAAGATGCCAGTTGGGACACCTACACCCAGACATATCAGAGTGCACAGGCTCAAGTTCTGGCTCCAATCCTCATTCCAGCTCATGCACCTGGGAAGCAGCAGTGATGGCTCAAGTACACATGTCCCTGCCACCATCCTGGGAGACCATGACGGAGTTCCTGGCTTCTGGGTATGCCCTCTGCTTCTGCCCAAAGGCAGGAATTTGGAAAGTGAATCAGCAGGTAGGAGTCAGTCTCTCTCTCTCTCTCTCTCTCTCTCTCTCTCTCTCCTTCTCAAAATAAAAGTAGTTTAAGAGCCCTGAGGAATCATCTAGGGCAAGTCCTACATTTTAGCAACAGAAACCTGTGTTCAAACAAGATCTCAGAGGGAATTCCAAAGTATAAAATGGATACACAAAGGTCGGCTCCAGTTGACGTTGAATGGGAGCTCTGACCAAGGTCCAGCTCCTGGGGTCCCAGGGCCCAGTGGCTCACGTGGTGTGGCTGTAGCAGACAGGAACCTTACACAGAACTCAGAAGCTACAGCAGGGCAGAGCTGGTTCCCCGAGCTGCCAGGCTGAAGCTCTAGGCTTTCCAGTATCCCTGCTCAGCTGCCCCACCAAAGAGAGAGCCTTCGGCCCAGAAAGCTCCCACAAAGGTGTCTGGGAAAATGCTCATCAGTGCATCAGCCCAGAGTCATGTGACTTCTCCAAGCCAATCAGGCAGCCAGGGCAAAGTGCTGCTCTCCTGCAACAACCCTGAATCACGTGCCACTCACAGGGGCCAGACCACCAGCACCCAAGACAGCGAGGGAAACAGGCTGACGAACAGCACAATCAGGCACCCAGCACAGCAAAGCAATCCGAGCAGGGCCCCCCAAAACCTCCTCTCTCTGCCTCTCTGGTACTCCCACAACAGCTCCTGAGCCCCACATTCAAAAACAAAAGGCCAGCCTCCTCTACAGCCCCACAGCCCAACCCACTCCCAGAGCTCCATGCTGCCTGCCCCCTACCCTGCCTCTTAAACCAGCCCACCTCTCTGCTGGTTCCCTGGAGTCCTTCATCATCAGGGTGGGCTAGAAGGATGGGTCAGTTGTCAGCTTGCTTGTCTTACAAAATTAATGTTTCACGTTTCTCCTCCAGTTAACAAACTATTTAAAATTAATCCCATCATTTCAACGAGTATAACAACTAAATTATCATCTTTATGTGGCCACATCTCTCTTAGCAAACACTGCATGCACATAATTTTGCTAAATGTAATAAACCAACCATAGAACTATTAAATTTGCCATGGTATTCATAACAATTAGAAATACATGAACCTTAAAATGATGAAAACCGAGTGGAATACTGAAATCGGAGGAAATCCCTGTTCCTTCTGCTGCAGGCTGGGCACGGTGTCACCAGCGGCGGGTGGAGGTCAAGGGACAGATCGGATGTCATTTGTTCCTTAGCTCTGTTGCTGCAGACCTGCAATGAGACAGAGCTGAGTGAGAGCACTTGGAGAATTTGGTGAAACTCTTCCCCAAATGCAGAGCTTGATGAGAGATGAGGAATCAAGATAAAAAGTCCCTGCACTTTTGGGCCTTGAATAGCCTCTAACAGTGTCTACCCTGGCAGAGCAAATACACGTAAAGGAGCCACCATCCCATTTGCCAGCGAGGAGGATGGGGCCGAGTGGGTAGGGCCTGGAGGGAGTGAAGGAGGGCCAATGGGTGGGTGGGACTAGGAGAGTGGGCATGGCTGGTGGACAGGAATGGGTGGGCATGGTTGCTTGGTGGGTGGGGCTGGCAGGTGGGAGAGGCACAGACCCTAAGATCCTCCTGGGACCCTGAGAGGGTAGCAACCAGGCACACATACATTTGGGTTTCAGCAGGGTGCAAGATGCTGTGGGGCTGCACATGGACTTGGGGAGGCCTTTGCAGTGGAGGGGAGGAGAAAAGATGGGACCCCCCATTGGGTGGCAGCAGTGGGGGTTGGGTGAGTGGTTGGATCCAAGAGAGATTTGGGGGGAAGATTCTCAAAGCCTGGGAGGTGGTTGTGTCTGGGTTGAGGGGGAAACAGAGTGGAAGAGTGCTCCAGCAAAGACCCAGGGGGACGCAGCAGCCCCATGGGATAGCCGGGTAGGGAATGGGGTTGCTGAGTTGGACACAGAAGGGGTGGGCGTTGGGGCCAGGGGTGAAGATGCAACTTGGGACACCTGCATCTGGCTCTCTTCTCATTCCAGTTTCCTGCAGATGTGCACTGGGAAGTAGCAGGTGATGGCTCAAGTGCTCGGTCCCTGCTACTCAACATGGGAGGCCAGGATGGAGTTCCAGGCTTCTGGCTTAGCCTGGCTCAGACTTGGCTCTTAAAGGCATTTGGAGAGTGTACCAGCAGATGGAAGAGCTGAATTGCTTTTCAGAAGACTGGTCAGGATGCCCTCACACACCCTGGGACTGCTCCTATTCAGAAGGTTCTGGAGCAAGACAACCGGCAGAGCTGGGCCTGCTGCAGACTGATTGTGGTGCCTTGGCAGGTCCCTTGAACTCTCCAAGCCTTGTGGTTGCCCTGGAGATCAGGAAACAAGGCTGTGAGTGTGTCAGAGACAGAGGCAGAAGCAGGCAGCCCGGGAAAGGATGATCCCCAGGGAATCACGCCAGGTATGGAGACTGAATTTGCCCTGTAGACTCAGACCTTCCCAGCTGAGCCACCACCCAGAAGCCAGCAAAGCCTCCCTGTTTCCAGCCTGGGTGATGTTTGGGTCTCCATCGGTTCAGGAACTGGAGGAAAATCAATGCAAACAACGAGCAAACGTGGCTGGGACTGAACTTTGCCTCTTATCCTGTTGTTTGCTCTCTGAGTGAGCGCTACCTGCACTGTGAACCCAGGAAGTCCTTCAGTTTGGCACAAAACTCTCCATTTTTCCTCTTTAGAGAAATGGCACCAATGTTCCTCTGTTTTGTTACTCTCTATGGTGGGTTCTTCATTTGCGGGGAGGTTGCTGGGGGAAGGAGGCTGCCTGGACCCACTGCCCTGCCCAGATTGGCCCTGGCTACCTGTGTCCCCAGGCTGCATGTGGCTGTGCTGTGATGCTTTCCCTGAGCTGGCACCACCCTAGCTCACATCCTGCAGCAACTCCTGCCTCCTCTGGGCAGGACTGCTTGGAGCTCCCAAGGCCAACTGGACATAAGCAGTCCCTCCACCGGGCCCATTCCAGGTCTTACCAGACTGCCTGTGTCCCCCAGCATCTCTGTATCAGCCTTTTAGGTCTCTCTCTCTCTCCTTCACATGATCACAAACACTTCTTGAGTATCTATTATGTGCCAAGTCCTGTGCTTGATGCTAGAGCTACAGCACTGAACAAAACAAGGTCCCTGGGCAATTTTTTAAAGATTTTTTTATTCATTGGAAAGGCAGAGTTACAGAGAGAAGGAGAGACAGAGAGATCTTCCATCCACTAGTTTAGTCCCTAAATGGTCACAACAGCCAGGACTATGTGAGGTCCATCTGGGTCTACCACATGAGAGGCAGGGATCCAGGCACTTGTGCTATGTTCCACTGCTTTCCCAGGCTCTTTAGCAGGGAGCTGGATCAGAAGTGGAGTAGCCAGGACTTGAACTAGGGTTCTTATGGGATGCCGGCATCACAGGTGGTGGCTTAGCCTATCGGGCTATGATGCTGGCTACATCCCTGTGCTTGTGAGTCAGATAAAAAGAAAGAAACAAAAAGACATATGCAATCAATCACATTGGCCAAAGACGGACACACCAGCATCTCCTGTGTCTCATGCCCAAGAGGTGGAGCCCTTGGCCATGGCTCCTTGAACCTGAGCAGGCCTTTGTAGAACCCACCTGGAGAGTCACCTCCAAGCCTCTGTGCCTCCACCTTACCCTCCACCCCAGGATTGGGCAGCCTTTTTTCTTCCCAGGGACATTTGAATAATTTTGACATCACCACAAGCCATACCAAATGATCAATTTCAACACAAGCTGTGGGTTTATTGAGTTGCAAGTCCTGCCTGAAATTGCCTTGGCAACCCCAGACCAAATGATTTCCTTGAGCATTGTGACTCATGGAAGGCAGCCTCCATGGTAGCAGGAAGCCCAAAGAGCTGTGAGGAAGCACAGGTGCAAAGGAAGAGAAGCTCCTGCCATCAACCAACCTCCTTCAAGGGAGGGAGCCATCTTGAAAGTGCTTCAGTTGGGGCCAGCACTCTTTCCAGTCCTGGCTGCTCTTTTTCTGGTCCAGCTCTCTGCTTTGGCCTGGGAAAGCAGTAGAGGATGGCTCTAGTACTTGGGCCCCTCCACCATGTAGGAGGCCCAGAAGAAGCTTCTGGATCCTGCCTTGAGCCATTACTGCCATTTGAGTGAACCAGTGGATGGAAAATCTCTCTCTCTCAGCCTCTCCCTCTCTTTTTAACTCTTAAATAAATAAATAAATAAATAAATAAAATCTTTACCAAAAATAGTGTTCCACTCAAGGTCACTTGGGAGCCCCATTCACATTCTGGATCTGTGCGTCACACACATGACTGTGGCTGCTTTACGCCACACGCTCAATAGATAACAGGCATAGCATGCAGAATAATGAAGAGTGCTGGGAAGAAAAATCAAGCCAGGGTCAGGGGTCAAGGGCAGCCAAGGTGGGAGCAGTGCAAGTAGAGAGAGCCTGGCCAGATGGGCCTCCCGCCCTGCCTGGCTTCTTTCTGCTGCCTAAGCTGTGTTCCCTAGCTCTGAGCACACTGAGAACCTGTAGGTCAAAGAAAAAGCTTCAGGAAATGGCAACCACGAGGCTTATGCTCACTACCTCCCACGACGAGGATCTTTCTCCCTGCCGGTAGCTTTGGCTTCCACTGAGGGAGGCCTGTTGCCCTGGACATCACCTCCATCCCCTCCCACACCCATGGTGGTCCTTATAGAAAGGAACCAGCCAGGTGCCTGGGGCATGTAACCAGGAGAGAGGTGGAGTGAGTCCAAGGTGGGTGGGGGAGGGTGGGGAGTACCTGTCTTTATGTAAGGGTAGGGACTGTGGGGGACACAGGGGCACAGGATGCAGAAGCGGATGTTGAGCCCTTGTCATCATCTCTGTCAGGGAGAAGATCCCCATTGTGGGAGGTTTGCAAGCATAAGCCTCGTGGTTGGTATTTCCTGAAGCCTTCTCTGACCTGACAGTTCTCAGCATGCTCACAGAGTTAAGGAGCACAGCTCAGGCAGCAGGACAGAGCCAGGCAGGGTGGGAGGCCCATCTGTGCCAGGCTCTCTGCCTCTGAAACTCCGGCCAGATGAACACCTGCTACTCACATGCTTTGTAGGAGACAGCTCACCCAAGGTATATCCGTGCCACCCCAGCCCAGCCAAAAACCTTAACAACCCCTCGAATAAAAGCACAGGTTTCAGAGCCACCAAGAGCTGAGGTTCCATCCTGTTGCAGGCCACCAATTTGCTTTGTGACCCTGGGCAAGCTGCCAACCCTCTTGAGCCCCAAGGTCAAATCAACACGGTTGTACTGGCACCCCCCCAGCACCTCTGCCAAGCTTTGGGCTTCTGGGTGAGGTCAGCTACATGGGATTCTTCTCTAGACCGGTCCCCTCTTTTCACTTTTACACACTTAGTTTTTGCAGAAAGAAAGAGCACATTTGTTGAAAAACATTTTCTCACCAGTTTCCAAGGGGAACTGGCTGCACCTGCCATAAACAAAAGGAAAACATAAAAATGTGGCACAGCAGGTTAAGCTGCCACCTTCAGCCCCCACATTCCACAGGGGTGCTGGGTTGAGTGCTGGCTGCTCCACTTCCAATCCAGTGTCCTGCTATTGCACCTGGGAAAGCAGTGGAAGATGGCCCAGGTACTTGGACTCCTGTATCTACGTGGGAGACCCAGAAGAAGCTCCCAACTCTGGCTATGGTCTGGCCCAGCCCTGGCCTTTGCAACCATTTAGGGAGTGAGCCAGAGGATGGAAGACCTCTTGTATGTCTGTTTGTCTGTCTCTCCCTCTGTACCTCTGATTTTCAAATAAATAAATAAGTCTTAAAAAGAAAAAAAGAATAAAGAACCACACTGCCAGCAGCCAACTGTCTCCAGCTTCCTCTGAAACCAAGGCTTTACAGCAGTGGGTTAGTGCACGTGGAGACAAGTGTCTGGGACACATTAGCGCCCACTGAGATACTCTCCTTGGTGTTGCAGGAAGGATGAGGGGCAGCAGCAGGGCCCCATTTGACACTTTATGCTCTGGGCTGTCCAGTGCTCTGGGTCAGCAGCGGTATGTGTTCTCCCCAGAGCATGAGCTCCAGCTTCAGGGGCTCTGAAATCCTGGCCTGCAGGGTCCATGGGAGGGAGCGGACTCTCGACGACCAGGTTCCTATGGCTCAGACACCCATTTATGGCTTTTGGCTCCAGACTCCCACAAAACAGGGAAGGGCATGAGTTGCTCAAAATGCAGAGATGGAGGGTATGAGACCTCTGAGCCCCCTTCAAGTGGCAGAAGGAGGGTCTCAACACATGGACCATCATGGGTGAGGAAGGGCTTTGGGGAACATCTGGTGAGCTCCACACACTCACCTTGGGCCGCACCAACTAAATCAGCTCCCACCCTCTGCCTCAGTTTCCCCTCTGTCCAGAGCTGACTTAGCCACCAAGCATGAATGTGCGTGCAAACACTCAAACACACACAGACACACACAGCCTAGGACCCAATGTGTTTTCAAGGCATTTTAAAAATGCTTCTGTTTCTTTTAGAATCAGAATGGGGGGAAAGAACACCTAGAAAATGTTTGCATAAATCAAATAATCTTTGCACTCCCCACTGGGGGCCATGTTACCTCTCACTCGTTCCATGCAGGAGCGGAGATAATGACAGTTCCACGTGAAGAGTCCGGGGCTCAGGATCCCACGCCCAATCTGGGCTGAGGAGTTGCAGTCCTGGTCATTCCTCTGGGCTAAAGCGACAGTGGGCTTGGAGTCAGCGTTCTGGACGGTGGTGAAGATGCCGCTTGGGATGTCTGTATCCTTGCTTCAAGTCCCAGCTCCACCCCTGATTCCAGTTTCCTGCTCCTATGCACCCTGGGAGGCAGCAACTGGTGTCTCAAAGACTTGGGTCCCTAACACTCGCCTGAGAAATGCAGATGGAGTTCCCAGCTTCTGGCTTTGGCTGGCCCAGCTCTGCCTGTTGTGGCCTCTGGAGTGTGAATCAGCAGATGGAGAATCTCTGTCTGTCTCCTTCTCTCTACCTTTCAAACAAATAGAAATAAACATTTTCAAAAAAATTTTAAAGAAATGGTTCTGTGTTCTGTCCCTACGTTGGCCTCAGTGTCCCCTGCTGTGCAGTGGGGGAATTGAAGTTGGGATCCCCTTCTTGCTCTGCCTATACTCACCTAGACAGGCAACATCTGGACTGCTACACCTGGAAGCAGAGTGGCAAGCAGTGGCTCTGAAAACGCATCTACTTGCCAGTCACCAAACAGTAGGAGTAGATGGGAACTGTGCTCCCTTTTGTTGTTTATTATGACAACAATGATGATGATGATGATTTGGCAAGGAGAGATGAGAACGTGCACACTCCCATCCGCTGGTTCACACCCACAATGGCCGGGGCTAGACTTGGGGCCAGAACCAGGAACCAGCACCTCAATCCAGGTCTCCCACATGGGCAGCTGTTGCCTCCCAAGGTCTGCCTTATCAGGAAACTAAAGTCAGGAGCCAGAGCTGGGACTTGAACCCGGGTCCACTGGTGTGAGGGCTTCTTAACCAGTAGCTTAACCACTAGGATGGATGCCCGTCCTTGTTTAATGTCTCAGTTCCCAGTCAGCACCAGCTTGCACTGCTGCTGCTGCTTCTCGGCCATCTATGATGTGCACATCACACACATACACACACACACCCAGCCTGGGGCAGAGAAGGCGTCTGCTGAAGATTGTTTGCAGCTACTGCTTCCAGAGCTCGGATTCTGTGCCTCACACTGTTTCAGGCCCTAGGATGAAGTAGATTAAATAAATGCATGGTGGGTAGTGGGAGGTGATGAGTGACAGGAGGGGAGCTTGGGAAAGGCTGGGGAGGGGGCAAGGAAACTGCTCTGAAGATTCGGTTCAGAGGGATCATCAAAATTACCCCCTAAAAATAAGGGATGTCTCAGCAGAGCACAGATAAATGAGGACTAGGAGTGGAGGGGAGGAAAGGGTGCCCGAGCAGGTGGAATAGAATGTGCAACGGTTCAGGTGTTTCCAACCCCAAGGGGGAAATCATCCCCATTGTACAGGTGGGAAAACTGAGACTCAGAGTAGCCACATGGCTGATAAGCAACACCAGGTCTGCCTGGCTCCCAAGTCTGTTCGTGGCAGCACTAAGTTCCCAGCACTAAGACCCAGAGAAGGTGTGTGCTCTGCCCAAGATCATGCAGCTGGCAAGGCTGAGTGTCCCTGAAGCCAGGCCCTAGGCAGAGGAATTGGCAACTCTCTCACTTCCTCCCTGGCACTTCACGTGGTGGTGGGAAGAGAAGGAATGTCTAGGGCCACAGGTCTACGGCCAGGATTCCCAAGAAAAGGAAAGTCTGTACCTGCTCAGATGCCTGCTTCCCTGGAGGGAGACCCCCAGCGGCTGCTGCTTCTTCCTTCACCACCAGATCCTGCAGCGTCCTTGGGCCAGTAGCTGGAAGAGGGATTTTGACCAAGGGTCACCGTGTCCCTGCAGAGTCATGCTGCACCCACCACTTGCCCCTCTGAGTCCCCCTTTTTCCTTCTATGGGTTCAGGAAGTGAAGCCCCAAGTGGCTCAGAGGAAGCAGCTGGCAGTGGTGGGAGGTGGGGTCCCAGCTGTGAGTTCTGGGAAGGGAGGGTCAGCTGCAGAAAGGTGGGCAGGGGGTGGGCAGGGGGTAGGGCCCAGGGAGGGTGAGCTGCCATTATGGACCCCTCTTCCCCTCCACACCCGTGCACCCAGGGCTTGGGCAGCAAACGAGCATCCTGTTTGCCAGGCAAAGATGTTTCCTGTGCAGGCTGCAGCCCTGCAGAGCCTGCCTGGGGACAGCCATTAGCCCTTCCCAGAAACCTCTGCTCCTTGATCTCTTGGGGACAGGGCCCCGCACACGTCACCTGGCTCCTGCCACACCCCACAGCTACCCCATGCCACCAACCTCAGTTCCATATTTCTAAGCAAGACTCAAAATACTCCAATCTCACCAGACTAAGATGGTCCATACATTAGTTCAACTGGGAAAGGCCCAGCACACAGTAGGTTCTTGGTGGTGATTTCTGAGATGATGCAACTCCTGGTGTGTGCCTCACTATGAGCCCCACAGAACAGGGGGCATGAGGAAAAGGCAGAAGTGAGGATCGCTGTCCTGTCACTGTTTGTGCTCCATTCCCCAGCATCTGTCATGCTGGGCACACAGTGGGGCCACAACACAGAACTGATCTCCCTCAGGATTATCACCATCTGTTTGGTGCCAATGGGAGATGTGTTTCATTTGCCTCTTATGGGGCTGCATTTGATTGTGTGTGTCTCAAGAATATGCATTGAGTGGGGGGTTGGGTGGGTGGATGGGAGAGTGGACGGATTTGTGGATGGATGGATGGGATGAATGGATGCACGGGAGGGTGGATGAGTGTCTGGCTGGCTGATGGATTGATGGATAAGACGGATGGATGGATGGATGAATGGATGGATGGATGGATGGATGGATGGAGGCATTTGTGTATTGTTGGATGGGTGGATGGATTGAGGGATGGGAGGGTAAATTGGTGGGTGTGTGGATGGTTGAGTAGAAAGAAGATGGGTAGAAGAGGAAATTGGTGAGTGGGCAAATTTTTTTAAAAATAGAGAAGCAAAGGCTGAAAAAGCATTCTTTTACTTTAAGACTAGGAGTCCTAGATTCAAGTTTGCCAGCTCAATGCAAACTGTTGTGCAACCTTGTGCAACCAGCTCACCCTCTCTGATCATCTATTCATTAGTCAAATGAGCATGGCAACCTGGTCCTGCCAGCAGTGGGAGTGACATCATAAACTCTGAAGTGCTCTGGGCAGGTGGTGCCAGTCTTGATCCCCATGGGGAAGCAGGAAGAGCAGCTGAGCTCTGGAGCCGAGCAGCCCGGCAGGTGATGGAGGTGCTGAGAGCCACCCCCTTGCCTCGCTCTATTTCAGCAAGGCTGCCCTGATGGGTAGCAGTGCTTGCTCTAGTAAAATTTTATGGCCTCTGAAAGCAAGCAGAAAACCGCCAAGATCAAGTGGTGGAGGTTTACAGCTGGCCGGCACCTCACTTCCCAGGCCCAGGTCGCTAAATTTGGCCACAGAAACCTGAGCCCCTCTGAAGATGGAGGGGCTCTGGGAGTGGAGGTGGGGCTGGAGCTTGTACAGCCCTTGCTTCCTAAGACTGTACGAGGGACTGAGTGGGGTTCTGCACTAAGGATCAGAAATTGCATGTTTTCTGCAGGAAAGCCAAGGAGTGTGCCCTAAGCAGCCACAGTTGTCTCTTTCATTCCCTAACTCACCTAGGCCTTCCTGCCACAGGGCCTTTGCACATGCTATCTGTTATACCAGGTGCACCTTCTGCCCAAGCTGTGACTTGCGTGATTTACACGTGCACCTGACCATTGCAGGCACATGGTTGCATGTTGCATAGATGAGCATGTGAATTTTCAAGTACAGGAAACTAGGCAGCTGTTGTGGTCAGCCTGATGATTGGGTGTGGCCACAAGTGGGCGGGGCAAGATGTGGAGCTCGAGTTACAGGGAGAGCCAGAGAAAGGAGGAGCCAGTGGGACCAAGAGAGCCCTGGGTGCCCCCAGATGACTTGGGCAGGCGGTGGCCTGTATACAGCCACCACTGTCAGGCAGATTTATAGGGCTTGCAATCTGCCGTGTGCTGTCCATGAGCCAAGGCTGGCCATGAGCCAAGGCTGGCCAGATCTATTGTCGATGAATTTCCTGAGCATCGCTAATTAACTGTGCACACTCACGCCGGGCACTCTGGCAGTAGTGGCTGACTGAAGCCTGGGGCGCTCCAGGTGATGCACTTGCATGGCCCAAAGGCACAGGTGACACTCCTGTCGGTTCACCCAGCAGCCCCACATGTGACTTGGGCCAATTGGCCTCACCACTCAGCCTCACCAGATGGTCGACCAGCCTGGGTACAGAGGAAACAGACCTGAAGCTTGCGCAGCCACCTTGGGACTCTTCTGAGGTCCAGGCCCCCTGTCTGAAATTCATTTCCTGCCTGCATGCAGGTTTGCTCACTGAGACCCTGGGGAATAGAGTTTGAGGAGCTCTGGGGTGAGACTTCCTGCCTCCTTAAATGGTGTCATGCCCGGATGCTCTTTTTCTGGGTTGAGCCCGAGCCTCAGGGGCTCAGAGCAGAGGCATAGCTGGAAATCCAGGCTCTTTGCTGAGCACCTGCTGCCACATCTGCAGCAAACACCATTGAGAGTCAGCCAAAGGTTAGGAAGACCTTGATTTCAATAAGAAGTCCAGGAAGGCTTCCTGGAAGTAGCAGAAGCAGAGATGAGCAGTACTAGGCAAAGTGTGTCAGGTGTGTGTTCCAGGAGAAGGGATAAGGCTCTGCTGTGGGAAAGGCAAGTGGGCCTAATGTGAAGAGTCACCATATAGGTGGGACCCCCCTTGAAAGGTACAAGCAGGAGGTGAGACTCAGAGGCAGGCCAAGAGTTTGAATGCAGCATCAGGGCCATGGGAAGATGTGTCCACAGCTGCCTGTTCCCAGCCCCTGCACCAGCCTGGCCAGGATGATTCAACAGCCACCCCCTACTCTGGGGCTTCTCTCCACACTTGAAATGACAAATATGATCCTTCTCCCTCCCTGCTCCCACCCCCACCAGGTTCTGAAGAGGATGGGTAAACCCTGAGTGGCAAGACCTCAAGCTGTCAGCTCAGAGAGTGCAAGTCACCTGCCCAAGGCCGTACAGCTGAAATCACCCTTCAGCATCGACCCTGGCAAAGGTGCAGGGGAAAGGATACACCCTTACCTCGAGGGGCCTTCTCCTGGACATCCCGGCCTCTGACCCCCTGGCAGGTGGTTGGGTGGTCTTCCCGCTCCTGGCATAAGAAGCTGGCCTCAGAGAAGAAGCTGAGCTCAGAGGAACCAGAGGAGGGATGGGTGAAGAATCAAACTGGGAATTTGATGGAGAAACACAAGAGAACAGAGCATCAGTTTGTTTTAAAGCTGCCTGATTACCCCAAGAGGTTTCCTCCTTTCTCTCAGTGCATACGATGTTTATTTTGTGTGTTCAAACCAGGTTATTGGAGTAGCAGCTGCTTGTATTCTTGTCCCAGCTATTTTCTCAGATAGGAAGTAAAGTGAAACAAAGAAGCAGAGAGAGGAAGAGGAGGCAGAGACCAAGAAGCAGAGAGAGGGAGATGGGCTTAGCCAGCTCGGACAGGGCAGGGGCAGACAGAGGGCAAGGGGGAAAGAGGGGTACAAGGTGGAGCTGAAAGCTGAGAAGGGGGTGTGACTGCCACCCTGGGTCCTGCAGGCCGTGGCTTTGGAGGACCCCAGGATTGCATCAAATGTCCCCCACCTCCTCCCTAGAGTGTCTTCTGGGACAGAGGAGAATGGGTGGCAGTGACCTGGTAAAGACCCCCTTCCTTCCCCCAAATCAAGCTCTGTGGCATCTGAGAAAACAGCAGGAGCAGGACGGTGGTGCTCTCCTCCCCACCCTGCCCTGCTACCCTGAAGTGGGCAGATCTGAAGCCCCCTGTGATTAATTCTGTGCCTCCCCAGGCTCCAGTACCTGAGATCTCCTCCTCATGCAGAGGCAATGGACCAACAGTGTTGGGTAGTACAGTCAGGCAATGCATGCGCACCCATAATGCAGGATGTGTCTGGGTTTGCAGTGGTTGCCAAATGAGGAAAGCCTGCCACCATCTTCAGGGCATCACAGCCTAGGGCAGGAGATGGACAAGAAGGTGGACTTTGGCAGTACCATGTAGTTCCTAGGCAGAAAGTGCAGCATGGGCAGGCTAAAACACAACAGAGAAATGAGAACATTCAGAAGGTGGTTAGGTCTTGAGGGCTGGATAGACTTGCGGAGTGTGGCCTGGCAGAAGGTGGGGCCAGTGAGGAGGGTGGGGTGAGTGGGTGAGACCTAGAGGGAGGGAGGAAGGCCAGTGGGTGGATAGGACTAGGAAAGTGGATGTAGCTGGTGGGCAAGAATGGGTGGGCATGGTTGCTTGGTGGGTGGGGCTGGCAGGTGGGAGGGGCACAGACCCTAAGATCCTCCTGGGACCCTGAGAAGGTAGCGGCCAGGCACACATGTATTTGGGTTTCAGCAGGGTGCAAGATGCTGTGGGGCTGCACATGGACTTGGGGAAGCCTTTGCAGTGGAGCGGAGGAGAAAAGATGGGAACCCCCGCTGGGTGGCAGCAGTAGGGGTGGGGAGAGTGGCTGGATCCAAGAGAAATTTGGGGGGAAGATTCTCAAAGCCTGGGAGGTGGTTGTGTCTGGGTTGAGGGGGAAACAGAGTGGAAGAGTGCTCCAGCAAAGACCCAGGGGGACGCAGCAGCCCCATGGGATAGCCGGGTAGGGAATGGGGTTGCTGAGTTGGACACAGAAGGGGTGGGCGTTGGGGCCAGGGGTGAAGATGCAACTTGGGACACCTGCATCTCTTATGGGGGTACCTGAATCCAAGTCTGGTTCTCTTCTCATTCCAGTTTCCTGCAGATGTGCACCTGGGAAGCAGCAGGTGATGGCTCAAGTGCTCGGTCCCTGCTACTCAACATGGGAGGCCAGGATGGAGTTCCAGGCTTCTGGCTTAGCCTGGCTCAGACTTGGCTCTTAAAGGCATCTGGAGAGTGAACCAGCAGATGGAAGAGCTGAATTGCTTTTCAGAAGACTGGTCAGGATGCCCTCACACACCCTGGGACTGCTCCTATTCAGAAGGTTCTGGAGCAAGACAACCGGCAGAGCTGGGCCTGCTGCAGACTGATTGTGGTGCCTTGGCAGGTCCCTTGAGCTCTCCAAGCCTTGTGGTTGCCCTGGAGATCAGGAAACAAGAATGTGAGTGTGTCAGAGACAGAGGCAGAAGAAGCAGGCAGCCCGGGAAAGGATGATCCCCAGGGAATCATGCCAGGTATGGAGACTGAGTTCTCCTTGTAGTCCCAGCACCACCCAGCCAGAGACGGCACCCAGCAGCCAGCCAAGCCTCCCTACTTCCAGCCTGGGAGATGTCTTGGTTGCCATTGGTTCAGGAACTGGAGGAAAATTAATGCAAACATGGCCATGACTGAACGGGGCTGTTCCAGTTTTGGCTGTTGTGGCATCTAGGGTATGAACCAGCAGATGGCGGGTCTCTGTCTCCTTCTCTCTCACTTTCAAACAAATAATAATAAACATTTAAAAAATGTTTGTAAGGAAACTGTTCTGTGTTCTGTCCCCTTCTGTAAGGTGTTCCTACATTGATTTCATTGTCCCCTGCTTTGCAGTGGGGGAACTGAAGTTGCAGTCCCCTTCCTGCTCTGCCTGTACTCACCTAGACAGGGAACATCTGGGGCCACACCTGGAAAGCAGAATGGCAGGCAGTAGCTCTGAAAACTCATCTACTTGCTAGTCACCAAACAGTACAGGGCAGATGGCAACTGTGCTTCCTTTCATTGTTTTTGATGATGATGATGATGATGATGATTTGACAAGGAGAGATGAGAGAGCAAACACTCCCTTCTTTGGCTCACCATTCCAATGGCTGTGGCTAGCCTTGGGACCAGAACCAGGAACCAGCACCTCAATCCAGGTCTCACATGGGCAGCAGCTACTGCTGCTTCCTACCAGGGTCTGCCTTAGCAGGAAACTGGAGTCAGAAGCCAGAGCTGGGACTTGAACCCAGGTCCTCTGGTTTGAGGGCATTTTAACCAGTAGCTTAACTACTAGGCTGGATGTCCACCCTTGTTTAATGTCTCAGTCCGCAGCCAGCACCAGCTCACACTGCTGCTGCTGCTTGGCCATTTCTGATATGCACAGACACACACACACACACACACACACACACACACACCCAGCCAGGGGCAGAGATGGATACAGTTTGCAGCTACCACTTCCAGGGCCTCTGTTTTGTACCTCACACTGTTTCAGGCCCTGGGATAAAGTAGATTAAGTAAATGCATGTTGGGATGTGGGAGGTGATAAGTAACAGGAGGGGAGCTTGGGAAAGGCTGGGGAGGGGGCAAGGAAACTGCTCTGAAGATTAGGTTCAGAGGGATCATCAAAATTATCCCCTAAAAATAAGGGATGTCTCAGCAGAGCACAGATAAATGAGGACTAGGAGTGGAGGGGAGGAAAGGGTGCCCGAGCAGGTGGAATAGAATGTGCAACGGTTCAGGTGTTTCCAACCCCAAGAGGAAAACCATCCCCATTGTACAGGTGGGAAAACTGAGACCCAGAGTAGCCAAATGGCTGATAAGCAACAGAACCAGGCCTGCCTGGCTTCCAAGTCTGTTCATGGCACCAGGCTCTGCCCCAACCTCCATCCTTCCCTGGAAGAAAAGATCAGGACACTGGTCACCGAGTAGGAGGAGTTTTAGGGTCTCCATGGAGCTGTCACCCAGACTCCAGTGGCAGAACTGGGATGCCCATGGCCATCACCCACAAACATGCCTCTCCCACAAGTTTGGGGGAAATTGAGCCTGGAGTTGTGACCAGGCTTGTGGCCCAAGGTCACCAGGTGGCCAGGGACCCAGAGCAGCTCCCTCTGGGCAGGCCTAAGCCCCAGCGTAAAGCCCCTCCCCAGCTCCTCTACCCTTCCCCCAGGACAACGAGGCATTTCAGGACAGAAGGGAAAGTTTAAAAGTCAAGAATTCTGCAACTACCTTGGATTAGGGTGTGGACTGGGTCGCTGAGGAGGAGCTGCCACCATGCTGCAGACCCAGTTGCTGTGTATTTATTCATGTATGACACTAAACAATTTGATTTTCCAAATAAAAGATCAAATAATATTTCAGTAACTCTTAATTACACGCCCCAAAAACACTTCAAAGGGCCGCTGGAGGCACTGGCCCTCAGATTTCACGTCCTGCTTCAGCTCCCACGTCCATGCCCAGGTGGGCCTTTGAGACCAGGCCCTGGGGACCATGGTGCCTCCTGGGCCCTTAGGACAGCCCTGGTTCCCACCTGATACCTGGTCTCCCAGCCCAGACAATAGCCCTGCTGTTTCCCCAGGGGCATGGAAAATCTTCCCAGCTCCTCCAGCAGGTGCTGGAGGATGGATCAAGGTGGGCATTCTGCTCCCCATTTGCTGGATGTGAACAATGAGACCTAGAGGCAGTGTGACCTGGCCAAATCACCCGGCTGTAGAAACGGAGCAGATAACCTCAGCTGGCCTGGATGATCCCACAGAACTGATGGGAAACCCACACCCTCTCCAGGTACACCCAGGCACCTGTGTGGATGGATTCTGTGTTACTGTTTGTTGAATGAATGCATGATTCCCTAAGGCAGCCAAGGGTGTAGAAAGTGAATGTGAAGATGGTGGAAAGGCATTCAAGTCGCCCTCCAGTGTGGCAGCAGCTGGGGTGTTGTTTCATGGGCACCCTGCTGATTGACAAACTACACCTGTGCACAAGGTGGAGCACCTTCTGAAAAGACAGAATGTGAGTCTCACAGAACCTTATAATCAGAATATTCATAAAATAAACTCTTAGAACTGAGTGTGGTGGTATCTTAAATGCATCAAACCAGAACATTCCAGGGTGAGAAGCGACTCCCCGTGCATGTTCTTGTTCTTTTTATTTTTTTTTAAAGATGTACATTTATTTGAAACTTAGAGTTACAGGTACAGAGGGGCTCAGACAGAGAGAGAGAGAGAGAGAGAGAATTAGAGAGAGAAAGAGAAAGACAGAGAGCCAGAGAGCCAGAGACAGAGAGAGACAGAGACAGAGAGAACGAAAGATTCAATTCATTGGCTCACCCCCCAAATGGCCATAATAGCTGGGGCTGGGCCAGAAATCCCATCTGGGTCTCTCATGTGGCTGGCAGGGGACTGAGCACTTGGGCCCTCTGCTGTTGCTTTCCCAGGAGCATTAGCAGGGAGCTGGATCAGAACTGGAGCAGCTGGGATTGAGCCTGTGCCCATATGGGATGCAGCAGCTTAACCCCCTGTGCCACAGCACCGGCCCCCTCATTCATGCTCTTCCCAGCACTGAGACCCAGAGAGGGAGTGTGCTCTGCCCAAGATCATGCAGCTGGCAAGGCTGAGTGTCCCTGATGCCAGGCCCTAGGCAGAGGTATTGGTAATCTTCTCACTTCCTCCCTGGCACTTCACGTGGTGGTGGGAAGAGAAGGAGTGTCTAGGGCCACAGGTCTATGGCCAGGATTCCCAAGAAAAGGAAAGTCGGTACCTGCTCAGATGCCTGCTTCCCTGGAGGGAGACCCCCAGCGGCTGCTGCTTCTTCCTTCACCACCAGATCCTGCAGCGTCCTTGGGCCAGTAGCTGGAAGAGGGATTTTGACCAAGGGTCACCGTGTCCCTGCAGAGTCATGCTGCACCCACCACTTGCCCCTCTGAGTCCCCCTTTTTCCTTCTATGGGTTCAGGAAGTGAAGCCCCAAGTGGCTCAGAGGAAGCAGCTGGCAGTGGTGGGGGTGGGGGTCCCAGCTGTGGGCTCTGGGAAAGAGGGGTTGGCTGCAGAAAGGTGGACAGTGGGTGGGCAGGGGGTGGGGCCCAGGGAGGGTGAGCAGCCATTATGGACCCCTCTTCCCCTCCACACCCGTGCACCCAGGGCTTGGGCAGCAAACAACCATTCTGTTTGCCAGGCAAAGATGTTTCCTGTGCAGGCTGCAGCCATACAGAGCCTGCCTGGGGACAGCCATTAGCCCTTCCCAGAAACCTCTGCTCCTTGATCTCCTGGGGACAGGGCCCCGCACACGCCACCAGGCTTCTGCAGCACCCATAGCCTCCTCATGCCACCAACCTCTGTTCTGTATTTTTTTTATTTTTTTTTGACAGGCAGAGTGGATAGTGAGAGAGAGAGACAGAGGCCGTTGGTTCACCCTCCAGTGGCCACCGTGTCCGGCGCGCTGCGGCCGGCGCACCGCGCTGATCCGATGGCAGGAGCCAGGTGCTTATCCTGGTCTCCCATGGGGTGCAGGGCCCAAGCACTTGGGCCATCCTCCACTGCACTCCCTGGCCACAGCAGAGAGCTGGCCTGGAAGAGGGGCAACCGGGACAGAATCTGGCGCCCCGACTGGGACTAGAACCCGGTGTGCCGGCACCGCAAGGCGGAGGATTAGCCTAGTGAGCCGCGGCACCGGCCTGTTCTGTATTTTTTTGTTTGTTTGTTTTTTTGACAGGCAGAGTGGACAGTGAGAGAGAGAGACAGAGAGAAAGGTCTTCCTTTTGCCGTTGGTTCACCCTCCAATGGCCGCCGCGGCCGGCGCGCTGCGGCCGGCGCACCGCGCTGATCCGATGGCAGGAGCCAGGAGCCAGGTGCTTTTCCTGGTCTCCCATGGGGTGCAGGGCCCAAGCACCTGGGCCATCCTCCACTGCACTCCCGGGCCACAGCAGAGGGCTGGCCTGGAAGAGGGGCAACCGGGACAGAATCCGGCGCCCCGACCGGGACTAGAACCCGGTGTGCCGGCGCCGCTAGGCGGAGGATTAGCCTAGTGAGCCGCGGCGCCGGCCCTGTTCTGTATTTTTAAACAAGTCTCAAAATATTCCATAGTAGGTTCTTGTTGGCAATTTCAGAGATGATGCATCTCATGGTGTGTGCCTCACTATGAACCCCACAAGATAGAGGGAGCCACGAGTACTGGAGGTGAGGATCACTGTCCTGTCACTGTTTGTGCCCGATTCCCCAGTATCCTCCATGCTGGGCACACAGGGAGGGGCCGCAACATAGAGGCTGCCTGATCTCCCTCAGGATTATCACTATCTGTTGGGTCCCAATGATAGCTGCATTTCATTTGCCTCTTAAAGGTCTGCATTCGATTGTGTCTCACAAATGTGCATTGAGTGGGGGGGTTTGGTGGGTGGTTAGGAGAGTGGATGGATGGGTAGATGGATGGGTGGGATGGGCGGATGCATGGGAGGGTGAAATGATGGATAGCTGGCTGGCTGGTGGATCAGTGGGTGGATTAGTGGAGGGATGGATGGATGGTAGATGGAAGAATGGATGGATGGATGGATGGATGGATGGATGGATTCATCTGTGGATTGATGGGTGGACAGATTAATGGATGGGAGGGTGAATGGGTGGGTATGTGGATAGGTGAGTAGAAAGAACTACAGGTAGAAGAGGAAATTGGTGAGTGGGCAAATTTTTTAAAAAAGAAAGGTAAAGGATAAAAAAGCGTTCTTTTACTTTAAGACTAGCAGTCCTAGATTCAAGTTTGCCAGCTCAATGCAAACTGCTGTGCAAGCTTGGGCAACCAGCTCACCCTCTCTGATCATCTATTCATTAGTCAAATGAGCATGGTAACCTGGTCCTGCCAGCAGTGGGAATGACATCATTAACTTTGAAGTGCTCTGCCCTGGGCAGGTGGTGCCAGTGCTGATCCCCATGGGGAAGCAGGAAGAGCAGCTGAGGCCTGGAGTGGAGCAGCCCGGCAGGTGATGCAGGTGCTGAGAGCCACCACCCTGCTTCGCTCTAATTCAGCAAGGCTGCCCTGATGCGTAGCAGTGCTTGTTATAGTAAAATTTTATGGCCTCTGAAAGCAGGCAAAAAACTGCCAAGATCAAGTGCTGGAGGTTTACAGCTGGCCGGCACCTCACTTCCACGGCCCAGGTCACTAAGTCTGGCCACAGAGACCTGAGCCCCTCTGAAGATGGAGGGGCTCTATGGAGACTTCATAGTGGGAGTCAGAGTGGAGGTGGGGCTGGAGCTCGTACAGCCCTTGCTTGCTAAGATTGTACGAGGCATTGAGTTGGGTTCAGCAATATGGATCTGAAATTGCACGTTTTCTGCAGGAAAGCCAGGGAGTGTGGCCCAAGCAGCCACAATTGTCTTTCTCATTCCCTGAGCTCACTTATGCTCTCCTGCCACAGGGCCTTTGCACATACTTCCTGCTGTACCAGGTGCACCTGCTGCCCAAGCTGTAACTTGTGTGGTCAGCCCTGATGCACATGTGCACCTGACTCTTGCAGACACATGTTTGTGTGTTGCATAGATGAGCATGTGAATTTTCAAGTACAGGAAAGCTAGGCGGCCACTGTGGACACGCTAAGGATTGTGTGTGGCCACAGGTGGGTGGGGTAAGGGGTAGAGCTCGAGTTACAGGGAGAGCCAGAGAAAGGAGGAGCCAGTGGGACCAAGAGAGCCCTGGGTGCCCCCAGATGACTTGGGTAGGCTGTGGCCTGTATGCAGCAACCACCGCCGGGCTGACTTCTGGGGCTCGCTGTTGCCATGTGCTGACCATCTGCCATGGCTGACCAGATGTATTGTCGATGAACTTCATGAGACTCACTAATCAACTGCATGCACCAACTCTGGGGGCTCTGGCAATAGTGGCTGAATTACAGCCTGCAGTGCCCGAGCCCATGCCCTTGCATGGCCCAAGGGCACGGGCGACACTCTAGTTGAGACCCCCAGCAGTTCCACGTGTGACATGAGCCAAGTGGCTTCACCCCTCCAGGCCTCACCAGATGGCTGACCAGCCTGGGTACAGAGGCAGCAGACCTGAAGCCTGTACATCAGCCTAGGGACCCTCCTGAGGGTCAGGCCCCCTGTCCGAAATCCATTTCCTGCCTACAAGCAGGTTTGACCTCTGGGACCATGGGAGGTGGGGTTGAGAGGAGCTCTGGGGTGAGACTTCCTGCCTCCTTATATGGTGTCATCTCAGAATGCTCTTCTTCTGGGTTGAGCCCAAACCTCAGGGGCTCGGAGCATCTGTGAATCCAGGCTCTTTGCTGAGCACCTGCTGCCACATCTGCAGCAAACACCATTGAGAGTCAGCCAAAGGTTAGGAAGACCTTGATTTCAATAAGAAGTCCAGGAAGGCTTCCTGGAAGTAGCAGAAGCAGAGATGAGCAGTACTAGGCAAAGTGTGTCAGGTGTGTGTTCCAGGAGAAGGGATAAGGCTCTGCTGTGGGAAAGGCAAGTGGGCCTAATGTGAAGAGTCACCATATAGGTGGGACCCCCCTTGAAAGGTACAAGCAGGAGGTGAGACTCAGAGGCAGGCCAAGAGTTTGAATGCAGCATCAGGGCCATGGGAAGATGTGTCCACAGCTGCCTGTTCCCAGCCCCTGCACCAGCCTGGCCAGGATGATTCAACAGCCACCCCCTACTCTGGGGCTTCTCTCCACACTTGAAATGACAAATATGATCCTTCTCCCTCCCTGCTCCCACCCCCACCAGGTTCTGAAGAGGATGGGTAAACCCTGAGTGGCAAGACCTCAAGCTGTCAGCTCAGAGAGTGCAAGTCACCTGCCCAAGGCCGTACAGCTGAAATCACCCTTCAGCATCGACCCTGGCAAAGGTGCAGGGGAAAGGATACACCCTTACCTCGAGGGGCCTTCTCCTGGACATCCCGGCCTCTGACCCCCTGGCAGGTGGTTGGGTGGTCTTCCCGCTCCTGGCATAAGAAGCTGGGATCAGAAAGAAGCTGAGCTCAGAGGAACCAGAGGAGGGATGGGTGAAGAATCAAACTGGGAATTTGATGGAGAAACACAAGAGAACAGAGCATCAGTTTGTTTTAAAGCTGCCTGATTACCCCAAGAGGTTTCCTCCTTTCTCTCAGTGCATACGATGTTTATTTTGTGTGTTCAAACCAGGTTATTGGAGTAGCAGCTGCTTGTATTCTTGTCCCAGCTATTTTCTCAGATAGGAAGTAAAGTGAAACAAAGAAGCAGAGAGAGGAAGAGGAGGCAGAGACCAAGAAGCAGAGAGAGGGAGATGGGCTTAGCCAGCTCGGACAGGGCAGGGGCAGACAGAGGGCAAGGGGGAAAGAGGGGTACAAGGTGGAGCTGAAAGCTGAGAAGGGGGTGTGACTGCCACCCTGGGTCCTGCAGGCCGTGGCTTTGGAGGACCCCAGGATTGCATCAAATGTCCCCCACCTCCTCCCTAGAGTGTCTTCTGGGACAGAGGAGAATGGGTGGCAGTGACCTGGTAAAGACCCCCTTCCTTCCCCCAAATCAAGCTCTGTGGCATCTGAGAAAACAGCAGGAGCAGGACGGTGGTGCTCTCCTCCCCACCCTGCCCTGCTACCCTGAAGTGGGCAGATCTGAAGCCCCCTGTGATTAATTCTGTGCCTCCCCAGGCTCCAGTACCTGAGATCTCCTCCTCATGCAGAGGCAATGGACCAACAGTGTTGGGTAGTACAGTCAGGCAATGCATGCGCACCCATAATGCAGGATGTGTCTGGGTTTGCAGTGGTTGCCAAATGAGGAAAGCCTGCCACCATCTTCAGGGCATCACAGCCTAGGGCAGGAGATGGACAAGAAGGTGGACTTTGGCAGTACCATGTAGTTCCTAGGCAGAAAGTGCAGCATGGGCAGGCTAAAACACAACAGAGAAATGAGAACATTCAGAAGGTGGTTAGGTCTTGAGGGCTGGATAGACTTGCGGAGTGTGGCCTGGCAGAAGGTGGGGCCAGTGAGGAGGGTGGGGTGAGTGGGTGAGACCTAGAGGGAGGGAGGAAGGCCAGTGGGTGGATAGGACTAGGAAAGTGGATGTAGCTGGTGGGCAAGAATGGGTGGGCATGGTTGCTTGGTGGGTGGGGCTGGCAGGTGGGAGGGGCACAGACCCTAAGATCCTCCTGGGACCCTGAGAAGGTAGCGGCCAGGCACACATGTATTTGGGTTTCAGCAGGGTGCAAGATGCTGTGGGGCTGCACATGGACTTGGGGAAGCCTTTGCAGTGGAGCGGAGGAGAAAAGATGGGAACCCCCGCTGGGTGGCAGCAGTAGGGGTGGGGAGAGTGGCTGGATCCAAGAGAAATTTGGGGGGAAGATTCTCAAAGCCTGGGAGGTGGTTGTGTCTGGGTTGAGGGGGAAACAGAGTGGAAGAGTGCTCCAGCAAAGACCCAGGGGGACGCAGCAGCCCCATGGGATAGCCGGGTAGGGAATGGGGTTGCTGAGTTGGACACAGAAGGGGTGGGCGTTGGGGCCAGGGGTGAAGATGCAACTTGGGACACCTGCATCTCTTATGGGGGTACCTGAATCCAAGTCTGGTTCTCTTCTCATTCCAGTTTCCTGCAGATGTGCACCTGGGAAGCAGCAGGTGATGGCTCAAGTGCTCGGTCCCTGCTACTCAACATGGGAGGCCAGGATGGAGTTCCAGGCTTCTGGCTTAGCCTGGCTCAGACTTGGCTCTTAAAGGCATCTGGAGAGTGAACCAGCAGATGGAAGAGCTGAATTGCTTTTCAGAAGACTGGTCAGGATGCCCTCACACACCCTGGGACTGCTCCTATTCAGAAGGTTCTGGAGCAAGACAACCGGCAGAGCTGGGCCTGCTGCAGACTGATTGTGGTGCCTTGGCAGGTCCCTTGAGCTCTCCAAGCCTTGTGGTTGCCCTGGAGATCAGGAAACAAGAATGTGAGTGTGTCAGAGACAGAGGCAGAAGAAGCAGGCAGCCCGGGAAAGGATGATCCCCAGGGAATCATGCCAGGTATGGAGACTGAGTTCTCCTTGTAGTCCCAGCACCACCCAGCCAGAGACGGCACCCAGCAGCCAGCCAAGCCTCCCTACTTCCAGCCTGGGAGATGTCTTGGTTGCCATTGGTTCAGGAACTGGAGGAAAATTAATGCAAACATGGCCATGACTGAACGGGGCTGTTCCAGTTTTGGCTGTTGTGGCATCTAGGGTATGAACCAGCAGATGGCGGGTCTCTGTCTCCTTCTCTCTCACTTTCAAACAAATAATAATAAACATTTAAAAAATGTTTGTAAGGAAACTGTTCTGTGTTCTGTCCCCTTCTGTAAGGTGTTCCTACATTGATTTCATTGTCCCCTGCTTTGCAGTGGGGGAACTGAAGTTGCAGTCCCCTTCCTGCTCTGCCTGTACTCACCTAGACAGGGAACATCTGGGGCCACACCTGGAAAGCAGAATGGCAGGCAGTAGCTCTGAAAACTCATCTACTTGCTAGTCACCAAACAGTACAGGGCAGATGGCAACTGTGCTTCCTTTCATTGTTTTTGATGATGATGATGATGATGATGATTTGACAAGGAGAGATGAGAGAGCAAACACTCCCTTCTTTGGCTCACCATTCCAATGGCTGTGGCTAGCCTTGGGACCAGAACCAGGAACCAGCACCTCAATCCAGGTCTCACATGGGCAGCAGCTACTGCTGCTTCCTACCAGGGTCTGCCTTAGCAGGAAACTGGAGTCAGAAGCCAGAGCTGGGACTTGAACCCAGGTCCTCTGGTTTGAGGGCATTTTAACCAGTAGCTTAACTACTAGGCTGGATGTCCACCCTTGTTTAATGTCTCAGTCCGCAGCCAGCACCAGCTCACACTGCTGCTGCTGCTTGGCCATTTCTGATATGCACAGACACACACACACACACACACACACACACACACACCCAGCCAGGGGCAGAGATGGATACAGTTTGCAGCTACCACTTCCAGGGCCTCTGTTTTGTACCTCACACTGTTTCAGGCCCTGGGATAAAGTAGATTAAGTAAATGCATGTTGGGATGTGGGAGGTGATAAGTAACAGGAGGGGAGCTTGGGAAAGGCTGGGGAGGGGGCAAGGAAACTGCTCTGAAGATTAGGTTCAGAGGGATCATCAAAATTATCCCCTAAAAATAAGGGATGTCTCAGCAGAGCACAGATAAATGAGGACTAGGAGTGGAGGGGAGGAAAGGGTGCCCGAGCAGGTGGAATAGAATGTGCAACGGTTCAGGTGTTTCCAACCCCAAGAGGAAAACCATCCCCATTGTACAGGTGGGAAAACTGAGACCCAGAGTAGCCAAATGGCTGATAAGCAACAGAACCAGGCCTGCCTGGCTTCCAAGTCTGTTCATGGCACCAGGCTCTGCCCCAACCTCCATCCTTCCCTGGAAGAAAAGATCAGGACACTGGTCACCGAGTAGGAGGAGTTTTAGGGTCTCCATGGAGCTGTCACCCAGACTCCAGTGGCAGAACTGGGATGCCCATGGCCATCACCCACAAACATGCCTCTCCCACAAGTTTGGGGGAAATTGAGCCTGGAGTTGTGACCAGGCTTGTGGCCCAAGGTCACCAGGTGGCCAGGGACCCAGAGCAGCTCCCTCTGGGCAGGCCTAAGCCCCAGCGTAAAGCCCCTCCCCAGCTCCTCTACCCTTCCCCCAGGACAACGAGGCATTTCAGGACAGAAGGGAAAGTTTAAAAGTCAAGAATTCTGCAACTACCTTGGATTAGGGTGTGGACTGGGTCGCTGAGGAGGAGCTGCCACCATGCTGCAGACCCAGTTGCTGTGTATTTATTCATGTATGACACTAAACAATTTGATTTTCCAAATAAAAGATCAAATAATATTTCAGTAACTCTTAATTACACGCCCCAAAAACACTTCAAAGGGCCGCTGGAGGCACTGGCCCTCAGATTTCACGTCCTGCTTCAGCTCCCACGTCCATGCCCAGGTGGGCCTTTGAGACCAGGCCCTGGGGACCATGGTGCCTCCTGGGCCCTTAGGACAGCCCTGGTTCCCACCTGATACCTGGTCTCCCAGCCCAGACAATAGCCCTGCTGTTTCCCCAGGGGCATGGAAAATCTTCCCAGCTCCTCCAGCAGGTGCTGGAGGATGGATCAAGGTGGGCATTCTGCTCCCCATTTGCTGGATGTGAACAATGAGACCTAGAGGCAGTGTGACCTGGCCAAATCACCCGGCTGTAGAAACGGAGCAGATAACCTCAGCTGGCCTGGATGATCCCACAGAACTGATGGGAAACCCACACCCTCTCCAGGTACACCCAGGCACCTGTGTGGATGGATTCTGTGTTACTGTTTGTTGAATGAATGCATGATTCCCTAAGGCAGCCAAGGGTGTAGAAAGTGAATGTGAAGATGGTGGAAAGGCATTCAAGTCGCCCTCCAGTGTGGCAGCAGCTGGGGTGTTGTTTCATGGGCACCCTGCTGATTGACAAACTACACCTGTGCACAAGGTGGAGCACCTTCTGAAAAGACAGAATGTGAGTCTCACAGAACCTTATAATCAGAATATTCATAAAATAAACTCTTAGAACTGAGTGTGGTGGTATCTTAAATGCATCAAACCAGAACATTCCAGGGTGAGAAGCGACTCCCCGTGCATGTTCTTGTTCTTTTTATTTTTTTTAAAAGATGTACATTTATTTGAAACTTAGAGTTACAGGTACAGAGGGGCTCAGACAGAGAGAGAGAGAGAGAGAGAGAATTAGAGAGAGAAAGAGAAAGACAGAGAGCCAGAGAGCCAGAGACAGAGAGAGACAGAGACAGAGAGAACGAAAGATTCAATTCATTGGCTCACCCCCCAAATGGCCATAATAGCTGGGGCTGGGCCAGAAATCCCATCTGGGTCTCTCATGTGGCTGGCAGGGGACTGAGCACTTGGGCCCTCTGCTGTTGCTTTCCCAGGAGCATTAGCAGGGAGCTGGATCAGAACTGGAGCAGCTGGGATTGAGCCTGTGCCCATATGGGATGCAGCAGCTTAACCCCCTGTGCCACAGCACCGGCCCCCTCATTCATGCTCTTCCCAGCACTGAGACCCAGAGAGGGAGTGTGCTCTGCCCAAGATCATGCAGCTGGCAAGGCTGAGTGTCCCTGATGCCAGGCCCTAGGCAGAGGTATTGGTAATCTTCTCACTTCCTCCCTGGCACTTCACGTGGTGGTGGGAAGAGAAGGAGTGTCTAGGGCCACAGGTCTATGGCCAGGATTCCCAAGAAAAGGAAAGTCGGTACCTGCTCAGATGCCTGCTTCCCTGGAGGGAGACCCCCAGCGGCTGCTGCTTCTTCCTTCACCACCAGATCCTGCAGCGTCCTTGGGCCAGTAGCTGGAAGAGGGATTTTGACCAAGGGTCACCGTGTCCCTGCAGAGTCATGCTGCACCCACCACTTGCCCCTCTGAGTCCCCCTTTTTCCTTCTATGGGTTCAGGAAGTGAAGCCCCAAGTGGCTCAGAGGAAGCAGCTGGCAGTGGTGGGGGTGGGGGTCCCAGCTGTGGGCTCTGGGAAAGAGGGGTTGGCTGCAGAAAGGTGGACAGTGGGTGGGCAGGGGGTGGGGCCCAGGGAGGGTGAGCAGCCATTATGGACCCCTCTTCCCCTCCACACCCGTGCACCCAGGGCTTGGGCAGCAAACAACCATTCTGTTTGCCAGGCAAAGATGTTTCCTGTGCAGGCTGCAGCCATACAGAGCCTGCCTGGGGACAGCCATTAGCCCTTCCCAGAAACCTCTGCTCCTTGATCTCCTGGGGACAGGGCCCCGCACACGCCACCAGGCTTCTGCAGCACCCATAGCCTCCTCATGCCACCAACCTCTGTTCTGTATTTTTTTTATTTTTTTTTGACAGGCAGAGTGGATAGTGAGAGAGAGAGACAGAGGCCGTTGGTTCACCCTCCAGTGGCCACCGTGTCCGGCGCGCTGCGGCCGGCGCACCGCGCTGATCCGATGGCAGGAGCCAGGTGCTTATCCTGGTCTCCCATGGGGTGCAGGGCCCAAGCACTTGGGCCATCCTCCACTGCACTCCCTGGCCACAGCAGAGAGCTGGCCTGGAAGAGGGGCAACCGGGACAGAATCTGGCGCCCCGACTGGGACTAGAACCCGGTGTGCCGGCACCGCAAGGCGGAGGATTAGCCTAGTGAGCCGCGGCACCGGCCTGTTCTGTATTTTTTTGTTTGTTTGTTTTTTTGACAGGCAGAGTGGACAGTGAGAGAGAGAGACAGAGAGAAAGGTCTTCCTTTTGCCGTTGGTTCACCCTCCAATGGCCGCCGCGGCCGGCGCGCTGCGGCCGGCGCACCGCGCTGATCCGATGGCAGGAGCCAGGAGCCAGGTGCTTTTCCTGGTCTCCCATGGGGTGCAGGGCCCAAGCACCTGGGCCATCCTCCACTGCACTCCCGGGCCACAGCAGAGGGCTGGCCTGGAAGAGGGGCAACCGGGACAGAATCCGGCGCCCCGACCGGGACTAGAACCCGGTGTGCCGGCGCCGCTAGGCGGAGGATTAGCCTAGTGAGCCGCGGCGCCGGCCCTGTTCTGTATTTTTAAACAAGTCTCAAAATATTCCATAGTAGGTTCTTGTTGGCAATTTCAGAGATGATGCATCTCATGGTGTGTGCCTCACTATGAACCCCACAAGATAGAGGGAGCCACGAGTACTGGAGGTGAGGATCACTGTCCTGTCACTGTTTGTGCCCGATTCCCCAGTATCCTCCATGCTGGGCACACAGGGAGGGGCCGCAACATAGAGGCTGCCTGATCTCCCTCAGGATTATCACTATCTGTTGGGTCCCAATGATAGCTGCATTTCATTTGCCTCTTAAAGGTCTGCATTCGATTGTGTCTCACAAATGTGCATTGAGTGGGGGGGTTTGGTGGGTGGTTAGGAGAGTGGATGGATGGGTAGATGGATGGGTGGGATGGGCGGATGCATGGGAGGGTGAAATGATGGATAGCTGGCTGGCTGGTGGATCAGTGGGTGGATTAGTGGAGGGATGGATGGATGGTAGATGGAAGAATGGATGGATGGATGGATGGATGGATGGATGGATTCATCTGTGGATTGATGGGTGGACAGATTAATGGATGGGAGGGTGAATGGGTGGGTATGTGGATAGGTGAGTAGAAAGAACTACAGGTAGAAGAGGAAATTGGTGAGTGGGCAAATTTTTTAAAAAAGAAAGGTAAAGGATAAAAAAGCGTTCTTTTACTTTAAGACTAGCAGTCCTAGATTCAAGTTTGCCAGCTCAATGCAAACTGCTGTGCAAGCTTGGGCAACCAGCTCACCCTCTCTGATCATCTATTCATTAGTCAAATGAGCATGGTAACCTGGTCCTGCCAGCAGTGGGAATGACATCATTAACTTTGAAGTGCTCTGCCCTGGGCAGGTGGTGCCAGTGCTGATCCCCATGGGGAAGCAGGAAGAGCAGCTGAGGCCTGGAGTGGAGCAGCCCGGCAGGTGATGCAGGTGCTGAGAGCCACCACCCTGCTTCGCTCTAATTCAGCAAGGCTGCCCTGATGCGTAGCAGTGCTTGTTATAGTAAAATTTTATGGCCTCTGAAAGCAGGCAAAAAACTGCCAAGATCAAGTGCTGGAGGTTTACAGCTGGCCGGCACCTCACTTCCACGGCCCAGGTCACTAAGTCTGGCCACAGAGACCTGAGCCCCTCTGAAGATGGAGGGGCTCTATGGAGACTTCATAGTGGGAGTCAGAGTGGAGGTGGGGCTGGAGCTCGTACAGCCCTTGCTTGCTAAGATTGTACGAGGCATTGAGTTGGGTTCAGCAATATGGATCTGAAATTGCACGTTTTCTGCAGGAAAGCCAGGGAGTGTGGCCCAAGCAGCCACAATTGTCTTTCTCATTCCCTGAGCTCACTTATGCTCTCCTGCCACAGGGCCTTTGCACATACTTCCTGCTGTACCAGGTGCACCTGCTGCCCAAGCTGTAACTTGTGTGGTCAGCCCTGATGCACATGTGCACCTGACTCTTGCAGACACATGTTTGTGTGTTGCATAGATGAGCATGTGAATTTTCAAGTACAGGAAAGCTAGGCGGCCACTGTGGACACGCTAAGGATTGTGTGTGGCCACAGGTGGGTGGGGTAAGGGGTAGAGCTCGAGTTACAGGGAGAGCCAGAGAAAGGAGGAGCCAGTGGGACCAAGAGAGCCCTGGGTGCCCCCAGATGACTTGGGTAGGCTGTGGCCTGTATGCAGCAACCACCGCCGGGCTGACTTCTGGGGCTCGCTGTTGCCATGTGCTGACCATCTGCCATGGCTGACCAGATGTATTGTCGATGAACTTCATGAGACTCACTAATCAACTGCATGCACCAACTCTGGGGGCTCTGGCAATAGTGGCTGAATTACAGCCTGCAGTGCCCGAGCCCATGCCCTTGCATGGCCCAAGGGCACGGGCGACACTCTAGTTGAGACCCCCAGCAGTTCCACGTGTGACATGAGCCAAGTGGCTTCACCCCTCCAGGCCTCACCAGATGGCTGACCAGCCTGGGTACAGAGGCAGCAGACCTGAAGCCTGTACATCAGCCTAGGGACCCTCCTGAGGGTCAGGCCCCCTGTCCGAAATCCATTTCCTGCCTACAAGCAGGTTTGACCTCTGGGACCATGGGAGGTGGGGTTGAGAGGAGCTCTGGGGTGAGACTTCCTGCCTCCTTATATGGTGTCATCTCAGAATGCTCTTCTTCTGGGTTGAGCCCAAACCTCAGGGGCTCGGAGCATCTGTGAATCCAGGCTCTTTGCTGAGCACCTGCTGCCACATCTGCAGCAAACACCATTGAGAGTCAGCCAAAGGTTAGGAAGACCTTGATTTCAATAAGAAGTCCAGGAAGGCTTCCTGGAAGTAGCAGAAGCAGAGATGAGCAGTACTAGGCAAAGTGTGTCAGGTGTGTGTTCCAGGAGAAGGGATAAGGCTCTGCTGTGGGAAAGGCAAGTGGGCCTAATGTGAAGAGTCACCATATAGGTGGGACCCCCCTTGAAAGGTACAAGCAGGAGGTGAGACTCAGAGGCAGGCCAAGAGTTTGAATGCAGCATCAGGGCCATGGGAAGATGTGTCCACAGCTGCCTGTTCCCAGCCCCTGCACCAGCCTGGCCAGGATGATTCAACAGCCACCCCCTACTCTGGGGCTTCTCTCCACACTTGAAATGACAAATATGATCCTTCTCCCTCCCTGCTCCCACCCCCACCAGGTTCTGAAGAGGATGGGTAAACCCTGAGTGGCAAGACCTCAAGCTGTCAGCTCAGAGAGTGCAAGTCACCTGCCCAAGGCCGTACAGCTGAAATCACCCTTCAGCATCGACCCTGGCAAAGGTGCAGGGGAAAGGATACACCCTTACCTCGAGGGGCCTTCTCCTGGACATCCCGGCCTCTGACCCCCTGGCAGGTGGTTGGGTGGTCTTCCCGCTCCTGGCATAAGAAGCTGGGATCAGAAAGAAGCTGAGCTCAGAGGAACCAGAGGAGGGATGGGTGAAGAATCAAACTGGGAATTTGATGGAGAAACACAAGAGAACAGAGCATCAGTTTGTTTTAAAGCTGCCTGATTACCCCAAGAGGTTTCCTCCTTTCTCTCAGTGCATACGATGTTTATTTTGTGTGTTCAAACCAGGTTATTGGAGTAGCAGCTGCTTGTATTCTTGTCCCAGCTATTTTCTCAGATAGGAAGTAAAGTGAAACAAAGAAGCAGAGACAGGAAGAGGAAGGCAGAGACCAAGAAGCAGAGAGAGGGAGATGGGCTTAGCCAGCTCGGACAGGGCAGGGGCAGACAGAGGGCAAGGGGGAAAGAGGGGTACAAGGTGGAGCTGAAAGCTGAGAAGGGGGTGTGACTCCCACCCTGGGTTCTGCAGGCTGTGGCTTTGGAGGACCCCAGGATCGCATCAAATGTCCCCCACCTCCTCCCTAGAGTGTCTTCTGGGACAGAGGAGAATGGGTGGCAGTGACCTTGGCAAAGACCCCCTTCCTTCCCCCAAATCAAGCTCTGTGGCATCTGAGAAAACAGCAGGAGCAGGAAGGTTGTGCTCTCCTCCCCTGCCCTGCCATCGTTCCCTGAAGTGGATCTCAATACTCTCAGTCACAGGTGCTCTCCTCATCCTGGGACAAAGGCCTTTGTCCCCATCTCTGAAGACTCAGGGGTTCAGAGATTAATCTGCACATGTGAATGGGACTCAGGTAGCCTCCCCTCATGAGATCACAGCTTCTTGTCTGGTCATTCTTCTGGTCTACCCACACTTTCTCAGACTTACTATAGAAATACATAGGCCCAAGGCAAACACTAGGGTATGCTACCACCTGCAATGCAGGCATCCCATATGGGCTTCTCCACTTCTGATCCAGATCCCTGCTAATGCATCTGGGAAAGCAACAGCAGATGGCCAAATACCTGGGCCCCTGCCACCCACAGGAGAGTCTTTGATGGAGCTGCTGGCTTTGGCCTTGTTGTAGCCATTTGGGGAGTGAACCAGCAGCTTGAAGATGCCCCTCTGTCACTCTGCCTTTCAAATGTATAAAATGCTCTTAAAAAAAAAAAACAGAAAAAGGAATGCTCTGGCTTACCCACTTCATTTCGTTCCAAAGCCTTCAGTGAATCCATCTCTGTGTTGTCTCTTGTGAATCTGTCTTTTGGTCCATGGGCCTCAGCCACAAACCTTGCTAGGGTGGGAAACAGAAATCTTTCCTCTCTGCAGTTAGGATCTTGCCCCCAGCTCCTTCTACTTCCTGGGGGTCTCTCAGCCATGGGGTGGGCAGGGGGCTGGGAAACTTAGTTCTCTGAGGCCCTGGAATCTTGGCCCATTCCCTGGCCCCTTTTGCCAGACCTTCTGGGGTCAGGGGTGCAGGTCCCTGCTGACCTGGGTGCAACTCGCTGGAAGAGGCCCAGGGAGCCAGGTACCCAGGACAAAAACGGCTTCTACAGAATTGATGGGGTGACTCTGGATGCTGTGTGGCCTTGGAGGAGTTGCTGGTGTCTCTGGGCTTCTGCCTATGCTCCTGAAGTCAGGCAGAGCTCTCCAAAGGGGAGGAGTAGGATGAATCCTGCACACAGCAGCACTGCCGTTTGCCAAGAAAGCTGAACGCTAGCTAGGTGGTTATGATCACAGTCTGGGAGCCAATACAGACCTGAGTTCCAATCCTGACTCTGCCCCTTCCCAACCCTGTGGCCTGCAGCAGATGCCTTGCGGCCCCCAGGTCTGTTTCCCCATCTGTAAAATGACTGGCTCAGAGTTGGTGCATGGCAGCTGGTACACAAATGGGTACACAGTAGGCACTCAGTCATACTGCATTGCTCTGCACTCCTTCCTGAAAAGCAGGTACATCTGGCTTCCTGCTGATGAAAGCTGCCCAGGGGGCATCCCACTACCCCTCCCCTCTCCAGAAAACATCTGTGCAGACCTCTTTCTGGCCTCCTGGAATAAAAGTCACTCAGAACCTCCTGCTTTCCCTTTGCAGACAAAAACCCCTAAGAAGAAGAAATATTCCATAGTGCCCCAGGATGCAGCCAGAGGCTCCAGTGAGGCTGAGGCAGGAGAACCTCCCCTGTGCCTGAGGGACTGGCCATCTAGATCCAGGCCCTGCTCTTGGCTGCCTGGGAGCCCAAAAAGTCAGCACCCCATTTGCCAGAGAGGAAAACTGAGGCCCCCTGGGGTGTGAAGCTGAGAAAGAGCTGAGCATGTTGCTGGAAATCCTCCAGGTGCAGGCAGGAGTCTGGAGCCGTGGAGGGAGCCATGTGTGTTCACAGCCATGGGGCAAACACCACTGACCATCTGAATTTTGCAGCCAGAGGAAGCCACCAGGGCCACCCAGGTTGACCATCTGGACTGTCAAGACACTTGATTTTCCCATGCAGCAGTGACTTTTCATGGCTGGCCAGCTTTTCATTCCAAATACCAGTAGGAAGTTGTGTGTGGGAATAAGGTGGTCCCTTTAAATACACATGGAGTCACCAGACATAGGGCCAGTGAGGTTAAGGGAAAGCAGTTTGAGAAGCATGGTACTTCCCCATCTCCATAGATGGGAGGTTTTCAGGCCCCTGGGGCATCCAAGTGTGCCCCACACATACCCATCCGCCCAACATCTGCCTCCCTTCGGTGGGGACCAGCCCAGGGACCTGTGCTGGGCTGGCTGCTTGTAATCCAACAGCAGCAGCTGTGCTCCTTGGAACTTGCATACTAGCAGAGAAACCAACATGGGAGAGCCTCATGGATTCACATTCCGAAGACCCCAAATTAGGCCGAAGAAAATCACAGGATGACATAGAACTGGGCCAGTTGGTGGGCAGGGAGAGTACAGAGGGATGGCCTCCCAGAGACGGTGCCCTATTCAAGCTAGGCCCAAGGGAAGAGAAAGTACTAACCATGTCCAGAGCAGGGCAACAGAAGATGCAAATGTTCTGAGACCGGAAAAGGCTGCCTTGTGGGAGAATTACAGGGAGAAGAAGGAGCCAGGCAGCAGTGAATGAGGCAAGAACTCGAAAGTCCTGGGGAACAGAGAGGAGTGCTATTCTGGATGCACTGAGGAATTGATCATTGTCTTTATTCTGTTTGTTTCTCCTTGGTTTGTTTATTTAATCAGGAGAGTGCCTTCCTCTCCCCAGGGCTGCCCCACCACCCAGCACAGCCACCTGGCCTGGCTGATGCCCATCCCCACCGCCAGACCCCTGAGAAAGCCATGCCTTCTGCCTGGAGTGCCCGCTCTTGCCGTCTGTGTCTCTACACTGCCTTCCAAGACACCAAGAAGGAGAACTCCCATGGCCCAGGCAGGAAGGTGGTGGGGGCTGGCTTAGAGCTTTGTAGCCCTTTCCCCTTCCCATGTACCTTGCACATGGGAGGTCACCATCTCACCCTGAGATGGCATGGAAGGAATCCCAGTCCAGCCAGGCCAGACCAGCACTGGCTCAGCATGGGGGGAGCCTCTTTGGTTCTCAGTATTAGCAGCAGCCTGAGTGTGATGTCAGTATCTACGGTGATCAAATGACAGGACCTCAAACATGCAAGCTCCCCCAAACCCTCACCCCAAGAAGATTCCAGAAACTGCTGGAACATTCTGGAGTGGGAGAGGCAGTGGCCAACAGCTCTGCATCTCCAGGGCTAAGAGAAGGGCCTCTAACCCACCTCTCTTAGTCCCTGGACATCACACCCTCATCCTGACAACAGGGGCTTGGCCTAAGTTCTAGCAGCCGCTTTGTAATGAGTGGTGCTGTCCTCTGTGACCAAGGACTCACAGGCTAATGAGGATCAACCCTGCCGCTTGTTATCTGTTCACCTTGAAGGTGAGAGAGGCCAGAGACATTACTGCAGCTCCAGTCCCTCCCTAAGCTGGCTTCTGACATCCCTGCGTATGGCACTAAGGGCCCTTGAGGAGGACGCCATGAGGAGTGGCAGTCTAGTATGAGTCTGTGTTGATCTCCACGTCCTCATCTCCTGAGTTGGAAGGAACAGATGTAGACAGAAGAATCAGGCAATCATGGGAGCAGTCCATTTCTTTTTTTTAAAAGATTTAATTATTTATTTGAAAATCAGAGTGACAGAGAGAGAGGGAGAGACAGAGAGATAGAGAGGTCCTCCATCTGCTAGTTCACTCCCCAAATGGCTACAACAACCAGTGTTGGGCCATGTTTTCTGCCTCTGAGGTATGCACCCATTGAATCCCAGCTAACCCTTTTGTGACTGAGCCAATGGATGTTGTCAGTGGATGAAGCCACAGAGCTCTGCCTTCTATAGAGGAAGCCAAATAATACATTATTTGTAACCATGTCAAGATTTCATTAGAATAATACTCCTTTAATTAAGACCCTGGAATGCACCTGACAGTTAAAGATTTGTTTATCAAATTTGTAAATAACACAATCTCACAAGAAGGGATAGATTATGAAATTACAATGAATGATTTTTTTTACTTCAATGAGAAATTACCATGTCTTGCTCTGAGCAAGCCTAAGCTAGCTTCCAGTGACCATGGACAATTTTCTGGGTATTTATGGGCCATCAAATTAATCTCTTACACATTTATTTTCTGGAGATCTTTATTAAGTCTACCTGACCACTGGTTCCTGAACTGACTGCCACTTATTGCTCCACTTTAAACAGAAATAGTGTTTTTCCTTACTTTTCTGATTTTCCAGAATTTTTAAACTATTGTTTTCCCAGAATGGCTGCAGGATCATATCTCCAAATTGTTTCAGTATCAAGGAAGGTTACTTTTGCTAGACCTAGTAAACAAGTTTGTATTAAACATTATCATCATCATCATCATCATGACATTTACTGGCTTCTATGTGTCAGATTGTAAGTGTTTTGCTTGCAGCATATTTTTTAAAGCTACACAACAAATGAATGAGATACATATTCCTGCTATCTCTTTTTTACAGAAGGGGAAACTGAGACAGATGAGCTTATCCATGGTACAGGTTATTACTACCTGGTGGAACTTACACTTCATCCTGATGTGAAAGATTCTAAACAATCAGCTATGCAACCTCTCACATCACACACTCTATGTCAGATTTTAATTCTTCTCAACCAAGCTTATCCCACCCTTGAATATGAAATACATTGTGAAAAGTTAAATATCAAAAGAAAAGCAGAAGACAACTCTTAGCAACTGATTCATACCATGCTGTGCTCCTTAAAGAGAGGTCCATTTGTGTTCTTCCTCTCTCTTGGATCATGAAGGTCTCTGTGATGTTATTTGTCATTGCTCTCTTTTCCTTTTCACCTGTTCTGCAAGCTTCAGCTCCTCTTCTGTCTTAACCCCTTGCTGGGGCCCTTCCTTCTGTCCTTTGTTTACATCTTTATGGAATACCAGTGTCTGGGAGAATTGCCCGTGTGATGCTTTATCTGAAGAAATCCGTTTCCCTTCTGCATCAGGATAATTGGTATGGTACCATTAAAAGCAGTGTTATTTTTTTTTTTGACAGTCAGAGTGGATAGTGAGTGAGAGAGAGAGAGAGAGAGAGAAAGGTCTTCCTTTGCCGTTGGTTCACCCTCCAGTGGCCGCTGCGGCCGGCGCGCTGCCGGCGCACCACACTGATCCGATGGCAGGAGCCAGGTGCTTCTCCTGGTCTCTCATGTGGTGCAGGGCCCAAGTACTTGGGCCATCCTCTACTGCACTCCCTGGCCACAGCAGAGAGCTGGCCTGGACGAAGGGCACCCGGGAAAGAATCCGGCGTGCTGGACTAGAACCCGGTGTGCCGGCACCGCAAGGCGGAGGATTAGCCTAGTGAGCCGCGGCGCCGGCCAGTGTTATTTTTCAAAGCTTCTGTGTTTTAAAAATTGTTTACTAATTGGAGAGGCAGAAAGAGACACAGACAGAGCTGTCATCCCCTGATGCACTCCCTAAATGCCCAAAATAATAAAGCCTGTGCAGGACCTAAGTTGGAAACTGGGAACTCAACCCAGATATCCCAAATAGTGGTGGGGACTTGACCACTTCAGCCATCAAGTATTTCCTCCCAGAGTGCACGTTAGCAGAAAGCTAGACTCAAAAGCAGTACTGGGACCTATGATATGGGATATAGGCCTTGTAACAGCTAGGAAAAGTGTCTGTCCAACTTGTATCTTGCTTGAACCCTTCTTTTTATGTCATATTTCTGATGGATTCGAGATCATCCTAATGCCTAGGGCAGGTGTCTGACAATGTCTGGTGGCCTGTATTTATTATAAATTCCTAGGGTAAGTATCCATCTTCTCTCCACATTCACATTTCATTCATTCAGTCATTCCTGCATTCTTCCAACACATATGTATTTTGATCCTTATTATGTGCCTGTCTGCTTCACCAAAAGGTTTCTGCCTTGTTGGCACAAGGCCTGGCACCTATTGGATGTTTGATAAATGTTCAAAAAGTGAAAATTAGTTAGAATTGAGCACAGAATAGCAGAGTCCCTCATTGATCCCCCCACCCAACCTTTGGAATGAGCAAGTTGCCCATAAGGCAATTAAAAAATAAGCCAAGAACTCTATTTTAGCAAGGACTAGTTTAATGGCCAAGTCCGTAAGAGCTAAAGGTCCTAAGGGCTGAAGTCACTACCCTGGTTGTCAGTGACTTCCATGCCTGCTTTATACTCTGGCTTAGGAAAAAGCACCATATCCCACATAAACAATCACCTCCCACTTCTTTATACCTTGTGTCCTCACTCAGTTTATACCAGCCATGCTTCCACTGTCTGGAACACAGATTCCATATGACCGCACCTCCTTGATGCCCAGTCTAGTGACAGTCACTTCTTGCAAAACTATGGCCCGCTCCAAAGCGCCTTCCTCCAAGCCTACAGCACCAGGTCCAGGAAATAACTTAGCACTTTGGAATGTTACACTTTCTCATACTATCCTATGGATAACTCACTGTGCACAGGGAATAAATCACATGATTCTTGCATTGTTGCTTCTGCCCCTCTTTAATAGAGTTTGTGCAAAGTCTGCTGTGGATTTCTTCTTGCAAACATTCCTGCTGTCCTGTCTGATGTCCTCTAAGGTGAATGTGCTCTTCCTCCTCCATTCCCTGCACCTTCAGGGGTGTAATCTCTGTAGCTAGCAGGCCCTCTTTCTTTGGTCCTCCCAGGCCTTTCCAGCAGTCTCACACAGGTGATTGCACTCCTGTTCCACAGGTGTTTCACATCCCTGGGCCAGGAAGCTCCCTGACTTCGTTCTGTGCCAAGACATTAAACCCCTGGTGCCACCAATGGCCTCTGTGCTCCTCATTCTGAGGCTCCCATGAGGGCTGCATTCTCTCATGCTTCCAGCCACATGTGCTGCTTATGCACCCTTGCACAAATATATCCCCTGCCAATTTTCTTATCTGACTTCAACTTTGCTTCATGGTGGATGCCCTCTTGGAGAACTCTCCCCACAAGGTGGGCTGAGCATCCCTGCTGTCTGCCCCCCCATCACTCTGTGCATTTCTCCCTGTCTGCACCTTTCTGTGCCTTGCTACTTATTTTCTTACCTGGCTTCCTTTCTCTGCCATTTCTCCTGGAGCCATCAGGTACACTGGCTTGCTGGTAAGTTTGGCAAACTTTCTAGTGTATACTAAGAAAACACCAGGGGGGCTGCCAGAGGTGGAGGAAGTGATTTCAAGGGGGTAGTTGGCAAATGCCCAGTTGTCAAACAAACCCCAACTCCCCAAACATAGTCAGAAGCAAAAGCTCCCAGCAAGCAGTGTCCAAACTCACCCAGCACAAAAGACCCATCTATAACCATTATTTATCATGCAGCAAACACTCTCTTTTCATTCCATTGACCACATCTGCCTTTGGGCAGAGAGGAAATAGAGAAAGGGAGAGCGAAATGAATATAAATGAGTATGAGTTCCATTTTATTTGTTTATTTTCCATATAAGTCAGCTAATCTGTTTAACATTCATATTAAAGGTACAATCACTTTGCACACATTAAAATCAAACTAGCACAAGTAATAGGCCTTAAGAACAACATTGAAATAGCTATTAACATAGAACAGCTACCTTGCCAACTTACAACATCCCTATAAAATAACAACTGCATCCAAGTTTGATTTGCAGTTAATTTATTTTCCTGGAGCACTGAAGCCTGACTTGGAGTCTAAGGAAGGTAAGAGTCTGGCTGTCCTTTGGTGACTCAGAGAGGCCGTGTTGGGGGAGTGGAGAGAAAGTGGTGTAGGTAGGCCAGTGCCATGGCTCAATAGGCTAATCCTCCACCTAGCGGCACCAGCACACCGGGTTCTAGTCCCGGTCGGGGCGCCGGATTCTGTCCCAGTTGCCCCTCTTCCAGGCCAGCTCTCTGCTGTGGCCAGGGAAGGCAGTGGAGGATGGCCCAAGTGCTTGGGCCCTGCACCCGCATGGGAGACCAGGAGAAGCACCTGGCTCCTGCCTTTGGATCAGCATAGTGAGCCGGCCGCAGCACGCCAGCCGTAGCGGCCATTGGAGGGTGAACCAACGGCAAAAGGGAAGACTTTTCTCTCTGTCTCTCTCACTATCCACTCTGCCTGTCAAAAAAAAGTGATGTAGGCAGAGATTACAGCTGGAATTTTGATTCTATTATCCCCCAGAAAGATGGCCCCAGGCTAATTTCTTTTTTTTTAAGCTTTATTTATTTACTTGAAAGTCAGAGTTACAGAGAGAGAGAAGGAATGGCAGAGAGAGAGAGAGAGAGAGAGAGAGAGAGAGGTCTTTCATTCTGTGGTTCACTCCCCAGTTGGCTGCAACGGCCAGAGCTGTGCTGATTTGAAGCCAGGAGCCAGGAGCTTCTTTCAGGTCTCCACATGGGTGCAGAGACCCAAGAACTTGATCCATCTTCTATTGCTTTCCGAGGCCATAGCAGAGAGTTGGATCAGAAGTGGAGCAGCTGGAAAAAGAAAAAGAAGACCTAAATGAAAGATCTCTGTCAGTGAGATCCCAGTGGAAAGAACAGGGCCATCAAAGAAGGAGGTACCTTTCTCTGAAGGGAGGAGAGAACTTCCACTTTGACTATGACCCTGTCTGAATAAGATCGAAGTCGGTGAACCCAAAAGGCTTCCATAGCCTTGGCAACTCACGACTAGAGCCTAGGGTGATTACTGATGCCATAAACAAGAGCGTCAAATTGTTAAGTCAACAACAGGAGTCACTGTGTACTTACTTCTCAAGTGGGATCTGCCCTTAGTGTGTTGTCCAATGTGAAGTAATGCTATAACTAGTACTGAAACAGTATTTTAGACTTTGTGTTTCTGTGTGGGTGCAAACTGATGAAATCTTTACTTAATATATATTAAATCGATCTTCTGTATATAAAGAGAATTGAAAATGAATCTTGATGTGAATGGAATGCGAGAGGGAGTGGGAGATGAGAGGGGTGCGAGTGGGAGGGAAGTTATGGGGGGAAGCCAATGTAATCCATAAACTGTACTTTGGAAATTTATATTTACTAAATAAAAGTTAAAAAATTTTAAAAATATTGATGTAATGAAAATATATAAGCATAATTTACATTTGGAAATATCCAGACTATATCAGTAAGGTCCAGATCAAAGTATTTCCATTTGTCCCTTTCTATGTCTGTGTGTGGGTATGTACATTTGTGTGTGTGTGTGTGTGTATGGGGGGTGGTGGTGTGGGGTGTGGTTTGTGCCTAGAGAACAAAAAAATCAAATGAGAATTTATAAAAAAAAAATAAGTGGAGCAGCTGGGACTTGAACCCGTGCCCATATGGAATGTCAGCACAGCAGGTTGTGGTTTTATGCTGTATGCCACAGTGCTGGTCCTAGACAAATTTCTTAACCTCACTAAAACTCAGTTTCCTCATATACCAAATGAAATAGGATTTTCATTATAGCATTTTTGTGAAGTATTATATGAGATAATGGAAAAGAATCTGCCAGATGGAGCAGGTTCTTAACAAATGTTCATGTCTTTTCAACACAGCAGATGCTAGAGGAGCAGGAGTTGATAGGAAGGGTGCTGCTGTAGCCTGGAGGAGTCATACACAAGCTGTATCTTTTCCTCTATTTTGTTCACTCACTTATGAGTCATTTGATGAGATGATACAAAAATGTGCTCAAACAGAGTTTCTCTCATTGTGGGATTCAAGTGGAATTGGGGCTGTATCTAGGGCACACGCAGAAGGACAGAATTGCATACATGATGCAATAGAATAAACCTACCATGGAGGGTGAGGGAGTACACATCCCTTGCAAGCAGGAGTTAGGACACACCTTGAAGGAAGAGAGGACATCCAAGCTAAGCACTCATTTTCTAAGATTACTTAGTAAAAACTGATTAGGCAGAATATATAGAATCTACCCAGGTCCAGGGCATGGCATACCCAGGGAATAGCAAATGTTCTTTTTTTAAGCTGAACAGCAGAGAGCAAGGCATGACCTAGAGGAAAATGGCACTGGAAAGACAGCTGGTGCAGGATGGAGGAGCAGCTTCAGGGCAGAGCAAAGACATTGACTTTCATTTCATAGGGGGAAATAGGCTGGCAGATGGACAGATCTTTCCATCTGCTGGTTTATTCCCAATGTAACTGGGGCTGGGCCACACTGAAACTAGGAGCCAGAAACTTAAGGGAGAGCTCCCATGTGGGTGGCAGGAACCTAAGCAGTTGAGTCATCACCACTGCCTTCCAGGGTCTGCATTAGCAGAAAGCTGGAGTCAGGAGTCAGAGCTGGGCCATGAACACTGGCACTTGGAAGTGGGATGCATGTGTTCTAACTACTAAGTCAAACACTTACCCCAGGCTTTTGTTAAACTTGGAAAATGTCGTATCTTTTATGGTGCTATGACAACCACATGTCTGGAAGGCTAAGGAAGCCTTAAGCCACACATGCTCAGGTGGACTTTTGTCAGTGTGTGCCCTCAGTAGAGTAGGCTGCAGGTTTGATGTCTGGGGAGCTGGGAGAAGCCTTCCTCTGCACCTTGGAGGGTACCTCTCCTGAGGGTGCCCTCCAGCTCTGGCCTGTGGGGCCTCTGGTGGTAGTGCCTGGAGGACATCTCTGAGTCTGTGCAAAGCACAGTCCCTTGCTGGGAGACTCTGCCAGAAACAGTAGCCTTCAACTGCCTGATTAATATTCAAATGTATTCAAATCATTTCGATTTGAATCATATGCATATTATCAGAACAAAATGTAAATATATACAAATTCATACATATGAAGAAATAAATATGGAAGCTCTGCATAATGGGATTATAATCATTCTCAGGGCATGTCTCTCTCCTTTAATTCCCCAGAGCTCTGTGGCCCAGCAGCAGGCTCTTTCTCTGAGCTGAACACTTGACAAGCCTTTTTGCAGGTTATCATTGTTGAAGGGTGTTTTTCTCCCTGGGCTGTTCAGGTAGAGTTGGGGCAGGTTGTGGTGGTTGTGGGGGTGTGGTAGACTCGGTCTTGCCTTTGACTGCTCTGGAGCCAGAGTCACCAGCTCCAGTCCTCAGATGTGTACAGTGGTCCTCAGACTCTCAGGGGAGGGCCTCACAGCTCCATGTCTTCAAAAGTGTCTTAAGAACCTATTGTGTATATTGGAGGGAGTGAATGGGAAGGGAATAAACTCCCAATCATCTTAAATCATCTCTAACCTGAAGGAGACTTCCTAAGACCTTAGAAGTACACTGACTCTCCAGACCTAACTCTCTGAAGAGGCCTCTCATTCTCATTCTGCACTGCTTTGCCTCATGGTAAGACAAGTGACAAATGCATTATCCAGTGGCCACCTCCCCTTCCGTGCACCCATAGTTTCCACCCACTTCCTCCTCCTGCCAGGACTCTTTCTTCGCCAATCCAAAGTTAGCAGCAAGAAATTCAACCACGTATGGAGGCAAGGAGAGAACAATCAAAATGGGGGCAGTAACTGTCCTACACTCCAGCAAAGCAAATGTAGAAAAGCTCAGTGCCCATTTGTTCTTCCTGTGCACTGGAGCTGTTGTTTATCTACTGCTGCATTCCAGTTTCTCCAATGGCAGGAGGAGGCCAGGTTATATGGTAAGGAGGGTCCTCATACTCTGTGTTAATGGAGTCAAAGGACATTGCTAACAAGTACCAGTGAGTAAGGGTTAACTACAGAATCTAACAAATGCACCCTGATTTCTACCTTGCAGAACCCAATGTTAGTTGCATCTGCTGGTAGCTCCATTGATGAATGTATGCACAATCTCTGCCAAGTTGTTATATGACAACCATTTTTTACTGAGCACCTTTATCTGATAAGTGCTTTAGGGTTATATGTAGGTGGGAGCAGAGGAGGTCATTCTCTCTGACTCACAGGGAGACTGAGGCATGGATTTCTGACAGGTAGGATAAGAATGTGTACATTTTTCCTAAAAGAGAGAGGCCTTCCAGCTCTTGACTTGGGTACCTGAGGCAGAATAACAGCTCCTTACAATGTGCGTGTTCCAATCTCTGAATACACTGACCTCCATGGCAAAGGGGATTCTGCAGATGGGATTAAATGAAGACTCTTAAGAGGGTGAGATTGTCCTGAGTTACTCCACTGGACTTGGTGCAATCACTAGGTTCCTTGCAAGAGGAGGGCAGGAGGAGCAGAGTCAGTGTGAGGTGATGTGAGGATGGAAGCAACTGGCTGAAATGAAGGAAGAAAGGAGCCACCAGCCAAGGAGTGCAGGCAGCCTCCATAAATTGGGAAATGGATTTTCTTTCATGACCTCCAGAAAGAACCATCCCTGTGCACACCTGGACTCCAGCCCTGTGAGATCCATCCTAGACTTCTTACTTCTAGATCTGTAATACATTTGTGTTGTTTTTGGCCAAGAAGTGTGGCATAAGTTGTTACAGCAGCCAGAAATATGATTTACTATGATAGACTTTTAAAAATTTTTTTAAAATTTATTTCTCTGGTAGCATTATATTCAGTGAAAGAGAGAGAGAGAGAGAGAGAGAGAGAGAGAAAAGTCTTCCTTCCATTGGTTCACTCCCCAAATGGCTGCTATGGCCAGCGCTGTGCTGATCCAAAGCCAGGAGCCAGGTGCTTCTTCCTCATCTCCTATGTGGGTGCAGGGCCCAAGCACTTGGGCCATCCTCCACTGCCCTCTCGGGCCACAACAGAGAGCTGGACTGAAAGAAGAGCAGCAGGGATTAGAACCTGGCACCCATATGGGATGCTGGTGCCACAGGCAGAGGATTAACCAAGTGAGCCACAGCACCGGCCCAACTATGATAGATTTTACAGTACTTTCCAACCAGGGAACTCAGAAAATAATACAAGTGCATATTTTTTTTTATTTTTCTGTTCCATGGTACATTTTAGATGCATAGGGAAAAATTTAATACATTATCACAGTGATGTCTTTGGGGACATTTAGAGGTTACTTTTCCCAATGAACCCCATAAACAGGGTGATATGGCCCCACCTCTCTTCATCCCCCAGAAAAGCACACCATCACTTACCTTGAAATGAAACTGAGAATATTGAGCAAATCTACTTTGATGCTGGGCCCCAACTTGAGAAGGCTGGAATCATCAAACCAGAGTGTGACAAACACAGCAATTCTGAATAGCACCCTTTACAGTATCCCAATGCTCCTCCTGGCAACTGCTCTCTCTGGGGATATCCTAATGGCTTCGTGAGGCAGGCCCAAGAGAAAACCTCTCCAAGGGCCATGCCCGGAGCTATGTACCAGGTGTGTGGCAGAGCTGGTGGCCTCCTGGTCTCTGGTGTCAGGCCTGCCACATTGTTTGGAAGACAAGGAGTTGTGTTGGGTGCTGCAGACCCACTGCAAGTTCCTCCTTGATTGACAGGTTACAGGCTGATGTGTCACAGTAGGAGCTGTATGAGGGCCTTCACAGCCAGCTGCCCTGGGAGTGCATCCAGGCCACTCTTGCTTGCTGCTGCTGTTAAGAGGGACCCACTATGTCCTCTTTATCATGCCTCATTTACAAGGCAGACCCTAAGTCCAGGAGAGTTTTTTTTTTCCCAGCCTGTGCCGTGTTGGAATCAGCCACCATTCTTTTGATAGAAACTTGCCCAGGCTCCTGGCCTAAGTTTCCCTCTGTCCTCAGCGTTCAGTGTGAAGGTGCAGGGCCTACTCTACCGAGTTCCCTCTAAGTACACAATCAGGGGCAGGAGCACTTGGAGGAGCCCTGGAGGAGAAGGGGTAGAAAAACCACTGGGCTGGGATTTGAAACTCTTGGGTTTTCATTCTAACTTTCATACCAACTAGCTGTGTGACCTTGGGCAGGCCATGCCACACAGCTTGGGCTCACCAGGCTTGTTTCTAAAGTGAAGATGGAAAGTTGATTTGGGCAAGAAGGCCCTAATAAATGTGAGAGTGTTTGGGAAACTGTAAAGTACTCCATAAATGCAAGCAGGGTTTAAATTATTATCACCTTTTCCCTAAGGAGTACTTGGGGATTGTAGGTATAGCAGTTGGAGAAAGCAATAATAATGATGAGTAGAGCATATTCTCTGATAAAGCGCTTTCATGGGTTGGAAAGTGAAATTCCGGCATAGAGAGATAGCAGGGAGCTAAAATCTCTGACATGTGATGTGCTGTCTCTGTAGGAGATACACTGGCTGTGTGCTAATTCTGCACTCAAGTGTGACACAGGCAGTGCTCACCTGGTTCATTAGGGTCTAGCCCTGGCCTTCTGGAAACACACAGTCTATAAGGAAAGGCATGCAAGAAAAAAGCCACTTGAGTATAGGGTACATGGAGCACAAGACGTTCCCATAGATAATTCTAGACAGACAAAAGAAGGGCGCTTCAATTAGCATATAGCAGGGAGGTAAAGGAAAAGTCCACCAAGAGGCAGGGCAATCTGAGTCCTTAGGGTAGCAGTTGTCCTCAGCAATGTGGGGAGACAGCATGGTTGGTTACGCCAGAGGGGAAGAAATCAGAGGGTGTGGAACACATTTAGAGAGCTCAGCAGCTTGGCATGGCTGGAGGGAAAAAAGGGTGTGAAAGTGGGTGGAGGAGTGAGCTGTTCTCTCTCTTGAAGGTCTGTATCCTTCAGGTGTAGGGGAACCACCAGAAGACCCATGTGCCTCCACGGCTGGCACATTGATCTGTGGTCATGGATACACTATTGAAGTATGTCACTGACAAGTGGAACCTTGGAAACCTCCTTGCATTTAAGGAGTGGACCCCCATGTTTCATCGCTCCTGTCTGGACCAACGGGTGCCAAAGCTGTGGCCTTTGAGTCCCAGTGTCTTGTGGTCTCCCAGACACTAACCTGTGTGTCTCTTACGCACATTAGCTCTCTAGCCTTTCTCTCTGTTGTGTCTCCTCTCCAGCCTGCATACCTGTCTCTCTGCCTTTCCTCTGCCACCCTTATATTACTTGGACACCTGGAGAAATGTGCAGGGCATAATAAGCAGCTGCTGTGGGATCATGAGATCTGTGAACCTGCTACAGGCACCCATCTCTGTTCTCTCAGTGGCTGGGCTCTGTAGCTTGTGTATTCAGCTTCCCTTTGGTGATTTTGGTTGAAGAAAAAGGCCCAGAGGCATGGCGATGAAAACATCATTGTTTCATGAATTGGAAAATAGAATGACAGTAAGCAGCTAGCAGATCCCAGTTCACAATCAAGTGAGTATCAATGTTTGTGGCTGTATTGATCTTGAAGATTAAAAAAAAACAATTCTTGGGATGCATGATGATATACATTATATCTCTCCCTTGTGCAAATCAGAAAATCTATGCTCTATGGACAGCAGCATCTCTGGTGTACCACACTCACTTTGAAACAAGATTCTAAATGCAGGTATGCTGCTGCCTGTAAAGGGGCACATCTCTCAGCCAAAGAGGAGGAGGAGGACCGAGAGTTCCGAAAGGGAGCACGCTGCCTCGGCTTGAACAAGCGGAAAAGGAAAGGCGAGGGCAGCTCCGTGCCGCTTAGCTTTGCACGCGATGGGTTGGACTATATTCTGGGAGCCCTGGAGTCTGGGAAAAGTAGCGGCTTGTACAAAAGCAGTGAGGGGAGGAGGAGGGGGAGGACGCCACGGAGACACCCCCGAGAGGGATCTAGAGAGTGACTCCAAGGAGGAAAGTGAGGACGAGCGGGAAGATGTGGAAGAGGAAGAGAAAGCTCAGGAAGCAGATGAGGGATCGCAGAGCGAGCATGAGGGTGAGCAACAGGAGGAGGAAGAAGCAGACAGGGAGACTCGGGAGGGAAGGGGGAGAAAGAGAGTCCCCTTCGCAGAAGACGAAGGCAAGAGTGACAGCTCTTCAGAGGATGGTGATACAGAGGACCAGAGTCTCTATGAAAGTGCCGAAAAGTACATCCCATCCCATGGGAGGCAAGCTGAGGAAACAGTAGATGTCCAGAGGAAAGAGGAACTAGAAAGGCTGACGAAACATGTGAAGGTCTAATTAACAGTGTGTATTTATGCCTCACCGCGGGCTGAGTGAATCAAACAGGCATCCGTAAGTGGACAGCTGGAGGAGCCGGACATGGCCCACACACAGCAGGAAGGACACGAGTGACACCCTGGCTGCCGCCCTCATGGGTGCTGTGTCACTGCCGCAGCTATGCCTAGCAGACTGTGATGGAGCACGTTCTCTTGGTCAGCGCTCTTCACCACACTGTTGGAATTGAGGTTGGTGATCACTTTCTGGAGGCTGTGGTGAGGAAGTTCAATGACGTGTATAAAAATGGAAGTGAAGGGAAAGAATGTGATAACCTGTTTACCATTATGGCCCATTTGTACAACTTCTGTGTGGTGCAGTCTCTACTCATCTTTGACATTTTTAAAAACTAGCTGGAAATTTCACAGAAAAAGATACTGAACTGATACTCTTAATGCTGAAAAACGTGGGCTTTTCATTGAGAAAAGATGATGCCTTGTCACTGAAGGAGCTGATTGCTGAAGTGCAAACCAAAGCCAGTGGAGCAAGTGGCAAGTTTCAGGACCAGAACAGGGTTTGGTTTATGCTAGAAACCATGTTGGCGCTGAAGAACAATGACATTTGCAAAATTCCAGCCTATGATCTCGAGCCAGTGGAGAAACAGGAAACGACAGAGAGCTCTGGTACGCTGGCTCAGGTGCAGAGACTCAACTTCACATATCCTGGGTCAGTGTCTTGAATGCCAAGCAGACAGGTTGCTGGTGGATTGTGGGGTGTGCAAGGAGTGGGGCCCCAATGATTAACAGCAGTCATCATTCACACCCACAGAATGAGCTTCTGGGGATGGTTAGCTCAAAGATACTAGAACTTGCCTGAAAACAGAGGATGGACACTGACATCAGGAGAAACATATTCTGTATAGTAATGACCAGTGAGGATTTTTTGGATGCTTTTGAAAAGCTTCTAAAGCTTGGACTGAAGGATCAGCAGGAGAAATGGTCCATGTGCTTTTGGATTGCTGCCTTCAAGAAAAAACTTATAATCCTTTCTATGCATTCTTGGCCAGCAAATTTTGTGAATATGAAAGGAGGTTTCAGATGACTTTCTAGTTCAGCATTTGGGACAAGTTTCAGGACTTAGAAAAAAATCTGCCAACCATTAATTTATCCAATTTCACCCACCTGGTGGCCCACTTGTTGAAGACAAAATCGCTCCCACTTTCCATTTTAAAGGTAGTTGAATTCAGTGAATTGGACAAACCCAGAGTTCACTTTTTGAGAAAAATGTTGAATATTTCGTTAATGGAAATAAAAGCTCAAGACCTTGGCTTAATTTTGGCAAGAGTATCTGACAACCCAAAGCTGGGGATGTTGTGAGAAGACTTGAAGTGTTTCATCAGCCACTTCAGACTAAAGAATGAACAGGCCACACAAGTGTTGAGGAAGCTAACCTGCTGCGAGAGAGAGCTGATCTTGCAACCAAGTCTCTGCAGGAAAAAGCTTCCCTGCGAATGTAGTCAGAGGAAAGGAGTGGAGGGTATGCTTTGACTATGAAATGTCCTTTGTGAGCCCAGAGAGCTCCATACGTTACATCATCGTCTGTTGTAGTTTTTATTTATTTATTTTCATTTTGTTTGAAAGGCAGAGACAGATCTTCCATCCACTGGTTCACTTCTCAGGTGCCTGCAGTGGCCAGGGCTGGGCCAGGCCAAAGCCATAAACCCAGAATTTAATTCAAGTCTCTTCTGGGGATGTCAAGGACCCCAGAACTCAATTTGGGTCTCCTATGTGGATGTCAGGGACCCAAGCACTTGAGCCATCATCTGCTGCCTCCCAAGATACACACTAGCTGGACTCCAGTATGGGATACAGGCATCCGAAGTCGGGACTTAACCACTGTACCAGATACCTGCCTTTTTATATTTATAGGGCACATATCTTGGGACAGTTTTTTAATCCGAGGTTATGTTGTGCTTGTGTTTTCAAATAATTGCATATTCGTGTTATATACACACACATATATGGGGTGAAAGATGAAGGAGGGAGGAGCACACGCACTGGATAGAGTATTCTGTAAGCAGTGAGGCTGGAATATATTGCAGAGTTTTTTAAAAAAATAGGTGAAATAGGCCACCAGAGAGTGCAGTCATCATAAATTGATGTTTTTATATTTTGTATTGATCAAAAGTTCAGAAACCATGAATTGGGGCTGGCGCTTTGGTGTAGTAGGTTAATCCTCTGCCTGCGGTGCTGGCATCCCACATGGGTGCCGGTTCTGGTCCCAGCTGCTCCTCTTCCAGTCCAGCTCTCTGCTGTGGCCTGGAAAAACAGTAGAGGATGGCCCAGGTACTTGGGCCCTTGTGCCCGCATAGGGGATCGGGAGGAGGCTTCTGGCTCCTGGCTTCAAATTGGCACATCTCCAGTCATTGTGGCCATTTGGGGAGTGAGTCTCTGTCTCTTCCTCTCACTGCCTGTAACTCTCACAAGTAAATAAATAAAATCTTTAAAAAAAAAGAAACCATGAATTAAATGCAATTTGATTATTTTAATAATCAGAATGCAGTCGGATTTTGGAAAACTCAGTTGATGAAAGCCCCTTGTGTACCATCTTATGCACAATATGATATGAGTATGTTTTTCATCATCACTCATGTAAGGTTTTGACATAATGGGAATATTCTTTATAATTTTTTGAAGATTTATTTATCTATTTGAAAGAGTTGCACAGAGGGAGGAGACACACACACACACAGAGGGAGAGGGAGAGGCTTTCCATCTGATGGTTCACCCCCTGGTCGGATGCAATGGCTGGAGCTGCTCCGGTCCAAGGCCAAGGGCCAGGAGCTTCCTCTGAGTCTCCTGCACAGGTGCAGGGGCCTAAGGACTTAGGCCACCTTGTGCTGCTTTCCCAGACCAGAGTGGAGAGCTGGATTGGAGGTGGAACGGCTGGGTCTTGAGCCAGTGCCAGTGTGGGATCCAGCACTTCAGGCTGGGGTTTTGACCTACTGTGTCATAGCACCAGCCCCAATCTTTATAATTTTTATATATCACATCTACTCATCAATTCCGCATTGCACATGTAGTTTCTTAAACAACTCTGAAGTCACCAAACAGATTGGACATTTCAATGGGTGAAGCTTATCTGCTGTTTTTTGGTTTTACACATGAAGAAGACATAATTACTGCTTGCAAGAAGTTAGCACTTAGTGAGAGAGACAAACACATATGCACTTACTAAATATGTAAAACTGATTTTGTGAGGAAGTAGAGATGTCTGGATACCCAGCATCTACCACAGATATACAAGTGTTTATTTTTTTCTCAGGTAAAATTTAGCTTCTGCCTCTCAAATGTCATAGACTTGATTTAAACCTTACCTTCACTTGTTGAAAAAAATGTCCAGGATGTGAGTGTAGAATAGTATTTTAGAACTTGTGTGTCAGAAACCCATGCACCCTTCTGAGCACCGTCCAGAACAGTCACCTGGGGCAGATGATGGTCTCAGGCTCTGATAATGTGGCTCCCTGTGCCAAAGATCCCTTTTGTCACATTTCCAAATATTTCCTTGATGTGGCACAACAGCAGCTTATGTTTAGAAATCACAGTGTAAAGTCATAATTATCTGTCCCTGACTTAATGCAATAAACTTTGAAATGAGCAAGCAATGCAAAAAGTTGTTAGTGCTAAGAATAACTGCAAAAATAATAAGAACTAATGGCCTTTCACATTCAGAAAAACTTCATTTGACCTAAGATCAAATTAAAACCCAGTGGGTCTGAATGAAAAGTGAAATCTTCAATTCATTGAGGAGCTGTTTAACAAAAAATGTTTTTGTTGGGTGGTTATTGAGGTACGACAGATCATTTCTACTCAAAAATATGTAACACAGCAGGATAAACAAACAGTAAACCTTGTTTGAGGTACAGATGAGTTCACACTCACTTTTCTGCAAAAGATACACTCCTATAAACAGTCTCAGTTTTCTTATATTGTCCTTTATTAAAATAAAAGGATGGAGGTGGTGCCATGGCTCACCAGGCTAATCCTCCAGCTGTGGTGCCGGCAGGCCAGGTTCTAGTTCCAGTTGGGGCACCAGATTCTGTCCCAGTTGCTCCTCTTCCAGTCCAGGTCTCTGCTGTGGCCCAGGAAGGCAGTGGAGGATGGCCCAAGTCCCTGGGCCCTGCACCCACATGGGAGACCAGGAGGAAGCACTGGCTCCTGGCTTCAGATTGGCATAGCTCTGGGCTTAACGGCCATTTGTGGGGTGAACCAATGGAAGGAAGACCTTTCTCCCTGTCTCTCTCTCTCTCACTGTCTAACTCTGCCTGTCAAAAATAAATAAACAAATAAAAGGATGGATGTTTGGCATAGCTGTTAAGATACTACTTAGATTACCTGCACCACTGGTCATTGGCTGGGTTCCAGTCCCAGCTCCAGATCCTAACTGCAGCCTTCTGCTGGTGCAGACCCTGGGAGACAGCAGTGGTGGCTCAGGTAGGGTTCCTGCCACCCATATGGGTCACAGGGACTGAGTTGGGTTCCTGGCTACCGGCTGGCCTGGCCCAGCCCTGGCTGTTGGGGGCATCTGGGAGGTGAACCAATGGATGGGAGATTGTTGTGTGTGTTTGCCTTTCAACTAAAAGTTTAAAATAAAAATGTTTGTGCTACAGAATATATTTGTGACTTAATTCATTACCTGTGTTTTGGTTCATTACATGGCAAGTTACTCATAAGTCTGTAGTTTAAAAACTATTGAGAGGATCCTCTCTCTCCGTCTCTACCTCTCTAACTCTGTCTTTGAAATAAATAAATCTTTTAAAAAAAACTATTGAGAGGGAAAGGGGAGAGGGCTCCATTTGCTTTTTCACTCCCCAAATACAACAACTAGGACTGGCCAGGCTGAAGCTAGGAATCAGGAAGGTTTCCCTTGGTATTCCCATAGGTATTAGGGACCATGCACTTGAGTCAGCACTGCTGCCACCCAGGGACTGCATTGGCAGTAAGCTAGAGTCAGCTGGGAATCAAATACAGGCCTTTTGACATGGGATGCAGGTGTCTTCACCACTAGACTGAGCACCTGTTTCAGTGTGTGTAGTTTTTAACAAAATATGGGTTACCACCTGATGGTAGTACTTACTATAAATGAAAATACATCTTGACTGAAAAGTGGAACTCCTTATTGCTTTTAAATACGTATGTTTAAACTATATATATATATATGTAGGTTTTTTAAATTGGTCACTATAATACCTACATTTGAAAAATAGCAAATGCTTAGACAATTAATATTTGGTATATATATATATATATATATATAAGTTTGTGGAGTTCTTGAAATTCTAATTGAGAGCTACTAATGTATAGAATTGCTAAAAAGACTTTTAAGGGGTTTAGAAAATATTCATAAAGGCATAAGGAACAAAGTTTTTAAAGTACCAAATATGTAAATAAAACTTAATTTTAAAATGAAAAAAAAAGAAAACACATTTGGAAAGCCACATTTCTAGAAAAGGATTAAATTCCATTTACTCTAATATTGATCTGATATGATTCATTTCCTGACTATGAGAAATGTGATGGTGGTAGAGTTGGCAATAAAGAATAAATGCCCAATGGTTATATGTAGGTAGGAGAAATCAGAGCAAGTAGAAAATTTTCAAGTAAATTCAGGCTATTTTCATTTATATTGCACAGCAATTAAGTCATTTAAATGGTGAACATCTTTGTACTGTTGTGCGATATGAAATGTGCCAAATCTGATGGAAAATGTTTGCATGGAGTGACAGCATTACTGTAAGTTTTCATTTTCTTTTAAATATACTTTCTGTGTTGCAGATCTCACTTGTGGAATTATACTGTGGCATTCTTCTGTTCCAGCAAGTAGCATTACCCTAAGGCTTATGTCATTGCTTTCCTTATTAACTTATTTTGTATTGCAAATCTTGTGTTAGCTGTGAATCCAGGTACATTTTCCCCCTTAAGCAGTATAAGCTTTTTAAAATGAATTACAATTCAGGCTGCTTAATGTATTTTGTTTTTATTTATTTTTTACTTATTTATTTATTTTTGACAGGCAGAGTGGACAGTGAGAGAGAGAGACAGAGAGAAAGGTCTTCCTTTGCTGTTGGTTCACCCTCCAATGGCCGCCGTGGCTGGCGCACTGCGGCTGGCGCACCACGCTGATCTGATGGCAGCAGCCAGGTACTTATCCTGGTCTCCCATGGGGTGCAGAGCCCAGGGACTTGGGACATCCTCCACTGCACTCCCTGGCCACAGCAGAGAGCTGGCCTGGAAGAGGGGCAACTGGGACAGAATCTGGTGCCCTGACCGGGACTAGAACCCGGTGTGCCGGCGCCGCAAGGCAGAGGATTAGCCTAGTGAGCCGTGGCGCTGGCCTGCTTAATGTATTTTGAATGCTTGCAGTCTTAGACTTTCAACAGATCAAAAAACACACTTCACTTGCATACTCACTTCATGAGAACAAACAAGCCTGTGGCCTAAACAGCATTCTCGAATTTAGACAATTTGTCATCAGTACTTGTATTATTACTGTCAGGCAAATAGGTTTGTGTTTTAAAAAGGCGATTTTCTCAATTGTCAGATATTGCTAAAAAAAAAAAAAGGCCTCCTCACTTGAAATTTGGTTGATGGCACTGTCAGATCATATCAAGAGTGTGATTCATTGGGGGCTCTATCAATGTTTCTCATGTATCCCTTTAACGTTTTTCAAACTCAGTATAAGGTAACTTACAAATAGGGTGGGAAGAATCTGTTTTAATTTTTAACAGCAGCAATTTGAATTCATAGGATTGAAGGCTTATTTTTTATTTGCTTGAAAGGAGGAGTTAGAGAGAGAGAGAGAGCAAGAGAGAGAGAGAGAGAATCTTTCATCTCCTGGTTTACTCTGTAAATGATCACAACAGCCAGTGCTAGGCCTGGCTTCAGTCTGAAATGCCCTCCAGGTGTTCTACATAGGTGCAGGGACCAAGTACTTGAACTGTCTCTCACTGTTTTTGCAGGTGCATTAGCAGGGAGCTGAATTAGAAGTGGAGCAGCCTGGGTTCAAACTGGCAGTGCATGATGGTACAACACTGGTATGGAATTTTTTTTTGACAGGCAGAGTGGACAGTGAGAGAGAGAGAGAGACAGGGAGAAAGGTCTTCCTTTTCCATTGGTTCACCTCCCAGTGGCCGCTGTGGCCAGTGTGCTGCAGCCGGCACGCCTCGCTGATCTGAAGCCAGGAGCCAGGTGCTTCTCCTGGTCTCCCGTGTGGGTGCAGGGGCCCAAGGACTTGGGCCATCTTCTACTGCTATCCCAGGCCACAGCAGAGAGCTGGACTGGAAGAGGAGTGACTGGGACAGAATCTGGCACCCCCACTGGTACTAGAACCCGGGGTGCTGGCTCTACAGGCAGAAGATTAGCCTATTGAGCCATGGCACCGGCCCACTGGTATGGAATTTTTAATGATATGCTAATGAATTGAATTTCGAAAGATTCTCACAGAACAAATGGGAGATTGAGGCTTAAGTAATCTTAAAGTGTATAAAATATTGCTTATAAAAAGTATGTATATATAAATATAAATAAAAATATATAAAAATCAATATTGAGAATTGTGTATAAAGGCTCATAAGAGCTGGACGAGAGCAAACTAAAATGTAAAATCTATTATTCTAATGTGAGTGATATATATGTAAATATATACAATTATTATACAATGACATTTCTGATTTTTTAAAAGATTTATTTTATTTATTTGAAAGACAGAGTTACAGAAAGAGGTAGAGACACACAGAGAGAGGTCTTCCATTCACCGGTTCAATCCCCAAATGTCCACAATGACCTGAAATTTATATGAGTGCTTATTTGACATACAACAATCCTTGCCCAATAGTAAGTAAATTTACTTATTTCCTTATTTATTTAGTTAGTTATTCTCTTTACTTGTTACTAGTTGTTTACTCTCATTTGATATTCAAACAGTGGCAAGCTCTGTAAAAAAGAAACTTTATTTTAGCTTCTATAAATAACCATTCTTTATCCATAGTTAACTTGAGTAAAAATAAATAAGCTTTGTTTTTAATAAAAAGCATGTTTTTCCTAGAAGCCAAAAAATCATCTTAGAAGAAAACATCATTGAGAAACTTCACAGTAAATTCAGATGTTCTGTAATGTTAAATTTATTATGAAATCTAAAGTTACTTCAATCTTTTTTTCACTTTCTTTAAATAAATTTATTTTTTAAAATAATTTAATTCCAAATACAACTGTTGAATTTGCATTGAGTTATAACTACAATTCATGTTTTAATCAAAATGTCAAGATTTAACAACTGACACTATTTCAAAACAATAAGTTGTTGTTCCATTTTAAATGGTCAGTTGTATTAGAGCCCAACAATTAACTGTGAACTATATCTCTGGGAAACCCCAAATCAATAATGTTAAGTTTGTTTCCAAAACCCACTGCAGTCATTCTTGAAACCCTGAACAAGATTTAACAGATGCACAATGACATGTTTAAAAAAAAATCCCCATAGTCTTAAACATTTCATTGACTAAGGAGACAATTAAGCTTAACCAGTTCTAACACAAAACTACTAAGAACAAAAAACTTAAAAACAAGACAAACAAAAGCTTAACAGCAACACACAAAACAATTGTCTTCATATGGACACTGAGAACACTCAAACTGGAAAACCCTGAAAGTGAATGCCAACATTAGGTAACATTACCTCATATAGGTAGGAAAGCCAATATCAGTAGTTTTATTTATTTATTTATTTATTTATTTATTTGACAGGCAGAGTGGACAGTGAGAGAGAGAGAGACAGAGAGAAAGGTCTTCCTTTTCCATTGGTTCACCCTCCAATGGCCGCCGCGGCCGGCGTGCTGCGGCTGGCGCACCGCGCTGACCCGATGGCAGGAGCCAGGTGCTTCTCCTGGTCTCCCATGGGGTGCAGGACCCAAGAACTTGGGCCATGCTCCACTGCACTCCCTGGCCACAGCAGAGAGCTGGCCTGGAAGAGGGGCAACCGGGACAGAATCTGGTGCCCCGACCGGGACTAGAACCCGGTGTGCCGGCGCCGCAAGGCGGAGGATTAGCCTAGTGAGCCGCGGCGCCGGCCCCAATATCAGTAGTTTTAAACACAGAAAAGAGATGGCAACTATAGTGATCAGAGGTGAAACTTCAGTCCTAACTACAAACTAAAGGAGAAAAATCATCGAAGCACCCTCCAATAGTTTAAGAAAAGTTTTTACGTAACACTTTTGATCAGATGCCGGCTGGTTTTCTTTTAAGTTCGGAAAAATGAAAGGCAGAGTTACCATCAGTATCACAGCTGAAAAAAAAAAAGTTGCAACATTAAAAGAAAACAACTTAAAAATGCTGCTTTTGTATAAAAAGAAACAAAAGAAAACCTATCACAATAGCTAAAGAAAAAGTGGGTCTTTGGATCAAAGCATAATATTTTTAAGGCATGTTAGAAATTCAAACTCACCAATCTGCCTGCTAGTCTGATCAGGGCATAGAATAGTGACCCAAGGTCACCAACTTTTCTCTATAGCCACTAATCTTTCTTGGGCCAACAAATGCAATCTTCCCGTTGTTAAGCTTTTTATTACCACCTCAACAGACACATTCATTCAAACTGAATTATGTTCATACCAAATGAATACCAATAATAAGAGCACAGGTGGACTGATGTCCAGGTTTTGGAAATCTTTGATGTCTTGTCACAAAATCTGCATATGGGAACACTGATCAGGTAGTCAAATCAGTTATTACTAACATCTGTACAGTAAAAGCCCTCCTTAGTATCTGATAGAAACATTTTTAACTAAAACCCAAAATTTAAGATAATCTTTTCCAGCTTACATTTTGCCAAGTCTTTCACATTTTGACCTATTTTTCACATCTGCATAGCAATCCAAAATGTAAAACTGCAGAATTTTCATAGTTGCTTCTAATATGCAATCTTAGTTGTCATAAATTGCTATTAATTATAGAATTCTCAAAATCCAGAATCATTCTGGGAAGTTAGAAGCTTCAAAGCCCCAACAATTCACTAATGCATATTTCCTATTTCAGTAAACTATACTTCTTGAATCTTTGATTTCCCTGCATTTGAGTCAAATCAACTTTTATACAGTCGAATATACTTTCAATAAATTTGGTTAAAACTTTCTGTCTGTTCCACAAGGAGCTTCATAAATGAGGATTATAAAACAAACACACCAAAGCAGGCAAATATTCACAAACATTCTTGATAGCCATAGCCTGGCTTTAATTTATTTTTTCTTATTTATGAAAAATACTATCCAGTATTTTTTCCCTATCCTCTAACCTTAATGCCAGTTATTAAGCACTTTGGGGAGTGGGCTATCAATGATTTCAATAATGTATAAAAGACACTCAAACAATTTAAAAGAAAAAGTCTTTGATACACTATATTCTGCAGTATAGATTCTCAGTATAGGCAATAATTTCCAACTTGTGCCAAATTCTTAGGAACCATAAACATACATGCACACACAACATATACTCTTCTCTCAGTTACACATGTAAGACAAAAGGTTACTTGCACAAGACTGTGATGTCAAGAATATTACGGGTGGTACATAGATTTCAGGCTCAGTGATATAGCAGTTCTGAATGCCAAATTTATCTACAGCAGCCCAGCTCAAGATAATCTCATTAGCATTTAAAACCTCCAAAGTTAGTTGAAAACCCTTCTACTTGGGCCGGCGCCATGGCTCACTTGGTTAATCCTCTGACTGTGGCACTGGCATCCCATATGTGTGCCAGGTTCTAGTCCTGGTTGCTCCTCTTCCAGTCCAGCTCTCTGCTGTGGCCTGGGAAGGCAGTGGAGGATGGCTCAAGTCCTTGGGCCCCTGCATCTGCATGGGAGATGAGGAGTAAGCACTTGGCTCCTGGCTTTGGATTGGTGTAGCTCCAGCCATAGTGGCCATTTGGGGGGTGAACCAATGGAAGGAAGACCTTTCTCTGTCTCTGTCTCTCTCTCTCACTGTCTAACTCCATCTGTCAAATAAATATAAAAAAAGAAAAAAGAAAACCCTCTACACTTAATTGTAAAACAGGTTTTTCCTGTGCTATTAGTCATGCAAATGATAAATGCTTCACAGCTATGAAAACCAAAAATACCAGAGCTTGAGCACCTTTTCAAAACAAAATATTCACTCTAGTTTTACTTGCTACTTCAGTAATCAGGGCAAAACTGTTAAACAAAAACCTTTATGTAATTCTCTAGAGAAATTAAAGATAAAAGCCTTTTTGTCCCTTAACTTCTACTATGTAATTTATGTTCTATTTTTAAGCCAGAATTATTTCACATGGTTATTTAATTTTTTTAAATGCCTGTTAACAAGCTCTGGTACAGCAAACTGGATTTTCACAGCCTGTTAGCCAAGGGTCACGCCACAACCATACCCTTAAAGGCAAGGAGGAATTTGCTGCTTTAATGAACATAAAAGTGTGAGGAATTTGTACTGTCCTGTGAGGTTTCTGCAGATGGGAACATGTGGATACAACATGGCTTCATTTTCCTTACATGATGGTACTAGCTAATGGACTAGAATGCTTGTTAGTAAGGCGAGGCAATCTCTTCTCATTACAGTTGCTTCCTTCTTGTTGAGTAAAGTACTTGTAGAGAATCCACAGGAAGTCCCAAAAATAGAGTCACAGATCACCACTTACCTGAGTAGCAAAATGAGGTGAACTGTGGAAAACCTACAGTAAAATATCGAGTCAAACATTACCGCTAGCCACAAAATGAAAGTAGAATGGAGTCACTCATGATAAGCCAGGAGCTGATGTTAGGCCTAGTGCCCACTGGGGAGATGCTTTTATCATACCAGACATCTGTGGGCAGTCAGATAACAGTGTGCTATGGACAATACCCTTCTATCCACACTGACTGGAATGTTCAAACATAAGCAAGGGGGAGCAGTATTGATTGGACTATTCAACCACCCAACATGTACCACCATGCTTATTGCAGCTCAATTCATAATAGCTAAGATATGGAATCAACCAAATGTCCATCCACTGATGACTGGGGAAATAAAATGTGGTGTATGTACACTATGGAATACTACAAGGCTGTAAAAAGAATGAAGTCCTGTGTTTCACAAAAGAATGGATGCAACTGGAAACCATTGTACTTAAATAAGCCAGTCCTCAAAAGACAGATACCATGTTTTCTCTGATATGTGGCAATTAATATAGAATACAAAAAATTTACAGGGATGAAAGGGAATCTTGTGATATGATTGCTTATATACCTGTGGAACTGTGGTCTTCCTACTTTCTATTTGTTGAATGTTGTAGTTAGTGGTGAATTAAACCTGTGATTATAGAGTGGATTAAAATTATGTCATTGCAAAAAAATTCGCTATTTAAAAGGTTAAAAACAGAATTATTTTATCATCCTCCACTCGATATACCTATTTAAACTACTTCTTTTTTTTACTTCCTGTATCCTCTACCTTTCTTACTCTTATTTCCTCTTTTTTTTTTTTTTTGACAGGCAGAGTGGACAGTGAGAGAGAGAGACAGAGAGAAAGGTCTTCTTTTGCCGTTGGTTCACCCTCCAATGGCCGCCGCGGCCGGCGCGCTGCGGCCGGCGCACCGCGCTTATCCGATGGCAGGAGCCAGGAGCCAGGTGCTTTTTCCTGGTCTCCCATGGGGTGCAGGGCCCAAGCACCTGGGCCATCCTCCACTGCACTCCCTGGCCATAGCAGAGGGCTGGCCTGGAAGAGGGGCAACCGGGACAGAATCCGGCGCCCCGACAGGGACTAGAACCCGGTGTGCCGGCGCCGCTAGGCGGAGGATTAGCCTATTGAGCCGCGGCGCCGGCTCTTATTTCCTCTTTTTCACTTCTGTGTGTCTGGATTTTCCTCAGATCAAAAATTCCCTTTAAATGGAACTAAAATTCAGTTTCTTCAGTGGCACTCACAATTTAAGCTGTTGTTGATGGCTGGTAAAATGCAAAACTTATCAGCATTTTATTTACCTTTTTCCTTACTATGCATATAATAGGTTAGCTCCTTTTATTATTAGAACTTATCTGTGCTCATATTTTAGACAAACATTCTGTCAAATGACTTTTTTTAACAAAATTAGCTCTTACCTTGTAGCTGTCCATTTATACCTTTCCTTCTTTGATCAGCAGCCCCATATTTTCCAACATATTTCTGAAGAAGGCTTTTAGAAATATGCTGTAATAATTAGTGTCAACAATAAGTTATATAAATACTTCACAGGTTCTAAGCAAATAACCGAATTTAAAATTTTAAGAGCAGTCCAGCTTACAAGTAAGAGAAGCATATATTGATACTAAAGTGAGTTTTTCCCAGTAAATATCTTCAAAAAGTTATAGCAATATTTAAGAGCAGTATTTATTTCCTTAGCTTCCCAAATATGCTAGGCACTTATTTACAACCTTTCTTTACACATATAAAAATGACAATAAATATAGTTATTCTATTTCATATGCCCTGGCCATTCCCCAGTGCTAAAAACAAAATGATATTTGAATGAGATCCACTGTTCCAGGACTCGGTCCATTCTTTCCTCTTCCTAGACTATCCCTGTGATAGGGATGGTGCATTCTTACCTTTCAGGCAGCAGCTTCAGTACCAAACTCAGAAGGATCTTCTCTGACTATGAAATTCCACACCCATTTCCATGCCCAGGGTGAGCCCACAGTGGCTACACTCCCCACCCACATGTTCACAGGAACCACAGAAAGGATCTGTGTGGCCTCAGTGTGAGCCCAGAACCCTCTGCAATGACCCACCCCAGGCCCTCAGTGAAATCTGAGCCTCAGAAGCTGGATACAGTGATTCCTAGAGAACCAGCTATCCCCCATGCCCTATCATGGCATTACAGCACGCTCAGTCATAGCATGCAGGGCTCCACAGGCACAGGGAGCAGGCTGTCTGTCTATAGCCTAGAGGTTATCCCAGAGCCAGCTGCTTTTCAGTGCTCCAGCTTGGTAGGTTGAGTCTGGGTGCACATCATAGAGTAAGGGGCGGAAAATGCCTCTCAAGCCTCAGTGGGCTTCCTGCCCCCTGCCAGCCAACAAGCCAGAATCAAAGTCAATGGGGACTTCGGGTTTATCCCTCCAATAACATTCCCTAGTTGTGCATGCGAGCAAGCCACAACAGACTCTGCTTGTCTTATTAAGATGGTGTTTCTTCCCTGCTAGTTTCCAGGTGCCCTTATGGGGGATCAGAAGAAAACCATGTGTTCTCCCTTCATGAGGTTAGGTGGACACCCTGACCCTGCTAGTGTTCCAGGCCAAAATCAAAACAAGTTTGGTGTGCAAAGATCTCCTTTTGGTGATATCACCAGTCAAACAGGCTGCTGCAGACTCCTCTCATTTCGCTTCAAGAAGATGGTATCTTCTATAGTCCCTGGCTGCGGGAGTTCCTGGTGATGTCCCCACTCACTCCTGGGTGTTTGTACTGTCCACACTGCTCCATGGTATCTCTCTTCTTTCCGTAGAATTTCCACTGCAAACCTCTCTTCAGCTTCTCCTGGGAATACAGTTACTCTGCTTTTCTTTATCTCTCTCAGGCAAAAATCAACACGTTTCTCCTTTTTTAACAATCTTGGATCTCCCTTTTAATACCTTATTTCTAAGTGCTCTAGGAAATGTATAAATATTACCTAATTTTCAATAGCTCACAGCGATGAAGGAGCTTATATGAATACTTATAGTACCAAATATGAAAATTTCTAAAATTTTAATCTTCAGAATGTAATATAAGGACTTAAGGTAGATTTTTTTTGAACAACAGTCCAAAATATTTCTGGTGCCGGCGCTGTGGTGCAAAGGGTTAATGCCCAGGCCTGAAGTGCCGGCATCCCAGATGGGCACCGGTTCTAGTCCCGGCTCCTTCTCTTGTGATCCAGCTCTCTGCTATGGCCTGGGAAAGCAGAAGGTGGCCCAAGTGTTTGGGCCCCTGCACCCATGTGGGAGACCTGGAGGAATCTCCTGGCTTCAGATCGGTGCAGCTCTGGCTGTTGCAGGCATCTGGGGAGTAAACCATGGATGGAAGCCTCTCCATCTCTACCTCTCTAACTCTGTCTTTCCAAATAAATAAAATTAATCTTTTTTTTTTTTGACAGGCAGAGTGGACAGTGAGAGAGACACAGAGAGAAAGGTCTTCTTTTCCCATTGGTTCACCCCCACAATGGCCACTGTGGATGCTGCTCTGCAGCCGGTGCACCGCACTGATCTGAAACCAGGAGCCAGGTGCTTCTCCTGGTCTCCCATGTGGGCGCAGGGCCCAAGCACTTGGGCCATCCTCCACTGCCTTCCCAGGCCACAGCAGAGAACTGGACTGGAAGAGGAGCAACCGGGACAGAATCCAGTGCCCCGACTAGGACTAGAACCTGGTGTGCCAGTGCTGCAGGCATAGGATTAGCCTATTGAGACATGGTGCCAGCCAATAAAATAAATCTTTTTAAAAAAATTCTGAAATTAAGTTTTTTCATATGCTGTTAAGTGTTTCTGCTTCTAGAACTTATTGTATTGGGAAAAACATGTATTCTCTTATATGCAGAGTTTTAGCTATGCAATTAATGGAATGACTTAGAAAAAAGAGTGGGATCCATTGTGACCCAAAATTGAAATTTCCAAATTTCTAATATCATTATAGTCAAATTTCAGAACCAGGAACAGAAATGGGGGAAAATTGTCTCCTAAAAATTACATGATGGCAAAATAAAAGATCTAAGAAAAGAAAAAAAATTCCCTGACATATGCTAACAGTTTCAGAACTGAAGCACACTAGGGAGATCTCATGATTACTATAACAACTAATTTGGTTCATTCATGACTTCTTTAGGCAAACCCATTCTAAAAGGTTGATATGATTTGAAAGTCACAGTGTTTTACAAAGGCACCCTTGACCAAATTTTATATTCCCTTTAGTGCAGTAAAGTGTTTCCTATTAATGTTCCCCTATATATTTCTCAGCCCATTCTTTTCGCTCTTACCTTTTTAAAGTGTATACTAATTTTTGATATTTACCAAACTAAAAGCATTTTAAAATGAAAACTAATCATATTTCTACAAAATTATTTTCTCTAACCAACTTTCCATTAAACATGTGAGATGATGATACATAGAGCACTGCTCAATTTTAAAAGTAAATAATATATAAAACTAAATTCCGACCAAGAACATTTGTTTCATAATAGAGCATTTACCTTGACATCAAAATCGTGGTCTTTTTCTTCTGATTTAGACAATGGATCACCAAGATGAAGTTTGATGGCAAGTCTTTAGAGAAAAATGCATAAAAGTGTGAGAGATCAGTTATCTGTATATTCGATTATTCTTTATATAATTAAATTTGCTCTTTTAAAAAGATTTTTTTATTTATTTGAAAGTCAGAGTTGCAGAGAGAGAGAAGGAGAGGAAGAGAAAGAGAGAGAGGTCTTTCATCCTCTGGCTCACTCCCCAGTTGGCTGCAATGGCCAGAGCTGTGCCAATCCAAAGCCAGGAGTCAGGAGCTTCTTTCAGGTGTCCCATGTGGGTGCAGGGGCCCAAGCACTCAGGCCATCTTCTGCTGCTTTCCCAGCCCATAGTAGAGAGCTGGACTGGAAGAGGAGCAGCTGGGACTAGAACCTATATGGGTGCATTAACCTGTGCCCCAGCACAGGCCCCTCATTACTTCAATTTTAATTCTCAACTTGCTGATACCGGACAGAAAAACAAAGTTTTGAAATATGCTAGAGTTCTGAGAGAATATGTGTACTATGTAATACGTGTTGAGGTCAAATTTGATAAATGGATTGCAGAAATGATTAAATACAGTTGGAAAGTTCAACATCTTTTTAAAGAAAAACTCCACAAGGTAAAGAAATAATTTTTCTATAGTAATGACCAGAAGGACACATAATATAAAATGGATATTATCAACACATAAGCAATAAAGTTTATAGTATGAAAAATATATAATTATAAGCATAAATAATAATAGAAACCCAGATAAAAAATTTCCTTTACTTTGGAAGAGGTTAAAAGTTAGTAAAAATAATCCATAAACATTTAATTGCAAGTAACTCATTTTGTCTTGCAAGATTCATATTTTTCCTCTTTCCAAGGATTCTTCTGTTATTAACATTTTATTAGAATTTTTATAAAAAAGAAAATTTCACATATAAATCACCAGCCTGAAATATCACCTTTTATCATATTTTGTACATTTTCTTAGCTAACATATGCATAAACTGATTTTTTCCTTACGTGGCATACCAGATATATCTGTGCATGTCCACATATATCTGTCTATGCTACTTTCAGTGGTCATACATGACTGCATCCTGTAGATGCATTATAGTTGGTAACATCCATTGGGAGTTCTTCTTAGTAAGTTGCTATTTTAAGTAGTGCTGGGTAAATAAATTGATTTATCTTTGGATACTTTTGAAATATACTGTTGTATAATATAATTGAAGAGTAGAATGCATGCATTTTTAAATGTTGTACAATACATAACATGAAATTGTTTATTTTAAAAGTCATAGGCAACATAACATTTAAGCAACACTGTACATTCTGATCTTTATTCTCACAAATTGATAGAAAACAGTATTTTAATTCCCATTTTAACTTAAAGTTTTTGTCTTGAGGCCTGACATTGTGGTGCAATGAGTTAAGCTGCCACTTGGAATTCCAGCATCCTATATCAGAGTTCTGATTTGGGCCCCGCCTGCTGAACTTTGATCCAATGTCTTGCTAATGTGCTTGGGAAAGCAGTGGAAGGTGGCTTAGGTATTTGGGCCCCTGAAACTCATGTAGGAGACCAGGATGGGGTTCCTGGATCCTGGCTTCAGCCTGGCCAGGCTTGGCTGTTGTGACTATTTGATAAGTGAACTATAGATAAGACTTCTTCTCTCTCTCCCTCCCTCCCTCCCTCCCTCTCTCCCTCCCTATCTGTATCTCCTTCCATCCCTCTCTCCCTCCTACTCTTTTCTCTCCACCAACTCTTCCCAGCTCTGTAACTCTGTCTTTCAAATAAATTATTTTTAGAAAATTTTATTTAATAAATATAAATTTCTTTTTTTTGTTTTTATTTGACAGGAAGAGTTATATAGACAGTGAGAGAGACAGAGAGATAGGTCTTGTGGGGAGCAACTCGGACTATACTGTTACTGGAATTAAGACTTATTCTATGCATCTGCTCTCCCACAATGTGGCGCTGGGAGAGGAGCGTACAGCTTCTACCCAGCTGCCCCTTACCAACTTGAGTGCTGACCTCCAGGAGCTGATCCTGCTCCTGATTGGAGGAGAGCAGCGTACTCGGCATGTGGGCAGCTGAGTTGGGATTGGCGGAGGAGGACTATAAAGGAGGAGAGAGACGGCATGCACCAGGAACATCTGAGGGAACACCTGTGCAGCCCCCGAGAGAGCCGGCCGGCGGTGTGCCGCTCCCCCGCGGAAGTGGGGAATGTGGCAGGGGGAACCGCCCTTCCACAGAGGTGGAAGGGACAGTAGCCAACCCGGGAAGAACCAGCAGCAAACCCGGGGAGGGCCGAGCAGACGAAAGAACAGCGCAGGGTCCTGTGTCGTTCCTCCACAAAGACGGGGAGCGACATAATGGTGCCGTGACTCGGATATGAAGCCTAGGCAGGGTTTAGTGTCGTTCCTCCACGAAGAGGGGGGGCAACATAATGGTGCCGTGACTCGGATAGGAAACCTAGGAGGGAAGAAACGGGAAGAAGTGGGAAAATATCGGAGAGAGATACTAGCAAAGAGCCTAGGGAAAAGCCGGACGGAAAAGGTGCCGGAAGAAGCTATTGAAAGCCTAGGCATAGACTTGGATACGGACTGTGGGAAAGAAGTTAGTATTTAAAGTGAAAGCAAGAAGAAACTTAGACTTGGATGCGGACTATGGCGGGGAAGCTAGGAGATTGAAAGTGAAAGTGAAAGCTAGAAGAAACTTGGATACGGGCTGTGGGGAGAAGCCAGGAGAAATGAGGGAGGAATATTGTTGGAAGAAAACTTAGGGAAACATACCGGGTAGAGAAAAATATGTTAGGGAGGATGTAGCCACGGGGGCAGGCTGAGGCGGAGACGAAAGCTACCTTGGGATTTGTCGAGTCAGCCCGGGGAATAAGGGGCGAAAAGTTAAAACCAGAAGTGGAAACGTAAGCCAGGTTGGAATCCGTCAGATTAGCCCGGGGAGCAAAAGACAGGAAGCCAAACCATAAGGCGGAAACGTAAGCTATAGGTTGAATTCGCCAGGTTAGCCCGGGGGACTTAGATTGAATACTAGTGGCGGAAACGTGAGCTGGGGCTGTGTGACTCGCGGAAGCCGCCGTGTGCAGAGAGAGCACGGGGCGTGAATAGATAGGGAACGCGGGGCTGGCGCGAGGCCGTGGTGCAGACGCGAAGGGCGTGGAGACCGCGGAGTGCGCGAAGCCAAGCCGCGCAGATGGGAGAAGCGCGGGCTGAAGCGGCTCAGAGCCGGGAAGCTGCCGAGAAGCAGCCTTGGGGCGGGTGCCGGGAAGCCGCAGGGATAAGAGAAACAGAAGTTTAGAAGTAAAATGAGAGAAATAGGAATGCTAGTAGATAGAAGCAAAATAGGAGAAATAGGAATGCCCAAAGATAGAGAAATAGAGAAAGGCCTCCCCACAACACAGCAATGAGAGAGCTTGGATTCGGTCTGCCTGATTAGGACGATAAGCACCTGCGGGCGGCTAGCAGCTTATGCGCTGCAGGTCACCGAAGACAGGCACGAATTAACACCAATAAGTCTCCCCACAATACGGCAATGAGAAGGCTTGGGTTCGGTTTGCCTGATAGGACTTGTAAGCACCTGCAGGCAGTTCTAGCAGAATGGAGCATGCGCTGCAAGGCACTGAACTCAGGCACGCATCAGCGCCTAAAAACCTCCTCACAACATGGCGAAGAGAGGACCCGGATTCGGTTTGCCTGATTGATAGGACTTGTAAGCACCTGTGGGCAACTCTAGCAAGCAGAGCAGAGTGTGTGCCGTGGGGCACCGAAGACAGGCGCGTATCAACGCCAAAAAATAAAAAGAAAGGGGGATCTGTGGGGAGCAACTTGGACTATACTGTTACTGGAATTAAGACTTATTCTATGCATCTGCTCTCCCACAATGTGGCGCTGGGAGAGGAGCGTACAGCTTCTACCCAGCTGCCCCTTACCAACTTGAGTGCTGACCTCCAGGAGCTGATCCTGCTCCTGATTGGAGGAGAGCAGCGTACTCGGCATGTGGGCAGCTGAGTTGGGATTGGCGGAGGAGGACTATAAAGGAGGAGAGAGACGGCATGCACCAGGAACATCTGAGGGAACACCTGTGCAGTCCCCGAGAGAGCCGGCCGGCGGTGTGCCGCTCCCCCGCGGAAGTGGGGAATGTGGCAGGGGGAACCGCCCTTCCACAGAGGTGGAAGGGACAGTAGCCAACCCGGGAAGAACCAGCAGCAAACCCGGGGAGGGCCGAGCAGACGAAAGAACAGCGCAGGGTCCTGTGTCGTTCCTCCACGAAGACAGGAAGCGACATAATGGTGCCGTGACTCGGATATGAAGCCTAGGCAGGGTTTAGTGTCGTTCCTCCATGAAGAGGGGGAGCGACAGGTCTTCCTTCCATTGCTTCACCCCCCAAATGGCCACTATGGCCAGCATTGCGCCGAAATGAAGCCAGGAGCCAGGTGCTTCTTCCTGGTGTCCCATGCAGGTGCAGGGGCCAAGCACTTGGGCCATCCTCCACTGCCCTTCCAGGCCACATCAGAGAGCTGGACTGGAAGAGGAGCAACCGGGACTAGAACCTGGCACCCATGTGGGATGCTGGTGCCACAGTTGGAGAATTAACCAAAGGAGCCACGGTGCCGGCCCCAATAAATTTAAATTTCATAAGTACAACTTTTGGTTTACAGCTATTCTTCCCCCCATACCCACCCTCCCACCCCCAAACCGCCCCACCTCCTATTCCCTCTCCCATCCCATGCTTCATTAAGATTCATTTTAAATTATCTTTATACACAGAAGATCAACTCTATACTAAATAAAGATTTCAACTGTTTGCACCCACAAAGTATAAACTACTGTTTGAAGACTAGTTTTACTGTTAGTTCTCATAGTACAACTGATTAAGGACAGAGGTCCTACATGGGGAGCAAAGTGCACAGTGAATCCAGTTGTTGATTTAACAATTTACACTCTTATTCATGATCTCAATGATCCCCTGAGTCTCCTGTCATGAGCTGCCAAGGCTATGGAAGCCTTTTGAGTCCACAAACTCCATCAGTATTTAGAAAGGGCCACAAGCAATGTGGAAGCGCTCTCTTCCCTTCAGAAAAAAGTACACCCTGCTTTGATGACCCCTTATTAGCCATATCTGAATGCCTTAAGGTCTGATTCTGAGGCCAGAGTGCTGTTTAGGACATTTGTCATTCTATGAGTCTGCTCTGTATCCCACTTCCCATGTTGGATCATTCTCTCTTTTTAATTCTATTATTATTAGCAGAAACTTGATCTTATTTATGTGATCCCTTTGATACTTAGTCCTATCTATATGATCAGTTACACACTTAAAATGACCACTTTAACGTGTAAGATGGCATTAGCACCTGCCAACATAATGGAATTTGGAGTCCCATGACAAATTCTTAGCTTTACTCTTAGGTGTAAGTCTGTGGGAACATGTGCCGAACTGTATATCTCCTCCCTCTCTTATTCATACTCATATTTTTTTAACAGGGATCAATTTTCAGTTGCATTTAAACAACTAACAATAATTTTGTGTTAAGTAAAGAGTTCAACCAATGGTATTAAATAAAAAAAGAAAATACTAAAAAGAATAAAATAGTAAGCTGTTCCTAAACAGCCAGAACAAGGGCTGATCAAGTCATTGCTTCTCATAGTGTCAGTTTCACTTCTACAGGTTTCCTTTTAGGTGCTCAGTTAATTGTCACAGATCAGGGAGAATATATGATATTTGAATATAGCCCTACCGTACGCCCTAGCCATCTCACTCTTCGGAATTTACCCAAGGGAAATTAAATCAGCAAATAAAAGAGCTATCTGCACCTCCATGTTTATTGCAGCTCAATTCACAGTAGCTAAATGCCCGTCAATGGAAGACTGGATAAAAAAATTATGGGATATGTAAACTGGGGAATACTACACAGTGGTATAAAATGAAATCTGGTCATTTGCAACAAAACGGAGGAATCTAGAAAACACCATACTGAGTGAAATAAGCCAGTCCCAAAGGGACAATTAGCAAATAAATAAATTATTAAAAATTCTTTCTCTTACCAAGGACAATAAATCCTTTTTTCTATGCCATTGGTTGCTAACTGGCAAAAAAGTACTTTGTTTATTTCAAAGAATTCTCTGTAAAGTGGATTTTTCATCTGAAATATATATTTTGTAAGTGTTTTGGAAAATAGTTGTCATTTATTTTGGTATTTCTGTTATACAAGTCATTTTAATTTTTAAATTTATTATTTATTTTCTTTTTGTTTAAAAAGAAGAGAGCTAGCAAGTGAATGAGGCAGAAAGAACTTTCCATTTTCTGGTTGATTCCTCAAGTGCCCGCAACAGCCAGATCTGGGGCAGGCAGGAACTCAGAAATCTGAGTCTCCCATTTGGGTTCCAGGGACCCAACTACTTGCACCTTCACTTCCATCAGCCCCAGGTTTACATCCCCAGAAAGCTGGAGTTGGAAGCAGAGCTGAGACTTCACCGCAGGCATCCATGGAATGCAGGTGTCTCAGGTGGCATCTGAACCCCTGTGCCAAATGCCAGGGGGATTTAGTTTTTATTTTACTCAGTGAACCTTCAGAACGCTTGCTTTTGAGGAAATTGTTGGTAAGGTTTTTGACCACACAAAGCCATTGATAGGCACTGTGTTTTCCCTTAGCGTGTTTCTCGTTTTGTGTATTTAAAATTGGTAATATTTAGTACATCAAGAATGTAGTTTTGTGACATAAAATCCTAGCCAGTTTCCAAATTACCAGGCATCATTTGTAAATATTCCACCTTTGCCTAGTAATATGAAACTTAACCACTATCAAATCGTAAATTCTTACATATATTTGGATTTTTTAGTCACTTATCTTCATTTATTGGTCTGTTCAGTGGTCAGTAAAATATGGAAATTTGCCCATTTTTTTATAACCACAAGGCCATTCTTTATATATTACAAATCAGTGTCATCAAAATTATAAGAGCATGTGTAACTCAAAAAGTTTAAACCCCTCCTGTTTTATTTGGCTATATAAAATAGAAAAACAGATGAGGAGCTCACATTTTGAGAAAAAAAAATGAGTCTTCCTGTTCAGGAACATGAAACAATCTTCCCGCTTCAATGTTTCCTTCTCAGATCTTTCAGAAGGGTAGGTGTGCGCTGATAGGAAATGTGTGCACGGATATAAAAGGGATACTGGATTCCACTCAAAGAATTTCAGCCAGGAAACTGATATATTATGGAAATTGTTTCTCTCATCTCCACTTTTCTATAATGCATACAGCAGTGTGTGTGTGTGTGTGTTTCACGTGTACACTAAGCTTTATAGAGTTTGGTTGATGATGTCACTTTAAGTGGCCAATACAGCAGTCTGTGAGGAGAACTGTGAGTAGACGAGAAGCAGCTGAAGTTTCGGCTCTGTTGCAGCTTCTCAGAAGCCGGCCGAGGCGCTCGGGTTCCCTGTCCCAGGCGCTGCGGTGTCAGCACAGGTGGCGACCCTGCATCGCGGTGACAGGAGGGCCCCGGGAGGTGCGGGCTTCTCCCGTCACTGCCAGCTCACCGTCCCCATACCTCTTCTGGTCCCTGCCAGTTTCTCCCAGCCAAATCTTCTCGTGGACCCTGCGGCGCGGACAATAGACCAGCCGCGATTGATTCCCGGAATCCTCAGCGGTAGCACCAGAGAAGCCCAAGAGCCGCCGGCTCCTCCTACCCGCCAAGGTGAAAATCTTCTTCATCGCCCCTGCCGGTGGCTCTGGAGCCCTGGCTCTCTGGGCGGATAACAGTGGCCAGCCAGGGAATGCCTGTGCGGAGAGGGTGGGGGCGGCCGGTTCGCTGCGCATGTGCAAGCTCCAGGGGTTCCCAAACAGCGATTATTCTGCCTGTAAAATTGAGGATACTTGCCTGAATGCTAGGGACGTTTTGCGAAAGAAAGACTCATCGCTGTGCTCAAGCCATCTCTGCACTTACCTGGGACTCCAGGGGTGGGAAACTTCACCACGATGAAGGCCTCATTTCCGGGAAAACGCTCCTTGCCCCTGGTGTATGACCCCTTCTGCATCCTTCTGGGTCCCAGCCGGTATCCCTTGAAATTTAGGGGGTCCACAACAAAAGGCTGTTTTCATGAGTTCCTGCAGGTGGCGGTATGTGTCATTATGTGAAAGTCTGTGAGAACTCAGTGCGCATCTTGCAGAAAACACACAACCCCACTTATGCACACCTCGTGTTGTTCGCTCTTTGGCTCAGGGTTACCTTTAAGGTTTTCTGACTTTCACTTCTTGCGATTTTCCCTAAGTGAATCTTTAGTCCATGACGACTTTTGGAGCATAGTGTAATATTTAAGAGCTTCTTTTAAAAACAGCTTTTCAGAGACCTTCTTTGTACCCAACAGTTCATCTTTTGGCATTAGGTTAAAGGTCACTTTATTTTATCTGAAGTCCCTAGGTTCTGTTTCTGAGTGATACTGCTTCGTGAAACAGAACAGCACTGCCTTTGCTTCTTTATCAATAAAATGTACAGCATTTTGATGTCCGTTACAGTATCAAGTTTCTGCCTCCTTATTCCTCTTTTTAGTGTTCTTTTGGTAGTGTTTACATTATTTTAGATGAATTGTTAATTATTTTGCCAAATCGGAGGGTTCCTTAGTGGGATTTGATTTTACTTGAGTTAGGAAAATAATTTTAACAGAATCAATCTTTTGTAACAGTCCTATTGGGTAAATATTGTCTTTGTTTAGTTCTTAATTTAGAACTTTATTTATTTGAGAGAGAGCGAGCGCCCCAAGCTCCTCCTCTGGTTCTTACTCCAAATGCCCTTGATGGCTAGGATTGGGCCACACTGAAGCCAGGAGCTAGGAACTCAATCACAGTCTCCCATTTGGGTTACAGGGACCCAAATACTTGTGCCATCACCTGTGACATACCAGGATGCACGTTAGTAGGAAGCTGGAATTGAGAGGAGCTGGGGAAGGGGCAGTGTTGTGACGTGGTGTTAAAGCTGCCGCCTGTGACGCAGCATCCTGTATGGGCCATGGTTTGTGTCCTGGTGACTCCACTTACCATCCAGCTGCCTGAGAATGGTCTGGAATAAGCAGAGGAAGCAGGCTCAAGTGTTGGGCCCCTGCTGCTGACGTGGGAGGCCCAGACATTGCTAGTTTCTGGCTTCATTGTCTCTCTCAACTCTGGCTTTCAAAATAAAAATAGTTAAAAAAAAAAAAGCAGAGAGGAGCTGTAACTCAAAACCTGATACTCTGAAATGGAATGTGGGTGTTCCAACTGGTGTCTTAACTGGCAGGCCACAGGTCTACCCCTGTACTGCACATTTTACATGAATTATTGTGAATTACCATCTCAAACAGTTTTTGCAACAAGACAAACTTTTACCTCAATTTTCTATCAACTTTTTGAAATACCCACATTTGTGTATATGTGATTTCAATAACTTGAGTAAGAAACATGTGAGTACAACTTCCAAACAAGGTTTTAAAGTATTTAACTGCCTAACACCAGTTTCTTTCTTGGTCCTTCCTGATTTTCCCATTATCTCCAGCTGAGCAGAGTTGGAACCCTGAAAGCCTCCAGCCCTGGGTATGCTGCATTGCTGTTGATGACAGGCCATAGAGACATACCAGTTTAGATGCTCTACCCTGATCATGCCCATAGCACATACAAGCTAAAAGTTTGTTGCAGTTCCCAATAGTCTTCCAACATTAGCATGAAATCTATGAAGAATAAATGAAAATTAATACCAATATTTCTGTTCTCACTTCTGATTTTTTAAGATTTATTTTATTTATTTGAATGAGTGAGTTACAGGCGAAATGATTTATGAGAAAAGGTGCATTGCTAATCCACTTGAATTGACACCCAGTCAGCAAAGTTTCCTGGCCTCATCCCTAAAACATCAACTGAGGTTTCCATTATCCATGGAGAAATACCCATGATTTCACTTTCAATATTAAACCATGGCCATCATTTATAACTTTACTATTCACATTGAAGTGAGGATTAAATTTTGTTTTATATTGTTCAGATGACTGCTGAGGTGTCTGAACACCTGCATTGACATGTTTCCTATTTCATAGTCCATATTGCCAAGTTTTTCATGCTACTTCTGGAATCTGCCTTAACTTGTGTTTCTCTGCCTGTCTTTGCACATGTTTTTACTGTGTCATTTGAATGGTGGAAGACTATCATTGACCTTTAATAAATGGTAACCTCTCTATTATGGATTGGATATGGCTTGCTCCCCTAGCTCATTTAAACTCCAGTCTTATGTTAACAATTGATCAATTTAAAATAGATACTTGTTCTAATTATGGCTTTCATTAGGTGAATCTGCTGGAGGAGACTTTAGGTCTTGCAGGCTTGCCCTCAGAGAGTGGTTCTCGAGAGAAGGTTGGTTATTTAACCTTGGCATGCTTGCTGTGTCTCTCACTGTGCTTCCAGGCTCACCATGGGATCATCCCTCCACACAGGCTTCACCATCGCCAGCCTCACCAGAGCTAGTCTATGTGGCTGTCCGATATTCAACTAAGGATCTCCGAGCTGTAAGCAAAAATAAGCATTTTCTTTCCTGAGTAGCTCCTCTCTTGTATGTTAAAGTAATGAAAAGCTGACTAACCTTCCATACCAATCACAGGAGAAAGCACAGCCCTCCTGTATGAGGTGTTAAGCAGCAAGGTAGGTGCCATGCATACCAGAGCTGGCAATTTTTTCTTTCCATTTACTAGTCCTCTGCACCTTAAGGCAGGCAGCTCACATCATACACCCAGAAACCCCAAAGTGATGTCAGTGGGGGCAAGTCAGTCACTGTGTCAGCTCTGAATTTTGCAGTGTTTTGGAATGCCTAGATCATGATACTGCTACTACTATGTGTTCAGGTCATATTTGATAAATGGATTGCAGGAAAGATTTAATATAGTTGGAAAGTTCAACATCTTTAAAGAAAAACTCCACATCTAAAGAAAGAAATAATTTTTCTATAGTAATGACTATTACTATTTGCTGTTTTTTAATTTTCATAAGGACAGATAATATAAAATGTTTATTATTAATACATAGAAAATAAAGTTCTACACTTCCTCCTCCTATTCCCCCCCCCACTTACAACCAGGAGCTCCATTCTCTCCTTTGTACTCTTATGCCCTTCACTGGTGCCTCTGTTGTGATCACCAGCTCTTTACTGTGTGCTGTGTGTCCCATCCCTGTGAAGTTATCATTCTTCAAAGTCAGGGACAGATCTTACCCCTTCCAGAGCCAGGCACATTACCCCTCTCCCATGTCACATTTGCATCTTTTTGCTTTTGTAGGCCATCTCTTTCCTCATCTAAATGGACACCTGCTGTCACCTGCTGTTGTGGTGGTGATGTAGCCCACTGTATGGCATCAGGATATCTGATCCAAGTTACAGGGCCCCCAGACAGCCTCACCCTTGTATTGTAAATCCCTGCGGTACCATCTGGGACATTTTTGTAATGATTTACAGTGAGAGAAAAGATCGGTATAGTTTACAAGTCAGTTCCCTCAGTGAAGATCATCATACCAGACATTGGAGGTGGAGGTGCTGGATGAGGTCCAAGAGCCCATGAGCATGTAGAGGTGACTGGTAGCCCATGAATGGTGCTGACGGCATACCCATGGGGCTCAGGCACATAGGGGAATCCTAGGAAAGAAGAGGATAATCCTACATCCATATTGAAGGGCAGAGCACGAGTTCACGTGTGCAAATATATCAGTCTGATGGATGCAAGCAACACCAATGAATGCTGAACCAGAGTAGAGGAAGGGATAGGTGCTTCTCCACCTGATATCAAATAAGGAGCATCAGAGTCACAAAACTCTCCTCTTTCACTGGGTCCTGGCAGCCTGAGGAATGAAGGGAAGTCACAGGGATAAAAGGATGTGGCCTCACATCTGCATGTGTGCAGGCAAAGAACAAAGAAGAGAGGGACTATCCCAGAACATAAGCAGAGCCTTTACTGGTTTGCTGAGTTAAAGACACATTCCATAGACAATGTCTATGTCCAGGACCACCCCCAGCCTCCCATCCTTAGTTGTGTTCTCCAGGGCTGTGGATATCATTGATCACCCACGTGGAAATCTGATGAGTTTTCTCTCTTAAAATGCACAAGCCCCTTGGAGATATCTGAAAGGTGAATCATGACAGACTGGTTTTCCTCCACCCCCCACTGTAATTCAAATTTAAAGCCCAAGCTATTGTATGACATAGAAAAGTGACATATCCACTTTCCTTTGAGTTTCTATAAAGTTTGAAAGTTAGAGTTAAGATGATTTGCTGCTAAGGCCTTATACTTTTTACTAATGTTTTATTTACTCTTTAAATCCATTCATGAGAGAGACTTGTGAAACCTCTCACCATGCTTGTATGTTAGGTTCTACCTGAAGTACTGTGATCAGTTATTTAGTATATTTTGCCCCCATCAGTGACTGTGGGAAACACGAGGAGTTCCAACAGAAAGGATCTACCCAGAAGGGGGCCACTGAGGAGCTACAGGAAGAACCAGAGTCAGAAGTAGAAAGAAGTTTGCAGAGGTTCTGTTCTTGGTTTGTCTCCTTGTGCTGGCTCAGCCGGGCAGGGTTGTTCTACACATCAGGTGGGGTTACATGGCAGGGAATTGGTCAGGAGAGTATGAACATCCCAGGTGGGAGAGGTGACCACCAAAGAGGAGAACAGAGACCCAGAGTCCTGGTTTGTGCCATCCCTCACTTACTCCTGAGACTCCCATCCTTATGTGTGCCCAACTGGTCTGTGGATCAACTCCCACTGATCTCTGAACCCTGCTCCCAAACCCTACTTTGACCCTGACACTCTTCACCCTGCTCTCCTCTTCCTGCCACACTGCTCCTCATCCCCAACCTAATTGTGACCTATTACTGCCACACCCCCTCCCCCACCTAATGGATAGCCAATCACTGCCCTGCCCTGTTGGCAAGCCAATTGTGAGCTCAGTCCTTGCCCCGCCCTAAGTCACACCCTTCTCCTCTATCCCCCACCCTAGTCTCTCACTCCTGGTAACTCAGTGCACTGAGAGGACCTGGACATGAAGGTATGGAGGTGAATCTTCTGGCTCCCTGTGCTGGGGTTGCCCAGTCACACAGCACAGAATGTGAGTAAACACCAGATTCACTTTGGTCTCTTTCCTTCTATTGGCTGTGTCCCACTGTGGTTTAGATAACACCATTTCACTGGCTCTTGCACAGCCATCCAGTCCTTTCCAAAGATGAAGTTAGATGAAAGTTAGACATCACAGGTGTCGTGGCCAGGCTGACAAACCTCTGCCACACCTGTGACATCAACTTCTGCTTGATCAACAGCAGGAAAGCCTGACAGGGTGGAATCCTGAAAACAGTAACCTCATAGTATCAAAAGAGGATGTGGGGATATGCTAGAAGCCACTGGATTACATGTTGTAGTGGTGAAAATAACACAGGAAACACTGATTTCTTAGGAGTCATGATTGTTAGCCTGGTTCCTGCAGGATCTGTGGGAGATCCTCAGCTGCTGCTCCTTTGGTTCCATCACACACGTAGCAGTGTCTCTGAGATAAGACTCATGTGTGTTGACACCAGGCAGCCTTGAAACAGTGGTACCGAGTGGGTGGTGTTAGTACTAGATTGTTGCAAGTGAACTGTCACTTCTGCTGTGGATTATCTGCTTTGTTGACTTTTGGTAACTTTTGAGTCATTCTTTTCCTCAGCTCTTGGAGGCTGTCCCTAGGGACTCTATTTGAAGGGAGCCCAGAGACAGACACGAGATGTGAAAATAAGTACCTGCATCCTGCCAGGATGCTCATAATAAGGGAGGCATGCAGAGTGATATGAACAAGAGGTGAATGAGTTACCCTCCTTCCTTGTAAGAGCTGTGTCATGTGCCGACTGCTACTTCATCCAAATGAGAAAGAGTGCGTACTGTTAGGAGTACACACTGTCCATTAGAGTCCATACTGTCCTTAAATGCCAGATTTCTGCTGGAAAGTATTCATTCTTACATTAAGAAATCACACTTCTCCTATACCCAGGAGAGAAAGGAGAGCGACTGAGAACAACACACAGATATAAGTAAATTTGCATGAATTAGCAAGCATCAGATTCTTAGGAACCTCTTCCCATGAGAAGAAACAACCCTTGCACATGACTAGCTCCATTCAATGGGGGAGTCTCTTCCATTTTTCAGAGTGTACTAGGCTGTGTTTCACTGAGGCACAAAATATGTTTAGAACTTGTGTAAGAGTTGTTCACATGAATTTTTTAAAAATTTATTTAGCTGAAAGGCAGAGTCACAGAGAGGCAGAGGCAGAGAGAGATAGAGGGAGGTCTTCCATCCACTGACTCACTCCTCAAATGGCCACAATAGCCAGCCATAGCTGAGCCAACCTGAAGTCAGAAGCCAGGATCCTCCTCCGGGTCTCCCACATGGGTGCAGGGGCCTAAGCACTTGAGCCATCCTCCACTGCCTTCCCAGGCCTTAGCAGAGAGTTGGATCAGAAGTAGAGCAGCTGGGTCCAGAACTGGCATCATTCAGTACACCATATTGTTGGCCCCATTCACATGAATATGATACAACCAGTCAATTGGTAAATTCAGAAAGAACATAAGTGAGGTGATAGTGCTAACTACTGCACCACTTCTAGGTGGGTGGTCCTGGTTTGTGAGAGATAAATGCAGTAAAGGTGTACAAGGAACTGGTAAATAAGTGATCATTCACCTATCCATTTGACTGAATTCCAACAATAAAATTTTATGTGTTTGCTATTTTTGTAGAATTGTTTATATTTTTATTCATATCCTAATATTTCCCCCAACAATCAAAACATTTAATTTTTTAACATGACAATTATTGATCCCTCCCTAAAACACAGGATGTAATTGATGAGGGACCAATAAAATGTGGTAGATATTTGAGTAGATTTGCACTTGAGATGTTGTCCCCAGAGAAGCAAATGGGGAAGAACTAATGAGTAGAAGAAAATAGAGTGAGACATGACCACTTACCATTAGGACACAGAGCAAGAAGGTAGAACAAGAAATTCGATGTACATAAGAAAAAAGGAGGGGAGAGGATCAGGAAGAGGAGTAACAGCTGATTTGTTTGGCACAGGATGAATGTGGAATTTAATTCCATCTGTGTGCACGAGGGATGAGATAGACAGTGGCAGTGCAAATTGAAATTTGGAAAGAAGAACAAAGAATATGATGGAAAGAAGTGACACTTTGTAGGACACCTCATGTCTGACATTTCTGAAGTTAAATAGGTGGGGACTTCAACTGGCAACCAGACATGAATGACAGCTTACGTGTGATATCCTGCCTGCACATAGGGATTTGGGAAGCAGCAGAATTGCAGCAATGTCTGAAGCCATCCCAGTTAATGAAGTGGCTCAAAGAGAAGTGAAGATATAGAAAGAAGAAAAGCAAGGAGTGCAGAGTCTGAGGGAAAACTGACATCAACTAATAGAGGAAAGTGAGGAAATGAAAGTAGAATTGAACCACAGACAGTGCTTTCTCAACATTTCCTACAAGGATGCAGAAAATCTGCACAGTGAGAAACCTACTAATGAGTCTATATTATTTCAAAAAATTGTTGTATCAAGATACACTTATATTTTTGATTCAACATCAACAAATCCTGAGAAGTAACTATGTATTTCATATTTATGGTTTTATAAAAATATTCCTTGACATTCACGTAGACTTTAAGATTTATTAAAAAGTATCCTTTTGTAAAAGAGACCCTTAGTAAGAGAGGCTTTAGTGCCTTTTTAAAATATGATACACTTTATATAACTTAGCACTAGAGAAGGAGAAGCACTGGAAGGTACAGATGTTTCATCAGTACAATTTTAGTGCTGTATGATAGTTATTAGTTCAGAGAAATATAATTGAAAATAATTATGATTTTCATACAATGTATATCCACAAGCCCCAAAGAATCTCTCAAAAACTATTATTAGAATGACACAATTAATTGAAAATAATATAAAAATAACACAAAGCCATTATATAGAGAGGGGGCATTTAGTATAGAAGTTAGGGTTCACATGTTCCACATCAGAGGGCCTGGGTTTGATTCTCTCCTTTGGGACTTGACTCCAACTTCCTGCTAGTGCAGACGCTAGGAAGGAGTGATGATGGCTCAAGTACGTGGATTCCTTCTACCCATATTGGAGACCCAGAAAAAGTTTCTGGCTCCAGACTTACTCCCATTCCAGACCCAGTCAGTTTAGGTATTTGGAGAGTAAACCAGCAGTTTGAGCACTCTTTCCTTCTTGTATACCTCCCAAATAAATAACTACTTTTTCAAAAAGAAATACTATATGGAACTCTGAGGGAAGCAGAAACAGACACAAATCTGTCCCCTGGTGGATGGGCAATATGAGTCATAAAGAAATATCTGCCAATCTAACTGGCAAGTTAGTCAGGAAAGCAAAAGAACTGACACCATCAATAATGACAAGGAGAACAAAAGTGACCATCCAGGGGTTATATAAACTTATGAGGACACTTCAAAAATTTCATACAAAATGTGATTAGAAGGTAAGCTAATTTAGTTACAATTTTTTTTTGAAATTTAGGCATTTTTTTTTGTAATGTGCATTTCCATGAACTATTTGGTAAATCTTTGTGTGTACTTGATGACAGCTATAGGTATGTAACCTAAGTGTAAGTCAAATAATGTTTACCTAAGGGACTGACAACTTTAGGAAAAGAGGCTGGAAAACAGAATAATAGTAAAAAGATAAGTTAATATTCATTCTACTTGGTAGGACTACAGGAAAATGTTGAGCTCATAAAAATCCAAATCATTCAAGAGAGAAAGGGAATAGGAAGAAATTAGAAATTGAAGGATGCATAGAAATGGAAAACTCTCAAACGATTCTCATCATTCATTTATCATTTAAAGTTGACAAGTTTGCTTACTCTAGTTCTAAACCTTTTAATTATTTTATTAAGAGAAGAGATTTTCTGTTTTTCCTAGGTACAGTTCCAAGAAGACAACCACACTTCCTCACTGCCCTGCTCCTCCCCCAATCCCCTTCCAACTCTGTCCTCTCATCAGTTTTTGCAAAGCCATCATTTTAATCCAAACTGTATTCAAAAACTTAATTCACCACTAATATTCACAAGTAAAAATTAGGAAGACCGCAGTTCAACAGGAGTATAAACAGGAGCTACATATGACAATAATAGTCCAAAATGGGCATTTCATTCCTATAGATGTTTTGGTATTCTATATTAACTGCCATATATCCTAGAAAACATATAATATTTGTCTTTTTTGAGACTGGCTTATGTCACTAAGCATAATGGTTTCCAATTGCATCCATTTTGTTGCAAAAGACAGGACTCCATTCTTTTTTATGGCTGAGTAGTATTCCATAGTGAGAATGTGGTCCCTCCATAAACTTCCATGATTGCCCTGTGCATCCTCTACTTCAGCTGCTCTGCTTCTGATTCAGCTCCCTGCTAATGAACCTGGTGGCAAGCAGTGGATGATGACCCAAATACTTGAGTTCCTGCCAGCCACCCACATGGGAGACCCAAATGGAGTTACTGGCTCCTGGCTTCAGGCTGGCCCTGATTCAGCTATTGCAACCATTTGGAGAGTGAACTCTAGTGGATGGAAGATCTGTGTCTGTCTCTTTCTGTGCCACTCTGCTTTCAAATAAATAAATACGTTGGTTTTTAAATAAGCTCTAACATACAGCATTGATGAATATTTTATTAAAATATTATTATAATTAATATTATATAAATATAATATAATTAATATATTAATTCACCTCTCCCTCCTCCTACTTTTGTATCAGTTCATCTTACTTTGGGTGCATTTCATATTGAATTGCAGGCATCACTGTGATTCTTTATATATGGTTAAGGATGATTACCACTAATTTTTTATATATGCTTTCTTGTTAGAAGTAAAGTTAACATAGAGCAAAGCCACAAACATTTAATGCTTGTTAGCTTTTAAAAACACATATAACAGTATAATCAACATCCCTTTCAGGATCTACAATGGCTTCCGAGGAAGTGACTCAACCCTTAACCTGCTCTCATGATATATCATTATATATATATATACACATCATGATATATCATATATATCATTATAATTTATATGTATAAACTTATACATATAAATATAATGTTAATGTTTATATAAATTTAGATTAAAACATTATATATCAATTTAGATTAAACATTATATTACATTTCTTCTAGAGTTTCATATAAATATATGCATGTGTGCCATATGGACTATTTTGTATCACCTGATTCTGCTCAGGACAATATGTCTGAGAGAATTCATGTTGCAGTATGGATCAGTAATTCATTTGCTTTCATTCCCAACTCATCTGAATTATTTCTACTGAATGAACATCTCTGTTTAATTCACCATCCTATAGGAATTGTTTAGGGTTAAGGTGCCAAATTTCAACAAATACACAGTTAAATCCAAAGCAACCTATGTAGAAAAGTTGTAAATAACACAGTGTTAACTTACTCAGCTGAAACATTTGTCTTAATTCACATAGTGGTTCAATAGAATTTATATGAAGACTGTTAAAGAAATCTTGTGTTTTGATGCTACCATTGTTCTTGCCACTTTTGATTTTATTTAAGCATTAAAATTTGATTTTCTCCTTATAAGCTTTTCACTTATATTTAATGGGTACTAGTATTTAAAAGAAATCATCAACAAGAGAATATGTGGTGGAGAGGAACTCTCGCCCAGTATTAGACAAAGGAGAGTACAGGGCCCACAATGAACCAGGATACTCTGTGCTCAAAGGCACCCACACAGATATCTAACAACACTACCAACCACCCAAGCAACTTGAGGCTGGCAAGTTATGCTTATTTTTAAACTTTAATTCATTATTTTTATTTGTATTTTAAAGGCACAAAGAGACAAGGACAGATGTTCTCCACCTCACCTGCTGGGTCACTCTCCCAATTTTTACAATAGCCAAGGATGAGCCAAGCCCAAGGCCAGGAGCCTTGAATTCAGTCCAGTTTTTCCACCTGTACAGTAGACATCCATATAGATCCTTGAGCTGTCATCTGCTAACTCCCAGGGTGCACATTATCAGGAAGATAGAATGGAAGTAAAGCCAGGACTCAAACCCAGGCACTCTGATGTGGGATACATGCATCACCAGTGGGGTCTTAGCCATTGTGCCAGACACCAGGACCCCAGTCTTCCTAGAAGCAAGGAAATCCCCTTGAGTCAGTTGAGGGACATGATTACTCCTTGCAGGCTGACCTAGGGTTCTTAGCAACTGAAATACAGTCAATGTCAGTGTCTTCTCACTGTTTCCAATGTTTTATTGCAGCTACCTCAGAACTTTCTTGGCCATTTTCAGCTCAGTACTGATTTTGGGGGGATTTTTCGAAAGCTTATCATTATTGCTACAGTCGTGGCTATTTCGGCATTTGCCATTTTCTTCCGGACAACAATTCTTGTTGTGAGTATCCTAGGAGTGTTTTATATGATAAATAAGGAGGAATTTGTATAGTAATTTCATTTGCACCTGGTAAAATCAGTCCTCCTCCATTCATTGTTTTCCCCATAACCCACAAATTTTAATAAGATTGTTTTCATTATAATTTGGATTGACACATTTTTTAAAAGTCTGGAAAGATTGACCCATGTGTTCTTTTGAAATTGTGATGTAATCTCCAAATGCTTTGTAGTTTTCAAATTCCCTGATTGATTTCTAGCTTACTTTCACTGTCCTGAGAGCAAACATTCTATGATTCCTACTCCTTTCCATTTGGTAAAGTGAACTTATGTCTTGAGTGAATGGAGTAAATGTGCTGTGTGAGCCTGCGTGAGTGTATTCCATTTTGCTGGCTGAATTATTTGTAGTGTGGACTGATTCAGCAGATTATCAGTGCTGTTCAGTTATTCTAAACCTTTACTGACTTTCTTCCTGCTGGATCTGCCAGTGACTGAGGGAGGAGTGGGGTGAATTCATCTATTTCTAGTTGCAGTGCAGTTTTGCCTCATGAATATTGAAGCTCTGTTGTTAGGTATTTATACATTAAGGATTGTCATGTCTTCTTGAAAAATGGATCCTTTATCATTATTGTAATACCATGTGATCCTTCAATGCTCCTTGCATTGTGCTTGTTTTGTGTGACCCTGAAATAGCTATTCCAGCTTTCTTTTGATTAGTTCTAACTGTACATTTTTCTCTAACCCACTTTTAATGCATTTATAGCTTGGATTTGAAAATGGGCTCCTGGTATACATTCATCAGTTGGGAATTATTTTTTAATCCACTCTACAGTCACTGTCTTTTAATTGGTGTATTTACTTTATTAGCATTTAAAATTATTAATGATATAATTGGTTTAACATCTATCACCTTTATTACTGTTTTTTATTCATTGTCCCCTTTTGCCTTACACTCTTTTTATGCCTTTTCAGGGCCTAACTTAGAATCTTGCAAGTTTTATTTCATTGTGTTTAGCACACCAATTATACTTGAACTTATCTTTTTGTTGTCTTTTTTAAAAGTGGTTCTCCCTGAATTGGAAATACACATTTTAAAAAGTAATCCAATTCACAGGAAATGAAATTTATGTTGTAAAAGGTGACTCCACAATCTCCCTCCCATTTCTTACAACATTGCTATAATCCATAAGCTATAATCTCTATATGTATTGTTACTACTACTTTGTTCTGTTATATTAAGCAAAGTGTTGTCTGAGAAACCAATCAGTAAGATAACAACTTTGCCCTCACTTACTCCTTTGCCTATTGCCCTTGCACTATGTAGATCCAAGTAGCTGACATATATTCGCTTCCTTCTGTCTGAAGAGCCTCTTTTAAAATCTTTGTAGTGTTGCTTATGAAAGAGAGAGTTCTTTGATGTTTTTCTCAGAAAGTCTGTGTCCATTTTGGAAGGATAATTTATCTGAGTGTGATTCTAATGCTTGCCTTCTGAAATCAAACTGATTTTTTTTTGTCTTTTAATATGCCTTCTAATTCTTTACTAAAATCTAGACATTACATTGAGTGAAAGGAACTGATTTAAACAGGTCCTTTGTGAGAGATTTTATGGGTATCTTGGTAGAAGTTTAGCTGGCATTACAGTTTACAGGTACTGAAAGTGGCAGAGACTGATGGCAAGGGCTTGTGCCATCTTCTACTGCTTTCCCAGGCCATAACAGCGAGCTGGATCAGAAGAGGAGCACCCAGGACTCGAACCGGCACCCATATGGGATGCTGGCACTTCAGGCCAGGGCTTTAACCCAATGTGCCACAGTGCCAGCTCCCATCCAACTGTATTTTAAAAATTTGTAAGGTGTTTCTAGTGAATCAAAGAGGTGTATTGCAGTACAAATGTTTTAGAATTTATTCTGTTTTCATAGAGGCTTTTCTTGTTTAAGACCTCATTATAGGCGGCTCACTAGGCTAATCCTTTGCATTGTGGCACTGGCACACCGGGTTCTAGTCCCAGTCGGGGCGCTGGATTCTGTCCCGGTTGCCCCTCTTCCAGGCCAGCTCTCTGCTGTGGCCAGGGAGTGCAGTGGGGCATGGCCCAAGTGCTTGGGCCCTGCACCTGCATGGGAAACCAGGAGAAGCACCTGCCTCCTGCCATCGGATCAGCGCGTTGTGCTGGCTGCAGTGCGCTGGCCGTGGCAGCCATTGGAGGGTGAACCAATGGCAAAGGAAGACCTTTCTCTCTGTCTCTCTCTCTCACTGTCCACTCTGTCTGTCAAAAAAAAAAAAAAAGAGATTTCATTATAGATATTGGGTTTCCCCCCAAACAATTCAAATTATGTATTTGCATTCTAATTATGAAATTTGCTATTTCTAGGATAAAAATAATAGATTAGTTTTCCTTTAATAATAAAATGGAAATAGTTTTTTTGGCCAAAAATAACTGTTTACTTTTCCACCCTATCAGAAATGGTTTAATGAAGGATCACAATGAAGTGGAAATATCTTTCATTGTTTTTAATCTTTTAGAAGTCCTTTAAGCTAAATGACTGTTATTTCACTAGATTAGTGTTTTTACTTTCATCAGGAACAACATGTATTTCCTAATATATATTATTATAATAAGGTTAACTTGTTTCTTCCTTGTCCTAGATAAAACAGCCAGTTTATCAAGGTAAGATTTTAGCTTCTATTTTCTTTATAATACTTTCCTCAGTACTGGAATTAGATGTGAGCTTTTATTAAACTAGCTGTAAGTACACTAACATATTTAACTCCCTGGCTTATTACTTCTTGAAGGTTTTGGTATTCCTGGAGTGGTTTCTAAATGACAATGGAGAGGGACTCGTGATCTATTGTAAAAATGCAGGAAGAAGAAGGATTAGTGGGCATAGGAGACTGAAATGAGTTTAGCTTTGCCTAGAAATGTTTAAGAAGCAAGTGATGCTAAGAGTCTGAAGTATTGGGAGAGCATTGTGGCATGACCTGGCTCTTGTGGAAATGGAAATATGATTCAGCTATGCTCTGAGAGGCCAGCATTGTGGCATAGCAGGTAAAACTGCTGCCTGTAATGCTGACATCACCTGTGGGTGCCAGTTCAAGTCCTGGCTGTGGCACTTTCAATCCAGCTCCCTGCAAATGCCCTGAAAAAAAGTAGTGGAGGTTGGCCCACATTCTTGGGCTCCTGTCAGCCATGTGGGAGGCATGAATAAAACTGGCTGTGGCCTGGCTTAACCCTGGTTGTTATGGCCACTTAAAGAGTGAACCAGCAGATGGAAGGATATCTCTCTCTCTCTTTCTCTCTTCTCTCTCTCTCACTTTCAAATACAAAACTGATTTTTTAAAAAAATTATATAATGTGAACCTATCAAAAAGCTTAAGACTTAGAAAAGATCTGGTTTTCTGGGGGAGGGGACAATGTGTCAGGATATTTATGTGGAAAGTCTTTAATGCTGGAGCAGAAAGAGCAGAAATGATACATAAGGTGGAAGAAGGATTTCATATAGGCTTTATGGGCAATAAATAAGTGTTGCTATCTATTGAGAGCCAAAGCTGCCAGACACATAATAGGCCCAACATGTTTTATTTTTACAGATCTATTTAGTTTATTTGAAAGGCAGAGCTGAGAGAGCGTGAGAGAGTGAATTCCATCTGCTGGTTCACTCTCCTAATGGCTGCAATGGCTGGGCTGGGCCAGGTTGAAGCCAGAAGCTTTATCCTGGTCTCCCATATCTGTGACAGGGGCTCAAGCACTTGGGCCATCATCTGACATTTCCCAGGCTATTAGCAGGGAGTTGGATCAGAGCTAGAGCACCCAGGACACGAACCAGCACCCACATGGGTTCCTGACATTGCACGTGGAGAATCAACTCACTATACCACAGCAATGGCTCTGCGTGTTTATTTTTATTTATTTTTATATTTTTTTAACTTTTATTTAATGAATGTAAATTTCCAAAGTACGACTTATGGATTACAATGGCTTCCCCCACATAACGTCCCACCCACCCACAACCCTCCCCTTTCCCACTCCCTCTCCCCTTCCATTCACATCAAGATTCATTTTTGATTACCTTAATATACAGAAGATCAGCTTAGTATACATTAAGTAAGGATTTCAACGGTTTTCTCCCACACAGAAACATAAAGTGAAAAATAATAGATGATATTTTTTAAATGATGATGAAATCAGATCAGACCTATTGTCATGTTTAATCCCAGTGAGAGTCAAGTTGGGAATTGATAATTTTTTTTTTTTTACAGAAGATCAGTTTAGTATGCATTAAGTAAAGATTACAACAGTTTGCACCCCATAGAAACACAAAGTGAAATATATTGTTTGAGTACTCATTATAGCATTAAATCTCAATGTACAGCACATCAGGGACAGAGATCCTACATGAGGAGTAAGTGCACAGTGACTCCTGTTGTTGACTTTACCAATTGACACTCCTGTCTATGGCATCAGTAATCACCCTATGCTCCAGTCATGAGTTTCCAAGGCTATGGAAGCCCTCTGATTTCTCCGATTCTTATCTTGTTTAGACAAGGTCATAGTCAAAGTGGAGGTTCTCTCCTCCCTTCAGAGAAAGGTACCTCCTTCTTTGAAGACCTGTTCTTTCCACTGGGATCTCACTCACAGAGATCTTTTGCCAGAGTGTCTTGGCTTTCCATGCCTGAAATACTCTCATGGGCTTTTCAGCCAGATCCGAATGCCTTTAGGGCTGATTCTGAGGCCAGAGTGCTGTTTAGGACATCTGCCATTCTATGGGTCTGCTGTGTATCTCACTTCCCATGTTGGATCACTCTCCCCTTTATTTATTCTTTTTTTTTCTTTATTTTTATTTGTTTATTTATTGAAAAATTTATTAGCATGCAATATTTATACATTTTTACAGATTTCAGTGCAATATTTCAACATATTTATACAGTGTAAACTAATTAAATCATGCAATTAGCATTTCCATTTCCTTATTGTGTCTTTGCATTTGGAACATACCAGCTGCTCTCTTCTAATTCTTTATATGGTACATTACCACTTTACTATGAACTATTGTTTTCCCACACTTTTGTGGAACACTAGAACTAATTTTTCTAGACTCTTATTTATTTATAAAAGTATGGACTAATAGGTATTTATTTTATTTTTTGGGCAAGAGTCCTATATTACTTTTATATATTTTCTTTTTTTTTATCTTTTATTTAATGAATATAAATTTCCAAAGTACGACTCATGGGTTACAATGGCTTCCCCCCCCATACCATCCCTCCCACCCACAACCCTCCCCTTTCCCACTCCCTCTCCCCTTCCATTCACATCAAGATTCATTTTCGATTATCTTAATATACAGAAGATCAGCTTAGTATACCTTAAGTATGGATTTCAACAGTTTGCTCCCACACAGAAACATAAAGTGAAAAATAATAGATGATTTTTTTTAAATGATGATGAAATCAGATCAGACCTATTGTCATGTTTAATCCCAGTGAGAGTCAAGTTGGGAATTGATAATTTCTTTTTTTTTTTTTTTACAGAAGATCAGTTTAGTGTACATTAAGTAAAGATTTGAATCGTTTGCACCCCCATAGAAACACAAAGTGAAATATACTGTTTGAGTACTCGTTATAGCATTAAGCCTCAATGTACAGCACATTAAGGACAGAGATCCTACATGAGGAGTAAGTGCACAGTGACTCCTGTTGTTGACTTTACAAATTGACACTCCTGTTTATGGCATCAGTAATCTCCCTATGCACCAGTCATGAGTTTCCAAGGCTATGGAAGCCCCTTGAGTTCTCCGATACTTATCTTGTTTAGACACGGTCATAGTCAAAGTGGAGGTTCTCTCCTCCCTTCAGAGAAAGGCACCTCCCTCTTTGAAGACCTGTTCTTTCCACTGGGATCTCACTCACAGAGATCTTTTGCCAGAGTGTCTTGGCTTTCCATGCCTGAAATACTCTCATGGGCTTTTCAGCCAGATCCGAGTGCCTTTAGGGCTGATTCTGAGGCCAGAGTGCTATTTAGGACATCCGCCATTCTATGAGTCTGCTGAGTATCTCACTTCCCATGTTGGATCACTCTCCCCTTTATTTATTCTATCGGTTAGTGTTAGCAGGTACTAGACTTGTTTATGTGCTCCCTTTGACTCTTAGTCCTTCATTATGATCAATTGTGAACTGAAATTGCCCACTTGGACTAGTGAGATGGCATTGGTACATGCGACCTTGATGGGATTAAATTGGAATCCCCTGGTATGTTTCTAACTCTACCATTTGGGGCAAGTCAGCTTGAGCATGTCCCAAATTGTACATCTCTTCCCTCTCTTATTCCCACTCTTATGTTTAACAGGGATCACATTTCAGTTAATTTTCAACACTTAAGAATAACTGTGTGATAATTACAGAATTAAACCAGTCATATTAAGTAGAACAGACAAAAAAATACTAAGAGGAATAATGTATTAAGTTGTTCATTAACAGTCAGGGCTATGCTGATCAAGTCACCGTTTCTCATAGTGTCCATTTCACTTCAGGAGGTTTCCTTTTTGGTGTTCAGTCAGTTGTCACCGATCAGGGAGAACATATGGTATTTGTCCCTTTGGGACTGGCTTACTTCACTCAGCATGATGTGTTCCAGATTCCTCCATTTTGTTGCAAATGACTGGATTTCGTTGTTTCTTACTGCGGTATAGTATTCTAAAGAATACATTTCCCATAATTTCTTTATCCAGTCTACTGTTGATGGGCATTTAGGTTGGTTCCAGGTCTTGGCTATTGTGAATTTTGCTGCAATAAACATTAGGGTGCAGACCGCTTTTTTGTTTGCCTATTTAAATTCCTTTGGGTAAATTCCAAGGAGTGGGATGGCTGGGTCGAACGGTAGGGTTATCTTCAGGTTTCTGAGGAATCTCCAGACTGATTTCCATAGTGGCTTGACCAGTTTGCATTCCCACCAACAGTGGGTTAGTGTCCCTTTTTCCCCACATCCTCGCCAGCATCTGTTGTTGGTAGATTTCTGCATGTGAGCCATTCTAACCGGGGTGAGGTGAAACCTCATTGTGGTTTTGATTTGCATTTCCCTGATTGCTAATGACCTTGAACATTTTTTCATGTGCCTGTTGGACATTTGGATTTCCTCTTTTGAAAAATGTCTATTGAGGTCCTTGGCCCATCTCTTAAGTGGGTTGTTGGTTTTGTTTTTGTGGAGTTTCTTGATCTCTTTGTAGATTCTGGTTATTAACCCTTTATCTGTTGCATAGTTTGCAAATATTTTTTCCCATTCTGTCGGTTGTCTCTTCACTCTCCTGACTGTTTCTTTTGCAGTACAGAAACTTCTCAATTTGATGCAATCCCAATAGTTGATTTTGGCTTTGACTGCCAGTGCTTCCCAGGTCTTTTCCAGAAATTCTTTGCCTGTGCCAATATCTTGAAGGGTTTCTCCAATGTTCTCTAATAACTTAATGGTGTCAGGACGTAGATTTAGGTCTTTAATCCATGTGGAGTGGATTTTTGTGTAAGGTGTAAGGTAGGGGTCTTGCTTCATGATTCTGCACGTGGAAATCCAGTTTTCCCAGCACCATTTATTGAATAGACTGTCCTTGCTCCAGGAATTGGTTTTAGATCCTTGATCAAATATAAGTTGGCTGTAGATGTTTGGGTTGATTTCTGGTGTTTCAATTCTGTTCCTTTGGTCTATCCATCTGTTTCTGTACCAGTACCATGCTGTTTTGATTACAACTGCCCTGTAGTATGTCCTGAAATCTGGAATTGTGATGCCTCCAGCTTTGTTTTTGTTGTACAAGATTGCTTTAGCTATTCGAGGTCTCTTGTGCCTCCATATGAATTTCAGCATCATTTTTTCTAGATCTGCGAAGAATGTCTTTGGTATCTTGATTGGGATTGCAATGAATCTATAAATTGCTTTTGGGAGAATGGACATTTTGATGATGTTGATTCTTCCAATCCATGAGCATGGAAGATTTTTCCATTTCTTGGTATGCTCTTCTATTTCTTTCTTTAAGGTTTTGTAATTGTCATCATAGAGATCTTTAACGTCCTTGGTTAAGTTTATTCCAAGGTATTTGATTGTTTTTGTAGCTATTGTGAATGGGATTGATCTTAGCAGTTCTTTCTCAGTCATGGCATTGCTTGTGTATACAAAGGCTGTTGATTTTTGTGCATTGATTTTATATCCTGCCACTTTGCCAAACTCCTCTATGAGTTCCAATAGTCTCTTAGTAGAGTTCTTTGGATCCTCTAAGTACAGAATCATATCGTCTGCAAAGAGGGATAGTTTGACTTCTTCCTTCTCAATTTGTATTCCTTTGATTTCTTTCACTTGTCTGATGGCTCTGGCTAAAACTTCCAGAACTATGTTAAATAGCAGTGGTGAGAGTGGGCATCCCTGCCTGGTGCCAGATTTCAGTGGAAATGCTTCCAACTTTTCCCCATTCAATAGGATGCTGGCCATGGGTTTTTCATAAATTGCTTTGATTGTATTGAGGAATGTTCCTTCTATACCCAATTTACTTAGAGTTTTCATCATGAAAGGGTGTTGAATTTTATCAAATGCTTTCTCTGCATCAATTGAGATAATCATATGGTTTTTCTTTTGCAGTCTGTGAATGTGGTGAATCACATTGATTGATTTGCGAATATTGAAGCATCCCTGCATACCAGGGATGAATCCCACTTGGTCTGGGTGGATGATTTTCCTGATGTGTTGTTGTACTCTATTGGCAAGAATTTTATTGAGGATTTTTGCATCTATGTTCATCAGGGATATTGGTCTGTAATTTTCTTTCAGTGCTGCATCTTTCTCTGGCTTAGGGATTAAGGTGATGCTGGCTTCATAGAAAGAATTTGGGAGGAGTCCCTCTTTTTCGATTGTTCTGAATAGTTTGAGAAGAAATGGGATTAGTTCTTCTTTAAATGTCTGGTAGAATTCAGCAGTGAATCCATCTGGTCCTGGGCTTTTCTTTGTTGGGAGGGCCTTTATTACTGTTTCAATTTCTGTTTCAGTTATGGGTCTATTTAGGTTTTCTATGTCTTCATGGTTCAATTTTGGTAGATTGCATGTGTCCAGGAATCTATCCATTTCTGATAGATTTTCCTGTTTGCTGGCATACAGGTCCTTGTAGTAATTTCTGATGATTCTTTTTATTTCTATGGTGTCTGTTGTTACGTTTCCTTTTTCATCTCTGATTTTATTGATTTGTGTCTTTTCTCTTCTTTTTTTAGTTAGTTGGACCAATGGGGTGTCAATTTTGTTTATTTTCTCAAAAAACCTCGCTTGGCTGATTTTTTGTAGTGTTTTTTGGATTCAATCCTGTTCATTTCTTCTCGGATTTTAATTATTTCTCTTCTCCTACTAGATTTGGGTTTGGTTTGCTGCAGTTTTTCTAGGTCCTTGAGATGCGCTGAAAGCTCATTTATTTGGTACCTTTCCAATTTCTTGATATAGGCACCTATTGCTATAAATTTGCCTCTCAATACTGCTTTTGCTGTATCCCATAAGTTTTGATATGTTGTGTTGTTGTCTTCATTTACTTCCAGAAAGTTTTTGATTTCTCTTTTGATTTCTTGAATGACCCAGTGTTCATTCAGGAGCATGTTGTTCAGTCTCCATGTGTTTGCATACTTTCTGGGGTTTCCTGAGTTGCTAATTTCCAGCTTCATTCCGCTGTGGTCTGAGAAGCTGCATGGTATGATTCTAACTTTTTAAAATTTGCTGAGACTTGCTTTATGGCCTAGTATGTGATCTATCCTAGAGAAGGTTCCATGCACTGCTGAGAAGAATGTGAAGTTTGTAGATGTAGGGTTGAACGTTCTGTAGATATCTGTTAGATCCATTTGGGCAATAGTATCAATTAAATCTGCTGTTTCCTTTTTGATCTTCTGTCCAGATGATCTGTCTATTTCTGAGAGTGGAGTATTGAAGTCCCCCGGTACTATTGTATTGGAATCTAAATCTCCCTTTAAGTCCCGTAACATATCTTTTAAATAGACTGGTGCCCTGTAATTAGGTGCATATACATTTATAATAGTTACATCTTCCTGTTGAATTGAACCCTTAATCATTATATAGTGTCCCTCTTTGTCTCTCTTAACAGTTTTTGTATTAAAGTTTATTTTGTCTGATATTAATATGGCTACACCTGCTTTTTTTTGGTTTCTGTTGGCATGGAATATCTTTTTCCAACCTTTCACTTTCAGTCTGCATGCCTCTTTGTTAGAGAGATATGTTTCTTGTAGGCAACAAATAGTTGGGTTGTGTTCTTTGAGCCAGTCAGCCAAACGGTGTCTTTTAACTGAAGAATCCAGACCATTAATGTTCAATGTGACTATTGATAGTAGTGACTTTGCCCTGCCATTTTCCCGGAAATATTTTCTAGTATTTGCTTTGAGCTTCCCATGCTCTTTTACTGGTAGGTGTTCTTCCTTTCCCTTCTTTCATATTGATGGCCGTGTTTCTGTGTTTCTGAGTGTAGCACATCTTTAAGTATCTTTTGCAGGGCCGGACGAGTGGCCACAAAGTCTTTCAATTTCTGTTTGCTATGAAAGGTCTTTATTTCACCTTCATTCACAAATGAGAGCTTGGCAGGATATAATATTCTGGGCTGGCAGTTTTTCTCTCTTAGCACCTGTGCTATGTCTCACCATTCCCTCCTAGCCTGTAGTGTTTCTGATGAGAAGTCTGCTGTGAGTCTGATTGGAGATCCTCTGAGAGTAATCTGACGTTTCTCTCTTGCACATTTTAGGATCTTTTCTTTATGTTTCACTGTGGTAAGTTTAATTACCACGTGTCGTGGTGAGGATCTCTTTTGGTCATGTTTATTGGTGGTTCTATGAGCTTCCTGTACTAGGATATCTCTGTCCTTTTCCAAGCCTGGAAAGTTCTCTGCTAGTATCTCACTAAAAAGGCCTTCCAATCCTTTCTCTCTCTCCATGCCTTCAGGATCTCCTAGAACTCGAATGTTGGTTTTTTTAATAGTATCCTGTAGATTCCCAACAATATTTTTTAGATTTCTAATTTCCTCTTCTTTTCTTTGGTTTGACTGTATGTTTTCCTGTGCTCTATCTTCTAAGTCTGATATTGTCTCTTCTGCTTCACCCATTCTGTTTTTAAGGCTTTCTAATGTGTTTGTCATTTGATCTATTGAGCTCTTCATTTCATTTTGATTTCTCTTCACTATCACACTTTCCTGTTGTACTAGTTTCTGAGTTTCATTTTGATTCTTCCTTAAAATTTCATTTTCACGAGAGAGATTTTCAATCTTGTCCAATAAGGATTTCTGTAGTTCAATGATTTGCTTTTGAAAACTTCTAAATGTTCTTATCATAAATTTTTTGAAATCCGTATCTTGCATTTCTGCTATTACATCTTCTTCATAATCTTGGTTTGGGGTCTTTTGTTTATTTGGAAGCATCATAGTGTCATCATTGATCTTGTTCCCTCAATTTCTGTGTTTGTTACTTGGCATAGTTAATTCTTCTTTCATCACTGTGCATTTTTTTTTATACTGTGTCCGTGTTAAGTGGACTGCCTGCTGTTGGAGGAGACTTGGAGGCTTGAGATGGGTGCGGCCTAAGAGCTCTGCTTGGTTCTTCCTGGTTAAGGGTGTGCAAAGGTGACACCCTCAGGTTATGCATGGTAAATCTCTCTCTTTTTATTTATTTATTTTATTTATTCAGGGGGTAAGTAACACCGCGTTGCACGGCTGTTCAGAATTGATGGTGTTTAGCTTCCAGTCTCTGGCTTCTACCCAGAGTCTGTTTAGGCTCCTCTGGACTCCCACTGGGTTGCCTAGGGTACTGAATTGTAGTGACTCAGTTCCTTAGCTCTCTGCTGTTGATATGTAAATCCAGAGAGGGGGCCTGCTCTTTGTCTCTTGCGAATTCTTGAAGCCTTGCAGCCTTGCAACCTTTGCAAGGTTAGGGGAAAGAGTAACCCCCAAGCTTTTTATTTTTCCTTCTTTCCGGTAGTGAGTTTGCTGCACTTTCCGGCCCCCCTCTAGATTCTGACCCCCGTTTCCCCGCCGATGTCTCAGGTTATTGAGCTCACCTCCCCTTCCAGCGCCGATGTGTGGACTCGGAGCCCAGGACGTCCCAACTCTCCCCGCTGTAGTCTATGTGATATGCGCTCCCCTTCCCGCACTGGCGCGCAGACCCTGCGGCTTCTGTGGCACCCGCGGCTTGGTCCGCGGCTCGGCTTCCGCACAGTGGGCGACCTTGTTCTGCAAGTAGGTCCTCCGATTCACAGCCACTCGATCCAGAAGAGTTTCCTCTGCAATATTTTCCTGGTTCTTTTTTCTGAGGCTACCGTAACTCCCCTTTTATTAAACTAAATTTTCCCAGACTATCGGTGCATGCCCTCACTATTCCGCCATCTTGGCTCCGCCATGTTTTTTTTTTTTTTTTTTTATAGTGAATTTATCACTGGTCATGTTTGGAAGGGTGATTTCAGGGCAACAGAGCTCATACCATGGGCAAATACAGAACAAAAATAAGGATACATCTGCGGTCAGATGAGAGAACTAAAAGACTGTCAGAGGAGTCCTTTAGGTGTTTATGTGAGCCATCCACCTTACAGGATAGGTGCATCAAGGCACGATGATCACTTTTATGGTAGGCAGTAGCATTCTGATCTTGGTAGTGGAAAGTCCTATCTGAGAGGGTTGGGAGCTCATCCAGATCCCGTAGAGACTAAGTGGTAACAGGTTGTATTAAATTATGCTATACTTCAAAGACCATCACACCAGAGCCCTTCATTCTGCTTCTTGTGAAAGACAATCCTCAGGGCAGCAGGAAGTCTTTGGAGGCCCTGGAATAGCCGATTGATTGACACTTTGAACACTGCTTTCATAGTAATTTCAAATGATGGTATTTGAGGAAGGAACATATTTATCTTCCTTCATAATTAGGGAATAGAAATGTAAGCAGCTAGAGTGTTTGATTTCTGTTTCTTTTCTGGTGAAGACAAAACTGTTTTTATGTAATGGAATTTTTTTTTTCTTCTTTTATTGATAGGCAGAGTTAGACAGTGAGAGGGAGAGAGACAGAGATAAAGGTCTTCCTTCTGTTGGTTCACCCCCTAAATGGCCACTATGGCCTGCGCACTGCGCTGATCTGAAGCCAGGAGCCAGGTGCTTCCTCCCAGTCTCCCATGTGGGTGCAGGGGCCCAAGCACTTGGGCCATCCTCCACTGACTTCCCGGGCCACAACAGAAAGCTGGACTGGAAGAGGAGCAACTAGGGCCAGTACCTGGTACCGTAACCATGACTAGAGCCTAGGGTGCCAGCACTGAAGTTGGAGGATTAGCCTAGTGAGCCACAGCGCCTGCCAAGTAATGGAATTTTCTAAGAATGAAGTGCCATCTTCCATTGATGAGAGCACTTCAATGAAAACATGTATTTCCTATGTTTCCAATAATTTCAAATAGGATTATAATTGACATTTGGTTCTTATTTCCTACTAGTTATATTGATTTTAAAATTACTGTAAGTAAAGTTTGCTTTCTTCAGGCTTAGTAGTGAAGTTAGGAAGTTATTTTCTGGCCATAATGCCAGATAACAAGTAATTTCTGCTAATACATTGAGGTAATTTAACTATATTGTTTTATTCTTTATAACCTTAGTTTTATCTCCCTTTAGTTAATTTACAGGAAATTTCTGAGAAGATCAATAATGTCACGAAAGAAAATGCAGAACTTATTCAACAAATTTCTGTTTTGGAAGAGAAGGTATCAATGTCCTTTCAATTTTCATATTTTTCATGGATTCAGTTTGAGTCACTTCCATGTCTAGTTCAGGTATTCCACTGTACCCTCTTTCATCCACTGTCCTGCTTCATAAGATCTGTAAACTCTTCACATGTGAAGTCAGCCTCCTGCATGCAAAGTGCTGCTCTCTTCACTTGTGTATTGAATCATACATGAGGATAGGTGTTACTTGGCCCTCTAATTAACATTTTTGTATTCTGATTCTTTATTACATATACATATAGATCACTGAGTCGAAAAAACGTCTTCAGGAGACTAAAAGACAAAAAAGGTGGTCTCTGATGAATCAATAAAACTTAAGGTAAAAACCTTTTGCCTTTATTGAATCCATTATAAAAACAAGTAAAGAAATAAATATTCTGGATGCAATATGCTGTATTTAAGGATAATCAAAAAAGTGACAACACTAAAACTACCACGTACAAGGTACATATAACCTGCAGTCTGGAAGAGATCAGAATGCTAAGAATCATGATGTGGTAGTAATTTGGCTCCTATATTTTACCATAATTTGGCTTCTGAGCCTATTTGTCCATTTAGTGAGCCAGCTGGTACATTTTATATTGCTTTTCACAGAGTAAAAGTCTAAGAATATGGGGGATGAACCTTCTTCTGAAAAAATGTTCAATGTTATTGTAAAAACACTGAAGTAACATCTTAAATTGAGGGATCCAAGAAGTGTGTTTGATTTCCTGTCTGGGCAATTATTGTAACATTCATTGCTGTCCTGCAAGATATTTAGGAAATGTGTGAAAAGCTAAGGAATATTAAGGGGGTAGGGACTGTTTAGATGAACTTAAACAGCCCCTACCCCTCTTAATGCTCAGGAAAAAAATTGTCAGTGAAATCTGGGAGTTATTTTTATTCCCTTAATATTCCAATAAGAAAAGCTGTTCCATTAAGAAAAGTTCAATCAAGCAGTTTGACTTGAACAAATTTTTACATTATTTGCTTTTGACTTCTCATTCATTTCTCTCATTATCTCCTAAGCAGAAAGATTGTTTATGGCACAAAGTATTCTTACTTCAGTGTGTTTTCCCCCTCATTTCATTATATTCTTGACATTTCTTCTAGACCCAATCTGGATCCATGACATGCCCATAACATGTAGAGTTAGCCGTGGGATGTGCTTGATTGCTATTTCAGCTTTTTAGCTGTTTCAGCTAGTGTTTTCATGGAATTAAAAAGCACTTGAATTAATTCTTTCTCCATTTGACTTTACAAGTAGAGATGCAGACTAACACAGGTGCTCTCGTTTGTGGATTCACCCCTCAAATGCCTGTGATAGCCATGGGCCAGCCAGGCCAGTGATAGGAAACTAGAACTCAGCTTGTGTTCTCATGTGGTTGGCAGGGACCCATGTACTTGATCCATCAATGGCTGCTGTGAAGGGTGTGCATTAGCAGGAAGATAAACTTGGGAGCAGAGCCATGGCATTAAGTCAAGTAGTCCAATATGGAATACATGTTTGCCAAGCAGAGTCTTAACCACCATGTGAAACTCCTGCCTCTTTTTGTAAACCTTAGCACTTGTTTTGTTTCTATCTTATGTGCAGGCATTTGAAAAAGGGAAATCTACTGAAAACTTGAAAGAAGTTATTTCAATGAACAACTTGGGAATTTCAGAGGTAAACTTTCTATAATAGTTTCAATATTTCTATTGTACATTTTAGCTCCAATGAGAAATATTTCATTTTTGAAGATTAAATTTATATGATAACTATGTGGAATTTTGTTCTTGTGAAGTAACTAATTACAGTGTTTTCAGTTAAGATCCAATCACCTTTAATGAAATTGGTTTCAGTGCAGGGAAATTCAGTTATAAAAGTAAAATACTTAGTTGACAATCTAGTAGGAGCAGGTAACAAAATTAGTCACATTCTTGAAGAGAGACTGTGATCCAGAAAACTGAACTTTCTTATTTCCTTTTTACCTTTTTTAAATTAGTTGTTCTAAACTAAAATTAACTATAAAGTCTGTGGTGATGTAAAATTATCTATTGAACAATATGCGTGTGCATTTCTGTAGTAGTAATGACATTTGCATTGTTCTGCAACCATTTCTTGAATGTCTTTTCTTAAAAATCTCTTAAAGTTGGAAGATGAAAATGATGGAGTCAAGGATTTACAACTGAGAGCCTTGAGGGCCAAAATATGGATGCTGGAAGGTATGTTCCTTCATTAGAGGGAGGTCCTGTCTAGTGTAAATATGAATGCATTGGGAAGGTGAAGAGTGGTTCCTGTCTCCAGGGTCCTTGCTGTTTCTCCCAACTCCAGCCAACTCCTTGGGTCCATGTGCACACACACAAAGAAAACTTTTATCCTTTACAGAAAGTAAAAAGAACCTGGAACAAAGCTGTAATACCTTGAAGTCCATGAAAGCAGCAAAGGAAGCTGAAATCAAACTGATGGATGTGAATATAGAGAGTTTTCATGAAATCTACAAACTGAAGGTGGCAGCTGCTGCAAAGTAAGATGTCCTGAACTGACTCAGTAATGTCAGTGCTAATTTCAGTCAGTACAGAATTCTGCTCATCCTTTTTGCCTTGATTCCTGTAATTTGAATTTTTCTGTCCCTTTCAACTGTATGTCATACACTCCTTTGTAATTTATGTAATTTATTTGTGGGTACTGGAAGAACTGATACGAGCATCATGAATGTCCATGTCTGCATTCTATCTCTTTTTTTAATATTTATTTACTTGAGAGGAAGGGTTACAGAGAGAAGGAGAGACAGAGGTAAAGGTCTTCAGTCTGCTGGCTAACTCCCCAAATGGCCACAATAGACGGAGCTTAGCTGATACAAAGCCAGGAGACAGGAGCTTCTTCCGGGTGCAGATGCAGGGGCCCAAAGATTTGGATAAATCCTCCACTGCATTTTCAGGCCATCAGCAGGGAGCAGCTGTTCAACCTCTCTTGTGTACCTTTATATTGTTGGGTTTTTTGGTCGTATCATATTTTGTTTTCCTTCTTGTGTCTAGTCATTTCTAATTGAATGCCTGTCATTGAGTAAAAATATTGGGAAGAAATTAAAATGTGGTGTGATGTGATCTAGCTTTGGAAAATAAGGAGATGGCCTCAGGCAAGGATGCTGGCAGTATGGGAGCTGTTAATTCATTCAGCAGTGGAGGTCATTCACTGCAAAGGCCAGTGTATGTCCTGTGCTCCATGAGCTGGAAGGATCTCTGTAGATCAGGTTGTCTGGTCCCAGCCAGACTGTGAATCACATTCCTCCATGGGTGGGGGCAGATGAGTGAGAACCCCTGTCTCATCCTAACGGGATTACTAGTGATGAAATGATTTGACTTGCTTTTCCACAAATGTGTGTTCACCATTTCAAAGTCACACTGCTCAGTGTCAGGTGCTATGTATATTCATTGACTTATTACTAATGCATAGGAGCACACAGTAATTAGAGAGAACTTGCCAGCTGGCCAATGGATTGTCTTCTGTTAGTGGGAGGCTTCACTTCTGATTCTGCACTGTTTGTGGGTCTGTGTGTTTATACAGATGCCTGCAAGGGGACTTTCCCATCATGCCCTCAGACTGTTAGCAAGTGGGGAGGCATAATCCCACATGGGCTTCTGGGAAATATGCATTTCTTTCCCATCCTAGGAAGATGGCAGGGAAACAACAAGAGTGCATGGAAAAGGAGATGAAGCTGTCAGAGAAAGAGGAGAATTTGAAATGGGCTGAAGAAGAAATTGAGAACTATGTGTGAGTCTAGAGACTAAACAACCAGTCCAGAAACAAAGGTTGGATTAACTGTATAATGCTTAGGCCCAGTTAAAAGAAAACTGTAAGCAATGTTCAAGAGACATAGAGACGATTCATGCAAGATTATACCAAGTATTTTAAGTTTACAAATGACCAAGTGATACTGTTCCTACACAGTTCCTGATTCCAAATGCTGGCCTGACTGCATGGAAACTCAATTGTTTTTTGGGGTGGTGAGAATCCACCTTCCTAATCCTTAGGAAGACAGTTCATTGTAGGATGGATCAAATCCATTACAATGATTGTCCCCATTTTATAGACCCGGTTCTTGCTGCCCTCAGAAACATTGCAAGGATATAAGAAATAGAATGGACTTTTATGATAAAAGACACACAAGGGAGGAAAAACTAGGGAAATAAGGAGATGACATCAGCTGGGAATCCTGCAGGTGTAACATAAAGGATAAGGAAATGATGCAGCAGTAGGGCTTACTCTTTCTGTACTGTTACAATCATGGTGAGTATTTTTGACATCTGAGGATAGGGTAACATGGAGAAGCTGTTTAAATTCATAGTCAACATTGTGCTTCGTCTGATGAAAGTGATTCTGAATCACAGGAGAAGACTGCAAGAAATGCAGGGTCAGCAGCAGCAAGAAAAGGAGACCTTCAGACAGGAGGTAACTGCATGCTGCCCAATAGCTGCACAATCCTCCATGTCTTAATGTGGATGGTTAAAGGGCCCCTGAGAGTCCCTAAGCCCTCACTTTCTGTGTTGGCCTTTTCAGATTGCTGTTCATAAACAAAAGACTCATGACATTGAGGTAAAAATTTTTCATGTGTTGTTTCCATTCTGCCCTCTTCTCCACAACTGAATGTGCATGTATTTTCCTCCCTACAGCTCAGAGCTCAAGCTCTGGAGAGGGAGTTGATGGCACAGAAGAGGGAGACTGCCCACTTGAAACACAGGTGCATGAAAGAGCAGACATTTTAAGCGTGTCTCTGATTTAAGACTAAGTTGTTGAGTGTCTAGTAAAGGACTTGTTCTGGGGTGTGTATGTGTGTGTTCTATTACTTAAATCTGTTTTTTCTCTATCTTCAAGATTGGAAATAATGCAGGCAGAGGAATCCAGGAGGCAGAAGCCAGTGTTAGGGGGACCTGGCTGGGAGAATCCTCCACGGAGAGGTAGGAGCAGTGTGGAAGGAGGGTGATAGCTTCATGTCCCCTGCAGATTCCACACCCTCAGCTTCTCACTCTGGGCAGTGACTGTTCCATTTCCTGAAGAGTTCCATGCACTTAGCAAAGAGAAATGATTGTCCTGCAGGGAGGCTGGGTGCTGTTTTCCTCATGTGCCCTGGACAAGTGGCTCTTCAACCAGACCCCAAGCAGGGTAGAACTCAGGCCCCAGTACTGACTGGGGACTCTCCTCCACTGCACCTGAACTCAGTTTTTTTTTAATCTTTTTTTTTGACAGGCAGAGTGGACAGTGAGAGAGAGAGAGACAGAGAGAAAGGTCTTCCTTTGCCATTGGTTCACCCTCCAATGGCCACTGTGGCTGGCAGGCTGCAGCCAGCGCACCACGCTGATCCGATGGCAGGAGCCAGGTACTTCTCCTGGTCTCCCATGGGATGCAGGGCCCAAGTATTTGGGCCATCCTCCACTGCACTCCCTGGCCACAGCAGAGAGCTGGCCTGGAAGAGGGGCAACCAGGACAGAATCTGGTGCCCCGACCGGGACTAGAACCTGGTGTGCCAGCACCGCAAGGCAGAGGATTAACCTAGTGAGCTGCGGAGCCAGCCTGAACTCAGTTATTTTTAACTGACAATAAGGGCATAGACGGGAACCTGGCCAGATCCTCCTGTCCACCTTGAGTCAGTGGTAGAGGCCTTAGTAGCACCAACAGTACTTGACAATAAAGGTTGTACATCCTGATAAGAGAGGAAATGTCCTGGACTATCATCCCTGTAGTAATATTCTGCAAGCTCTGCTTTACATCAGTCAGCCTGTGTTATTTTTTGGCTTTTTTTTTCTTTACTGTCAACTATAGAGCTCCATCAGTAAATTAAATTTCTATATAATTTCATTTCTATATTATTATAACCCTCAAATTTTACAATAAACCCAATGAAAACATTTTCCTTTTGTCATCACTCTCATCATTAATATAGTTAAGTCCTTTTCCATTTATAAATGGTTGGCCAGGGTTTATTGATATTCTTTATAGCCAAGGATGTTCTTAAACTATAATTTCCTCTATACATATTAGGTATGTATATCAACATATCATGTTGATTTCCAGCTAATTTTAGCACTGACTTAGGTACAATGAGTTGGTTTGTGGTGAGAACCCCTGGCACAGGCTAAGGTGGCATCATCCTCAGTGAGGACATGGGCCTCCCCCTTGTACTCAGGGCTCTTCTGAGGCACCTGGTAAACCCTGGGCCTCTGACCAGAGACCTAACATGGGATTGAGTTTAGAGGGTGAAAAGGTGTGTGGGTTTTCTCAACACTGAGGCAGAATAACCCCATTTCCTCCCAGGAAACCTGCCTCTTGGGATGCCGGCATCCTATATCAGTGGACTGTGTGAGACTAAGTCCTGCCTCTGCTTCCGATCTACCTTCCTGCTAATGTGCCTGTGAGGTGGCAGATGGTGGCTCAAGCACTTGAGTCCCTGACAAACATGTAGGAGATCTGGATGGAGGTCTTTGCTGCTTGCCTCAGCCTGGCTATTGCTAGCATTTGGGGAGTGAACCCGCAGATGGAATTTGTCTGTCTCTGCCTTTTGAATATATATATATATATATATATATATAAACATTTTGTTAAGAAAGAATACAGTGCTGTATCTTGTTGGGCAGATTCCAGAACTTGTGCAGGTCACATGAAGAACCAAGGCTCATCTCCTGCTGAGGACACCAGGAAGTAACAGGTAATTGCTGTGGTCATTTTCCTTGTAATGATTTCCTGAAACCTGATCATTGCGTATACAGCACTCTCTCTTGCATTATTTTCTGACTGTGTGTGCTGTGATACCTTTTCTGTGTCTGTAACTTTTCAAAGCAGCCAAGCCTTCCCCCACAAGCCTGTGGGCCTCCCCTTTTCCAGCTCAGCATCTGTGCTGGTGCTTTACAGGCTGAAGCCTGAAGGTTTGCTTGTCAGTTTCTGGAAATCACTGGCAGAGAAGATGGCTGTGACCTTCAGCCTCATGGCATAGTGACTCCCCCCAAGCTTCTATAACCTGGGAGGTGGCCAGGCCACATTTCATTGTCGGAATAAAATACCTCCTTTCCTGTTTTGATTTAGGTTGTTTAACCATTCAGAACATCTTCACCCACAGAATCCATGATTTTTTGTGTTTTGTTCAATATTGAATGCTTTTGGACAAAGCAAATCACTGTATCATTTCTCTTGGTAAATGGGCTGTGCAGAAAACCCTCCAGTGGGACCCTCTGTGGAATGTTCTGAAGCTTCAGGGATCATGTTTGCAGAATGGCAAATGCTCACCTGCTGTGAGATAGTGAAGAGTGTTCATCAGCATTTACCTGCAAGGCCAATTCCCAGGAGAGCCTAATTGAGGTTCCCATATGCAGGTTTTTGTGTAACCTGTGTAGATGCTGATGTTGGTGATTCTCCATTCAGATGCCACTGGACATCTGTAGTTTGAAATGAAAATGTACCTTGTTTTAACTTTCTTATTTTCCACCTTGTTTGTCTAGGAGATAAAAGTAGTGTGCAGCTCCCAGAGTACTTCCAATTCAGTCTTGCCTATGAATTAAGATAGATACCCGTGCCTACCTAACTGCAATGGGTAACATGGTTTCTGGAAAATCACATTCCCAGTTTCCCTACAAGATGTCAGGAATCTGCATTCCCCAGGAGATCCTGTGTCCAGGGTCAGCACCCCCATGAGGAGACCCTCAGCCAGGGAGGGAAGCAGGGATTGGGAGAGGCCCTCTAATGTGTGCAAAGTGGACTTTCCCCTCCTTCAATCATCTCTTTTTTTTTTTTTTGACAGGCAGAGTGGACAGTGAGAGAGAGAGACAGAGAGAGAAAGGTCTTCCTTTGCCGTTGGTTCACCCTCCAATGGCCGCCGCTGCAGCCGGCGCACCGCGCTGATCCTGGCAGGAGCCAGGAGCCAGGTGCTTTTCCTGGTCTCCCATGGGGTGCAGGGCCCAAGCACCTGGGCCATCCTCCACTGCACTCCCTGGCCATAGCAGAGAGCTGGCCTGGAAGAGGGGCAACCGGGACAGAATCCGGCGCCCCGACCGGGACTAGAACCCGGTGTGCCGGCGCCGCAAGGTGGAGGATTAGCCTATTGAGCCACGGCGCCGGCCAATCATCTCTTTTTAATGTGCAAGAAATGTCTGTGGAGTGCTGGGTAGTCCTTGACATGGAGGTCATCTGTATGGAGTGTGTGTCTATCAGTTTGCCATGGCACTGTTTCTCTGGGACATACCTCTGCAGACATGGACAGTGACATGTGGTGACAGCAGTTTATCCTGTGACTTCCCTTCACTCCTCAATGTGTTGGGATCCAGTGGAAGAGGAGAGTTTTGTGGTGCTGAGGCTGCTTATTTAATACCTGGTGGAGGGGAAGGCGCCCGCCATTATCACCTGCTGTACTGTGATTCAGTTGTGTTGGTATTGGTGTTGCCCATGATATTAATCTACTTCAAAATGTTAACTTCTGGAGCCATGGGACTGAGCCGCGGAAGCCGCAGGGTCTGGGCGCCAGTGCTCGAAGGGGAGTGCGTGCCACACAGACAACAGCGGGGAGGTTTGGGAAGTCCAGGGCTCCGAGTCCACACATCGACGCTGGAAGGGGAGCGGACCTGCGTGGAGAGTGTGGGAGCCCACAGTTCAGGACACCAATGGCAGACTCAACACACCAGCGCTGGAACGCGAGGTGAGCCGAACCTCAATAGCCCGAGACACCGGCAGGCAAGCGGAGAGAGGAGACTAGAGGGAACGACCCCCGGGGGGGGGAAGTTCACCAGGCTAGCTGGAAGAGAGAGAGAGAGAAAAAAAAGGTGACTGGTACGGACACGGGTTTCTCTCTCTCCGCTCACCTCTCAAGGGCGAGCAAGACAAAGAGCAGGCGCCATCTTGGACATACGTCATAAGCAGAGCGACCTCAGGTCTGCACCGGCCCTGAGCCTAGCAGAAAAACCTGACTCTGGGCGGGGCGAATTAACAGGAGATTAGGACCTAGTAAATTTGTGGTGCTACTGAACTGAGACTGTGAAAAAAAGAGACGGTGGGGGAGGGAACTCACAGAATTCACGTGAGTACTCTCCAGAGACGCTACAATTCCATAACTTTGGCAACCCAGTGGGAGACTGAAGGAGAATTTGAGCCCACTCTGAGGGCCGAACAGATTCCCTGTGTGGTCCTTGGGAAAGAGCTTCCGATCTCTGGCTCCTGTGGGTATATCATTTGCCTGCTAACTACCTCCAACTTCATTCAGCTGTGCAGAATAACTTCCCTTTTGAATCAAAAAAAAGGAAAGAGAGCGAGAGAGAGAGGTTTACCACGCCTAACCTGGGAGTGTCACCTTTGGCACACCAAACAGAGCTCTCAGGCCACACCCATCTCAAGCCCTAAGGCTCCATCAAAAACAGATAGTCCACTTAATCTAGAGTCATAGTATAACAAGAAAAAGCACCACAGTGAAGAAACCAAATATCTCCAATATGCCAAATAACAAACGCAAAAACCGAGGTAATAAAAACAAGGAAGTCACCATGACGCCCTCAAATGAAAAAGACACCCCAATTCAAGATTATGAGGATGATGACATAGAAGAAATGCAAGAAGCAGATCTCAAAAAATTGATAAGAACATTAAGAAGTTCTCAAAAACAAATTCTTGAACTACAGATATCCTTAATGGACAAGATAGAAAATCTCTCTCGTGAAAATGAAATATTAAGGAGGAATCAAAATGAAACGAAACAACTAGTACAACAGGAAACTGGGATAGTGACTGAAGTGAAGAATTCAATAGATCAAATGAAAAACACAATAGAGAGCCTTACAAACAGAATGGGTGAAGCAGAAGAGAGAATATCGGACTTAGAAGACAGAGAACAGGAAAGGATACAGTCAGACCAAAGAAAAGAAGAGGAAATTAGAAATCTAAAACATATTGTCAGGAATCTTCAGGATACTATTAAAAAACCCAACATTCGGGTTCTAGGAGTTCCTGAAGGAATGGAGAGGGAGAAAGGATTAGAAGGCCTTTTTAGTGAGATATTAGCAGAAAATTTCCCAGGTTTGGAGAAGGACAGAGATATCCTAGTACAGGAAACTCACAGAACCCCTAATAAACACGACCAAAAGAGATCCTCATCACGACACGTTGTAATTAAACTCTCCACAGTGAAACATAAAGAAAAGATCCTAAAATGTGCAAGAAAGAAATGTCAGATTACTCTCAGAGGATCTCCAATCAGACTCACAGCTGACTTCTCATCAGAAACTCTACAAGCTAGGAGGGAATGGTGAGATATAGCCCAGGTACTAAGAGAGAAAAACTGCCAGCTCAGAATATTATATCCTGCAAAGCTATCATTTGTGAATGAAGGTGAAATAAAGACTTTTCATAACAAACAGAAATTGAAAGAATTTGTTGCCACTCATCCGGCCCTGCAAAAGATGCTTAAAGATGTGTTACACACAGAAACAAAGAAACACGGTCATCAATATGAAAGAAGGTAAAGGAAGGAAACCAAGGAAGGAAACCTCACAGCAAAAGATCACAGGGAATTCAAAGCATATTTTAGAACTTATCTTTGGCAAATGACAGGGCAAAGTTACCACTTATCATTAGTCACATTGAACGTGAATGGCCTGAACTGTCCAGTTAAAAGACATCGATTGGCTGATTGGGTTAAGGAACAAAACCCATCTATTTGCTGCTTACAAGAAACACATCTTTCCAACAAAGATCCATACAGACTGAAAGTGAAAGGCTGGAAAAAGATATACTATGCCAACAGAAATGAAAAAAGAGCGGGCGTAGCCATCTTAATATCAGACAACATAGACTTTACCACAAAAACCGTTAAGAGAGACAAAGAGGGACACTACATAATGATTAAGGGATCAATTCAACAGGAAGATATAACAATTATCAATGTATATGCACCTAACTACAGGGCACCGGTTTATCTAAAAGATTTGTTAACGGACTTAAAGGGAGACTTAGACCCCAATACAATAGTACTGGGGGACTTCAATACTCCACTCTCAGAAATAGACAGATCAATAGGACAGAAGCTGAACAAGGATACAGTAGATTTAAACGACACTATAGCCCAAATGGATCTAACAGATATATACAGAACTTTCAAGCCTACAGCTAAAGATTTTACATTCTTCTCAGCAGTACATGGAACCTTCTCTAGGATTGACCACATACTAGGCCATAAAGCAAGTCTCAGCAAATTCAAAAGAATTAGAATCATACCATGCAGCTTCTCAGACCATAAAGGAATGAAGTTGGAAATGAGCAACTCAGGAATCCCTAGAGCATATGCAAACACATGGAGATTGAACAACATGCTCCTGAATGAACAATGGGTCATAGAAGAAATCAAAAGAGAAATCAAAATTTTTCTGGAAGTAAATGAGGATAACAGCACAACATACCAAAACTTTTGGAATACATCAAAAGCAGTGTTAAGAGGAAAGTTTATATCAATAGGTGCCTACATCAAGAAATTGGAAAGGCACCAAATAGATGAGCTTTCAATTCACCTCAAGGATCTAGAAAACCTACAGCAAACCAGACCCAAATCTAGTAGGAGAAGAGAAATAATTAAAATCAGAGAAGAAATCAACGGGATTGAATCAAGAAAAACATTCCAAAAAATCAGCCAAACGAGGAGCTGGTTTTTTGAAAAAATAAACAAAATTGACACCCCATTGGCCCAACTAACTAAAAAAACAAGAGAAAAGACCCAAATCAATAAAATCAGAGATGAAAAAGGAAATGTAACAACAGACACCACAGAAATAAAAAGAATCATCAGAAATTACTACAAGGACTTGTATGCCAGCAAACAGGGAAACCTATCAGAAATGGATACATTCCTGGACACATGCAACCTACCTAAATTGAACCATGAAGACAGAGAAAACCTAAATAGACCAATAATTGCAACAGAAATTGAAACAGTAATAAAGGCCCTCCCAACAAAGAAAAGCCCAGGACCAGATGGATTCACTGCTGAATTCTACCAGACATTTAAAGAAGAACTAACTCCAATTCTTCTCAAACTATTCAGAACAATCGAAGAAGAGGGAATCCTCCCAAATTCTTTCTATGAAGCCAGCATCACCTTAATTCCTAAGCTGGAAAAAGATGCAGCACTGAAAGAGAATTACAGACCAATATCCCTGATGAACATAGATGCAAAAATCCTCAATAAAATTCTCGCCAATAGAATGCAACAACACATCAGAAAGATGATCCACCCAGACCAAGTGGGATTTATCCCTGGTATGCAGGGATGGTTTAATGTGCGCAAGACAATCAATGTGATACACCACATTAACAGACTGCAGAAGAAAAACCATATGATTATCTCAATAGATGCCGAGAAAGCATTTGATAAAATACAACACCCGTTCATGATGAAAACTCTAAGCAAACTGGGTTTGGAAGGAAAATTCCTCAATACAATCAAAGCAATCTATGAAAAACCCATGGGCAACATCCTATTGAATGGGGAAAAGTTGGAAGCATTTCCACTGAGATCTGGGACCAGACAGGGATGCCCACTCTCACCACTGCTATTCAATATAGTTCTGGAGGTTCTAGCCAGAGCTATTAGGCAAGAAAAAGAAATTAAAGGAATACAAATTGGGAATGAAGAACTCAAACTATCCCTCTTTGCAGATGATATGATTCTTTATTTAGGGGACCCAAAGAACTCTACGAAGAGACTATTGGAACTCATAGAAGAGTTTGGCAAAGTAGCAGGGTATAAAATCAATGCACAAAAATCAACAGCCTTTGTATACACAGACAATGCCATGGCTGAGGAAGAACTTCTAAGATCAATCCCATTCACAATAGCTACAAAAACAATCAAATACCTTGGAATAAACTTAACCAAGGAAGTTAAAGACCTCTACGATGAAAATTACAAAACCTTAAAGAAAGAAATAGAAGAGGATACCAAGAAATGGAAAAATCTTCCATGCTCATGGATTGGAAGAATCAATATCATCAAAATGTCCATTCTCCCAAAAGCAATTTATAGATTCATTGCAATCCCAATCAAGATACCAAAGACATTCTTCTCAGATCTGAAAAAAATGGTGCTGAAGTTTATATGGAGGCACAAGAGACCTCGAATAGCTAAAGCAATCTTGTACAACAAAAACAAAGCCGGAGGCATCACAATACCAGATTTCAGGACATACTACAGGGCAGTTTAATCAAAACAGCATGGTACTGGTACAGAAACAGATGGATAGACCAATGGAACAGAATTGAAACACAAGAAATCAACCCAAACATCTACAGCCAACTTATATTTGATCAAGGATCTAAAACCAATTCCTGGAGCAAGGACAGTCTATTCAATAAATGGTGCTGGGAAAACTGGATTTCCACGTGCAGAATCATGAAGCAAGACCCCTACCTTACACCTTACACAAAAATCCACTCAACATGGATTAAAGACCTAAATCTACGACCTGACACCATCAAGTTACTAGAGAACATTGGAGAAACCCTTCAAGATATTGGCACAGGCAAAGAATTTCTGGAAAAGACCCGGGAGGCACAGGCAGTCAAAGCCAAAATCAACTATTGGGATTGCATCAAATTGAGAAGTTTCTGTACTGCAAAAGAAACAGTCAGGAGAGTGAAGAGACAACCGACAGAATGGGAAAAAATATTTGCAAACTATGCAACAGATAAAGGGTTAATAACCAGAATCTACAAAGAGATCAAGAAACTCCACAAAAACAAAACCAACAACCCACTTAAGAGATGGGCCAAGGACCTCAATAGACATTTTTCAAAAGAGGAAATCCAAATGTCCAACAGGCACATGAAAAAATGTTCAAGGTCATTAGCAATCAGGGAAATGCAAATCAAAACCACAATGAGGTTTCACCTCACCCCGGTTAGAATGGCTCACATGCAGAAATCTACCAACAACAGATGCTGGCGAGGATGTGGGGAAAAAGGGACACTAACCCACTGTTGGTGGGAATGCAAACTGGTCAAGCCACTATGGAAGTCAGTCTGGAGATTCCTCAGAAACCTGAAGATAACCCTACCATTCGACCCAGCCATCCCACTCCTTGGAATTTACCCAAAGGAATTTAAATTGGCAAACAAAAAAGCGGTCTGCACCCTAATGTTTATTGCAGCTCAATTCACAATAGCTAAGACCTGGAACCAACCTAAATGCCCATCAACGATAGACTGCATAAAGATATTATGGGATATGTATTCTTTAGAATACTATACCGCAGTAAGAAAGAATGAAATCCAGTCATTTGCAACAAAATGGAGGAATCTGGAACACATTATGCTGAGTGAAGTAAGCCAGCCCCAAAGGGACAAATACCATATGTTCTCGTGACAACTGACTGAACACCAAAAAGGAAACCTGTTGAAGTGAAATGGACACTATGAGAAACGGTGACTTGATCAGCATAGCCCTGACTGTTAATGAACAACTTAATACATTATCCCTCTTAGTATTTTTTTTTGTCTGTTCTACTTAATATGATTGGTTTAATTCTGTAATTATCACACAGTTATTCTTAAGTGTTGAAAATTAACTGAAATGTGATCCCTGTTAAACGTAAGAGTGGGAATAAGAGAGGGAAGAGATGTATAATTTGGGACATGCTCAAGTTGACTTGCCCCAAATGGTAGAGTTAGAAACATACCAGGGGATTCCAATTTAATCCCATCAAGGTGGCACATACCAATGCCATCTCACTATTCCAAGTGATCAATTTCAGTTCACAATTGATCATAATGAAAGGACTAAGAGTCAAAGGGAGCACATAAACAAGTCTAGTACCTGCTAACACTAACCGATAGAATAAATAAAGGGGAGAGTGATCCAACATGGGAAGTGAGATACTCAGCAGACTCATAGAATGGCAGATGTCCTAAATAGCACTCTGGCCTCAGAATCAGCCCTAAAGGCATTCGGATCTGGCTGAAAAGCCCATGAGAGTATTTCAGGCATGGAAAGCCAAGACACTCTGGCAAAAGATCTCTGTGAGTGAGATCCCAGTGGAAAGAACAGGTCTTCAAAGAGGGAGGTACCTTTCTCTGAAGGGAGGAGAGAACCTCCACTTTGACTATGACCTTGTCTAAACAAGATAAGAATCGGAGAACTCAGAGGGCTTCCATAGCCTTGGAAACTCATGACTGGAGCATAGGGAGATTACTGATGGCATAGGCAGGAGTGTCAATTGGTAAAGTCAACAACAGGAGTCACTGTGCACTTACTCCTCATGTAGGATCTCTGTCCTTAGTGTGCTGTGCATTGAGATTTAATGCTATAACGAGTACTCAAACAATATATTTCACTTTGTGTTTCTATGGGGGTGCAAACTGTTGTAATCTTTACTTAATGTATACTAAACTGATCCTCTGTAAAAAAAAAAAAGAAAAGAAATTACCAACTCCCAACTTGTCTCTCACTGGGATTAAACATGACAATAGGTCTGATCTGATTTCATCATCATTTAAAAAATATCATCTATTATTTTTCACTTTATGTTTCTGTGTGGGAGCAAACTGTTGAAATCCTTACTTAATGTATACTAAGCTGATCTTCTGTATATTAAGATAATCGAAAATGAATCTTGATGTGAATGGAAGGGGAGAGGGAGTGGGAAAGGGGAGGGTTGTGGGTGGGAGGGACGGTATGGGGGGGAAGCCATTGTAATCCATAAATCGTACTTTTGAAATTTATATTCATTAAATAAAAGTTAAAAAAAATGTTAACTTCTGCTCTGCAGGTCAGCATGGCTGCAGGAGGACCTCCTCCTTTGCCAAGACCACCCTACATGCCCTACCACATGGGGGGCTACAAAGAATCCTTCATGGGCTATTCACCACCTCCTCCACCCTGGTGGATTCCAAGACCTCGGCCAGCAGCTCTGTCTCCAGAATTTGGTAGGATGATCTACCCTGAATGAACTGACTTGCAAAGTGTACCTCTATCTTTTCTCTCATTTTTATTCTGACAACAAAATGACCCTGTGATTCTGCCAGGCTTTGCATTTCAAGGGTGAGGCTACCTGAGGGCCTTGTAACTGCTCATGATTGATTCTGAGGACACACAGTGGGCTGCACCACAGCCCTATCTTGTGCAGGTGTCTGTTTAGATGAGGAAAAAAGTCATCTATAGAAGTCAGAAATAGCAGTTTTGCAGAGCAAGGGACCTGGTGTGGGGAGGGGGGATATTCTCAGCTCTGTGAGGGATGAGACTTGGCCTTAGCTTTGAGAAGTTCAGGGTCCTGCAGGGTAGGGTCTCACAATGCTCAACTGGGCTGGTCATTGCCATAACGGACGTGCCAGTGAAGGACCCCAAGGTGTAAAAGAGGGAGTGAACCTCCTGGGTGTAAATGAGGGGTGGCAAAGAGGAGGAGATGAGGAGGGGCTGTATAGGGTCACTTTGAGCTCCATAAAATGGGGGCTGGAAAGCTGACCTAGCAGGACAGGTGGTGTGAACAGAGCAGGTAGAGGCTGCCTGGGGTCACACGGAGCTGCTGGAGGAGAGTCCTCATGACCCAGAGTGGTTCAGGGCACCATCCTGCTCAGAGTGGTCTTGTTGCCCTACAGCCCTCTGTCCACAGTCTGAAGGAAAAGGGAAGGAGTCTCATGGGTGTGTCCAGGTTCTGCCTGAGTTTATGATGCCCCAAGGATACTGACAATGAAGTCGGCTCTCGATTAGCAGGCAGCTGGCTCTGCCTCACAACAAGAAGCCTCAGGAGTCTCAGCTGCTCCAGACACCCCTGCCTCTCTGTGTCACACCAGGCAATATGGGTCTCTCTCCCTGTGCCCACGCTGTCCCAGCCCCTGAGGACAGTGCTCTGTGGAGCTGTGACGTGAAGATCCTATTGGTTTCTGAGGACATTGTGAGCAGGAAGACATTAAATCCATGGGAAAAGTATTCTACAAATATCTGGTACTGAAGTAGCACCTTGACAGTAGGGACTCCATTTTGGAGCACTTGAGACTGAATTCTGGGAAAGTAACCCCCCCATCATGAGACTCTGGTCTGAAACTATGATATCAAATAGTCAGACAATAGCAGTGCACTACAATCACCCTTGAGAGAGCACAGAAAACCCCTAGCATGATTGCTCAAGCTTGAAAGTAGAAAGGTTGCACCTGGGTTAATGATAAAGATGTGATTTGTCTATGTGTTACATATAATTTGGATTAATGTCAAGATCACAAATGAGAATTGTACAATTGTAACTGGTATTGTCAAGATTATGAAGGTATATTAATTTCACCTAGGTCTTACATTATGTTGACCCCAGTAACTATGTACTCTCTTTTTGATCTTAGCAACCGTGTATAGCAACCGTGCACCCCCCTCCTGATTTTGCGGTTTTTGCCTTTATAAACCCTATGCTGTAGTTCCTCGGGGCTTCTCAGTTCTGGTTTGATCAGAGAGCCCCAGCATGCTGGAAAAATAAAAAAAAACCCTTTGCAATTAGCATGAGAGAGGTCTTTTGGAGTCGTCCCTCGGGCGGTGGCTGTTCTCGACCTTAACAGTACATATATGCAGCCATCTTCTATCAAGATCACCAAGAAGTGCTCATTAAGTGCATTAGAAGAAGCTGAGGGTGTAATAGCTCACACCCAGAGACTTGCAAAATCTGTTTCCTAAGAAAAGGCAAAGTTCCCCTCTCTAGTAATAAAATGCAAATCCTACCTACAAGGTGAAAGAGAAGTGTGCGAATGTGCACAGGTGGAGGCAGAGGTCTGTGGCTGAGATGTGAGGACTGTTGGTTTGCATGGTGTAAGGACTCTCAGGTACAGCTGCACATGGAACACATCAGGAGCAGACACAACACGGAGGACAAATGTAGAAAGGGAGAAGTCAGTAGATGGGGGAAACAATCCCAATTTCTTTTGTCTTCCAGGAGAGCCATTGTGGAATTGGAATAGGAAATTCAGCTATCCGGAACAGGCTGTGCCTGTGAGTCAAAAAGCCACCTGATGCCCATTTTCTGAATGTTTTCCCTGTCCCACGAGGACTCTTCCTCTCTTATCTGTCTGTGTGATTCTCCTAATAAACCTTGTGTGGTGCTGCCTTTGCCTAAGTGTCTGCTTCCGGGAGGGCCACTTGATCCCCCTGGGGTGGACACCATGTGATTCACACAGCCCAAATCTGGGCAGAAACTGTGGTGCTGCAGGCTGGAGTGGGGTAGCCATTCCTGGTGGTAATGACCATGAGGGTGCAACCAGTGGTCCAGGCTTTGTCAGGAGCCTGACTTCATCTTGCCAGCTGTCCCTCAGTGGCACCAACTCCAAGAGGCCTCTAAGAGAAGCTGAAGTTGAAACAGATTGATTGACAAGCCCTGTGAGTCCCAAAGTCCTGCAGTTTCTTTATTGAGAAATGGGCAGAGGTGAATTTTCAGGGGAACCACGGACAAGACTAAAGTGGAATAGAGAGCCTGGAGGCCTGAGTCACAGAAAAGTCCAGGGAGTTGATGCAAGAGAATCCCAGAGGGAGAGGGAGGGGGAGGGAGGAGGGGGGCAGATGGAGGGAGAGAAAGGGGGAGGGAGATTGAGGGAAACATCATGGGAACAAAGATGTGTGGGGTGCAGAAAAGAAGAAATCCTAGAGTCAAAGGGAGAGAGAATGATGAAGAGAGTGATTTGTGCAGAGGAAGGGAGGAGAGACTGAGGAGCAAAAGGCAAGAAGCAGCATTCACAGGCTGGGCTTTGGGTCAGCCCAGCTCCAGCTGTTGTGGCCATTTGAGAGTGAACCAGAGGATGGAAGACCTCTCTCACTCTCTGTAACTCTTCTTTTCAAGTAAAATAAATCTTTAAAAAACCACTAAGATAACTTTATGATATATGTACCTTAGCAAAATAACTTTAAAAGAGAATTCTTCTTTTCACTCCATTATGGCTCATTTCTTTTAATTTCATGAAAGTTGTTCCTGTAGATTGCAGCAGAAATCCACATGAATAAGGCTGGAGTCTTCTCATTGATGTCAGTCATGGTGAAGGGTAGATCCATGTGCTCAGCCTTTGCAGCATGGCCACTTGGAAGTGAGCTGCAGTCCTTTCAATGGAGATAATTTAAATGAATCACACATTGACTAAAATTATGTAGTGCCTGGTGCAGATTGGAGGTTAAAATACAGTTTATGTGCATGTTGCAATTGTTATGGTCTGTGCTGGTTGTGACTTTTTCTCACATTAGTACATTAGTGAATATTACCTCTAAAACAAATGCTTCACAGGTTTTTAATACTTCTTAGCAAAATTCCATGAAGATATGAAAATTATTTTTGCTGGATATAGTCAACAATTAGACACAAGGATGGCTAATATGCCAGTATTGATTTCAATGTTTTGCTAAAGATCCAGTCTTTCATATTGGTAGCCTTGATAATTATCTAATGTATCCATGATTCCATCTAATGTAATAGAAACATTTCTTTACCCATTTCAATAATACATGGGCTCTCTAGCTCCTGTACCTCGGTCTCCTGCAGGACTGGGGATCTTCTCCATCTTAAAACAGGAATCATGTGGTGGACATCTGGCCCAGCAGTTAAGTCACTGGTTAGGACACTCATTAAACTGCCTGGGTTTGGGGCCAGTGCCATGGTGTGGTAGGCTAAGCCTCTGCCTGTGGCACCCACATTCTATAAGAGTGCCAGTTGTGTTTTGGCTGCTCCTCTTCCCATCAACCTCTCTGCTAATGCCCTGAGAAAGCAGTGGAAGATGGTTCAAGTGCTTGGGCCCCTACAACTATAGGGGAGACACAGAAGAAGCTCCTGTTTGCTAGCTTTGATTCAGCCCAGCTCCAACCATTATGGCCATTTGGGGGAGTGAATCAGTGGATGGAAGACTTTCCTCTCTGTGCCTCTCTTTTGAGTGTAACTCTGCCTCAAATAAATACAAATATTAAAAAAAAAAAACTACATTGCTGCATTCCGAGTAGCAGCCCATGAGTCTAGCTTCCTGCTAATATGGACCCAGGGAGGTTGTGGTGATGGCCCAGGCTCTTGGGTTCTTGCCACCAACATAAGAGACCTGGATAGAACTTCCAGCTCCCAGTTTCAGCCCTTGGCTGGAGGCAGGCTTTGGGGAGCAATGCAGCAGAGGGCAGCTCTTGTTCTGTCTCTGTGGGTGTGTGTCTGTCCATTGTGTATGTCTTTCTGTCTGTCAGATAAATTTGAAAAAAAAATAGGAATCAGTTTTCATTTTAAAAATTGCTACAGAGATATAGAAAATGTTGTGAAATGCAGTAGCTGAATTACCCGATTTAAATTTCCTCAACTAGAAAAGACAACTTAGCAAAAGCTTAATATTAAATCTTTGCACAAACCTGTACGTACCATAACCATCATTCCTGCCACCACCAAAATGAGGGTTCATGCTCTTCCTCTGGATTGAATCATGTTGTATTCTGGATTTAGTCATTCTTTATTTCTACCCCAAGTCTTGATTTCTAATAAACCTGGTAAATCTTGGCTTCATATGGGTGACAGGAGTGAATGTAGAATTGGGGGGGGGGGAGGCATACAATGAACTCTTGGAGCCGCTAAGCACTGGTGCTCTCTTGTTTCCCTCTCACCCTGTGTCTCAAAAATATAAACAAATCTTATTTAAAAGAATGAAAAGTGCACCCCAGGCAGGAGGGAAAACAAGTTTTTTAAAGAGGGCTTGTGTGGGGCACTGTCTTCTAACATTGCTTGGAATTCAGAAAGCATGCAACAACAGGAAGTGCTGCACACAGCAGAAGTCACCTGGGCCTGTTTGGGGGACACTAGGGTGGTTAAGTCAGCTAAGGGCTGCCTTTGGGTGACAGCTGGTGGTGTTAGCGCCACTTCATCAGGGGAGGGGGTGGGACAACTCCTGGGCAGCCGACTCCATGGCGCCCCCTGCTGGGGATGCGTCCTTTGCTTTCAGATCTGCAGGGGGTGGGTTCAACCCCAGAGGCTCAGTGAGGAGCCTGGATCCTGACTGGTCTGGTGAGGGCTGTTGGCTTCCCGGAGGGCACAGCTCTGGTTCCTGAGGGGATTCATTATTGTTTCAGTGGCATCTAATTTTCTGGTTTTGCGTTGATCTTGAAAACATATGTTGTGTAACTGCGGGGGTTAACTGAAATACTGTTTTTTTAAACAATTCAAGATTTTAGCTGATTTTCCTTATACATACTGGGGTATAATTTTGGCAACCACTTGGAGTTTTCACGAAACACCCTTTGAAACGCCTTTCTCCCCAACACTGGTCTGATAGAAGATGCGTGTTGTGGAAGCTGCTTTGACTTGCTTGTGCCTGACAACATAATCTCAGGAGCACTGAGCAACCCCAGTGGTGAGCCCCCACCCAGGAGGAGCAGGGCTGTGCATTTGCATCTGGTTCCTCCCTGTGGATGTCCCCAGCCTGGCTTCTCTTAGAGAAAGGATACATTCTTGCTGTGTGTTCATGTTTGCAGGGTGGAGTGTAGCTTTCTCTTTACAAGTCCTTGCTCCTGGTGGGAGCTGGTGGGGGTGGATTGGAGGAGTGCCCCTCTCTTTCCCCTCCAGCCCTAGTGAAGCAGAAATCAACAGGAAGAGAGAAGCCAGTTGAGGAGTTTGATTGAAACTGTTTAACTTTTGCTCTGCCTGTGGAATGCACATTCTCATGTGTGAAAACTTAACCCAGATGGTAGACTACTGAATTATAGGATGACAATTTTCAATTTTAGACTCCACTTTTAAACATTCCTCTAGAAAGAAAATATGTCCTTAAAATACAGTTGTCATTGGCCAGCACTGTGGCTCACTAGGCTAATCCTCCACCTGCAGCTCCAGCAACCTGGGTTCTAGTCCCGGTTGGGGTGCTGGATTCTGTCCCGGTTGCTCCTCTTGCAGTCCATCTCTCTGCTGTAGCCCGGGAGGGCAGTCAAGGATGGCCCAGGTCCTTGGGCCCTGCACCCTCATGGGAGACTAGGAGGAAGCACCTGGCTCCTGGCTTTGGATCGGCACATTTGCCAGCTGTAGGGGCCATTTGGGGGGTGAACCAACGGAAAAAGGAAGACCTTTCTCTCTGTCTCTCTCTCTCTCACTAACTCTGCCTGCCAAAAAAAAATACAGTTGTCATAGTTTAGGTCACATAATGTGCAGAAAGCATGTCACAAGAGGACTAGCACAGAGTCTTACTTTCCCTGCCAGATGATTTTCTGCCGTCTTCCTTCTGGTTGCTATTGCACAAGTCTGTGAGGGAATCACAGGTGTTGCTCATGTGTTTCCTAGCAGAGAAGTAGCTGAGGGTGCTGCTTATGGATTAAAGGACCTCACTGTGTGCTTCAAAGTGTTTCAGATGATTGAATCCTTGCTGCAGTCTCTCTAATGGAGGGACTGATCGTGATGAAGAGCAGCAGTGCTAGGTAAACTGTGTGAGTATGGGCAGTAGTTCATACAGTGTGAACAAACCTTAGTCATTCAAGTATATTGTTGTTTATACATTTACCTAGATGAGCCCTTTAAAATATTAACATAATAGCACTGTGAAAAAATTCCCTTATATAGTCACAGGAAGATTACAATTTTTGAACTGCATTTTACAATATGGTACAGATATTTTATACTGCACACTTATCTTCAAATCTCTGGCATTCTAAATTGGCAAGAGATATGACATTATTTCTTTACTGACAAAGTGCTTTTATTTTTATTGAAAATATTTATGAATATTTTAGGAATGGTCAAACCTTCACCTTTTTTGTTGATATTTAAATTCTTCCTGCTTATTTTGATGCTAGCTTAGATGAAATAGTGTTCATGCAATTTAAAAAATTAGAATGTATTTTCAAGATTTTGTTTTAATTTTACATTTTTGTCTTCACTGGCATTAAATTTTGGCCTGTTTTTCATTAACATATATAAACAGCTAAGTAATGAAGGGAAGTAGTCTTCAGTATGATGTGTGCTGCACTACCATATATATGGAGTGGGTGCACAAAGACAGTCCTGGGCACTATGCTAGAAGATTTATGAAAATCGGTGAAACTGCACCTATAATTGTGTTCTTAATGTCTCTAAGTCACAACTCTAATGTCTTGTACTTGATCAATGAATGTGTTTACTATGATCATAGTTTGGTTTAAATATCTAAATAATATCTGAAGGATTTTTGTGTTTGGGATTTATAGTATTGATGGGGGATATTCTTGGACCACAAGAGTTATTGTCAATGTGTTATTTGTGTTTAATAGAATAATTTCAAATGAGAAACTAATTTTATAGGTAATATTTAGAGAATTCTATAACTGTATATTTCACAAACTATTGAAATATTTTTGTATTGGAGCTTTTTTACATTGTTTAATCATGCAGCAGACACTTGGTAGTTTCAAAAGAATTCATTCATTCAATAAATGCTTCATGTTATGGACCAGAAACCACAAGACTCTTTATGGATTCACAGAAAAGACACGGTGTGTGTTGAAAGACACCTAAACATTAGAAATGGGAAATGTGAATTATCTTCTACAAATATTTCTTCCTTTAATTATTTGAACAAAAATCTTGGATTCACCCTAGAGCACAGATACAAATTGACTACGAATAATTGCTATATATACTATAATTTGACAACTGAAGAAGTGGACCAGTGGGTGATGGACACAACAGGTGAGTTCATGGACATGAAGAGTCTCCTTGGGACAAGGACACTGGTGGCCTGTCTTGTGCAGAGACACTGGAAGTGCAATCCATGGAGACACTGGACACTGTGGGCTCAGTTCCCAGGCAAGCTGTGAGCTCACAGGAGGTCAGCACAAGGAGGACCATGATGGAATGATGTGGAATTGTCAGGCAGGGGTGTACTGGGATCCAAGACTAAGCGCAGGTTCAGTGAGACCTGAATGTCCTGGCAGGAGCAGGGCTGGGATGCTTCAGGCTGTTCTATGTAGGAGGAGCTGTGTCATTTCCTTAACCCTGATGGTCACATGCCCTGGCCATGGTGTGGGGTTATCACAACATGAGTCAGGGTTAAGGAGCAGGGGGTGGGACCAGGTGGGGCCTCAGGAGGGTAGGACAGGCTGCAGGGACATGTCCACCACTACTCCCTCCTGTTTAGTCTCCAATGATGAGGGTGGATGGCAGAGGAGGGGATGACAGATGGGAGGTGCCCCCGTATGACCCCTTGAGTGACAGAAGCAATGTCCCTCAAGTGAGTTCTCCCAGTTCTCATCTTGTATTACTCAACCCATGGCCTGGTCAGCAACACCTGGTAACCCAGCTGCCCTGAGACCTTGGGAAGTGGTTCATCCTTGGAGCCCCTGAATGTGGTGATGTCTGGGGCAGGGTGGGGATCCCTGCTCTTCAGATCACACCCAGCACCACACCACACTCACCTCCACTAGCCAGAGCCCAGCTTCCTTACAGGACCATGCCCTTGGCCTCCCTCCATCCTCACCTCCAGGAGAGACCAGACAAGGGTGGTGAGGAGACTGGTGAATACAACAGCAGCAATGGAACCTGCAGAGCTAGGAACACACATGGGCTTGTGCACATGCACGTGCACACACAGGCTCACACTTGTCCCCAGTGGGATATTACAGCTCAGGCCCCCGGGACAGGGAGAGTAGTGAGGAACTTGGCCATAGCAAGACCCAGGAGGCTCCACAAATCCTGCAAGGCATTCACTGTCCCTGCAGGAGCCAGAGGTAACCATGCCCACCTGAGGAGCTGGAAGGGGCCTAGTGGTGCTGAAGTGAAGGTGTCCCCAGACATGGATGTCCCTCATCTGGGAGCCCTAGGGATTGTGGATGCTCCTGACTCCCACATGCTTACAGACACCGTCAGCCTCTGTGTGGTCAGCACCAGTGTCAGGGGCTGGTGGTGAAGTCACAGCAACTCAATCCTTAACCTCTTGCCTGTGTCCAGGACAGAGTCCCTGTCCCTCATGCAGAGAGTCTGGTCCCTGCTGGCTCAAGGTCCCAGAAAGGTGGCAGGCAGCCTGACTGACCCCTCCCCTAGTCTCTGGACTCTCTGAGGCACAACAGCAACTGCAGCAGCAAGGAGAAGCCAGGAGGAGGGCAAGAAGCACAGCCTGAATCTGCAGTGCTAGGGTAAGCCTGTCATGTGGCAGGAGGTTGTGGCCACTGGGAGTCCCCAGTTCTGGTCATTGCAAGGGTGGACAAAGTACGGGGACCTCAGGTAGTTGTATGCCAATTGTGAGGTCACCCATTGCACTCATATTAATCCAAAATGCAAATGCTCAAAAGTCAAAATATAATTGTAGAGGAGGAAAAGGAGGATGGAGGGTGGCAGGGACCTGGGACATTGTCCAGCAGGTGACAGAGGGCACCGGGACATCTGAGCCCATGACACACCTCCCACACATCTGCCCTTTTCTCTTGATCCAAGGATGACCACAGGCCCCACTGCTAGGGGATTCTGATTCCTCAGGGGGTTGGGAACCCTGACCCTGACACCTGCTGATCTAGGAGGGCGCCATTGTGACTGCACTCCATGATGTCATCATTGCCAAGCACTGCTCCTTCCATATTCTACAGCAGTTAGAGGCCACTCCTGTGTCAAGTGACTGGCTGAGCTGGACTTTGTTTTCTAGGCAAGAAGGAAGTTCAGGAGATGTGGATGGATTCAGGTCCAGGTGAGTGGGACTTGCTCTCTTCATGTCATGATGCTTTGGGGACAGGTGGTCCCAGCTGTGTGGGCCTAGACTACTGCAAAGGGCCATGCTGCCTGAGCCCCTCCCCCTCTCCCTAGCACGTTTTCCAGCTACAAAACATAAAAAAACTTGATTCTCTCTCTGAATACTAACAATCGAGATGTAGAACCTGAAATTAACTATACCACTTTCAACTAATCTGAGAAAATGAAATGCTTATGTATAGTACTAACAAAATATGTATAATGTTGTACACTCTAAATAACAAAATACTGATTTAAAAAGGCAAAGTACATCTAAAGAACTGGAAACCATACTGTGCCTATGGATTACAGGATAAACATACTAAAGGTGCTGGTTTCACCAAATTAGTTAATAACTCTAATGCAATTCCTTCATTATCCCAGGAAGATTTTTGTAGGTCTTGGTGAACTTATTCTAAAATCCATATGGATAGTTAAGACAGTCTTGGGATAGTGGGAAGAGCAAAGTGGAAAGATTCACTGCAGTCAGTGTCAAGTCTCACTATGTCGATGCAGTAATCAAGAGTTTGTGACACTGGAAAAAGGACAGACATAGACAACAGAACAGAGAACCCAAATAGACCACACAAATATGCCCAATTGAATTTTTTTTTTACTCAGTACCACAGGGAATTCAAAAAAGAAAGGATAACTTATTCAAAAAGTGGAGTTTCCCTGCCTCTGTTACACATCAGAGTGCCTGTGTTTGATGCCCAGCTCTGCTCCTGACTCCAGCTTCCTGCCAATGCAGACCCTGGGAGGCAATGCCAAGGGCCCAAGTAATTGGGTTCCTGCCACCCACATGGGAGGCCTGGAATGAGTCCCTGGCTCACTGCTCTAGCCTGGCCCTGCCCCATCTGTTGCGAGAATTTCAGGAATCTATCAGTGGATGGAACATATCTCTGTCTCTCACTCCTGTGCTGTCACTCTGCCTTTCAAATAAATATATAGATCTTTAAAATATCTTTTAAAAGAAAATACAGGACTCCAAAATGAATTTTCTCAACAGTTGACCAATGCATAATTTGTGAGTTTATTTAACATTCTATGCAATATTTAGATGCATTTGCATTTCTGATCAACTCAGATCAATTCACATGTCAGATGAATGGGAAAAAAACTTTTAACAAATATATTGCACTCCATGGAACATTTGGGATATGATTACACTAAGGGGTCATTCAATGACTATCTAGCATGCAAATGGAACTGGGCATTTGGGTGTTATTTTTTCAGGTACTTCTGTTTTTTTCTTGGCTAAATCTGGCAGCCTTATCAGGCTAAACTTGGATGTAGGGCTTTCTCTATACCAATTTCACCTATGGCAAGTGTCAGACTGTCCTTTTTCCCTCTCTGTAAAGTGGGGGTGATGACTTATTTTGCAAGGCTGCAAGCTTCCCAAATCACACAGCTCCACTAGCTGTTTTTGGTGGTGAATGCTTAGCAATCAACATGCATGTCTGGGGATGATGGTTGGATCACTGAATCTTTTTTTTAAAAAAGATTATTTATTTAAAATGGAGGGAGAGGGAGAAAGAGGGATTGGGGTAGGGAGGGATGAAGAGAGAGAGAGAGAGAGAGAGAGAGAGAGAGAGAATCTTCCTTTTGCTGGTTCACTCCTCAAATGGCTGAAACAGGGTTGAACTAGGCCTGGAGCCAGGAACTCCACTAGGGTCTCCCATGTGGGTGGTAGGGAGCCAAGCACTCAGGCCATACCTCACTGCTCTCCCAGATACACACCAGCTGGATCAGACACAGAGCATCAAAACTTGAGCCAGTGCTCTGACATGGGATGCTGGCATCACAGGTGGTGCTTTAACCTGCTGCTTCACAACAGAAGCCCCTAATTAAACACATCTTGCTTGTTACTGTATTCCTGGGTTAAAGCAAGTGCCTACTAGCAATATTATGGGAAAATTTATTTTTTACTTAAATTTTGCATGTAGACATTTATTTGAACAGCAGAGAGCCAGCAAGGTTTCATCTGATGGTTCACTCTCCAAATACCCACCACGGCTAGGGCTCGGCCAAGCCAAAGCCAGGAGCCAAGATCTCTGTTCAGGGCTCCAATCACTTGAGCCATCACTGTTGGTCCCCAGGCTGTGTACTGGCAGGAATCTGGAGTCAAGAGCCAATTGCAGTACTTTACTCAAGCACTCCAGAGTGGGACATGGGCTTCTTAAGCTCCAATTAAACACCTGCCCCATAGGTAAACCTAAATGGCCTGTGGAGTTGGCAGGGCAGTGTGATCACACCATGTGTGACATGACAAGTGATAGAAGTGGAGGAGGCAGCTCCAACATCCTGTCTTTGCCTTCACTTTAACCACCCAGCTGGCTTTTCTGGGCTCACCTGGGTGCTCATTTCCTCCACTAACTGAGCTGGGACATTTCCTAGATGCCTCCAGGCTGGTTTTAGAAGAGATGACAATGTAAGCATAGGTGCAAGTGCCTGTATCTGTGGTTACTGTTTGCTGAAATTCTAGGAATGAACTTTTGCCAACACCTGCTCAGTGTCAGGGTTTAGGCTTTTTATTATGTTACTCATTTATTATTATTATTAGAAAGGGAGACATAGATATCTTCCAACTGCTGGCTCAATATCCAATGCCTGTAAGAGCCAGGCCATGGCAGGCAACACCCAGGAGCCTGGAACTCCATCTGGGTCTCCCAGGTTGTTGAGCATAATCTGCTGCTTGCCGGGGTGTGCACTAGCAGGAACCTAGGATTGGAGGCAGAACCAGGATTCAAACCAAGGACTCCAATATGGGACATGCATGTCCCAAGCAGTGTCTTAACCTCTAAGCCAAATGCCCACCCCCAAGTGTGTCTCTTACACCACTCTAATGAGAATCAGAGAAGGGAGGTGCAAAGGAAAAAGCCTGCGTTTAGAGTGAGATGGGCGCAGGTTCTCAATTTTGTTTCACTGGTAGCAGCATCTTACCAATGTCAACTCACTTCACCACTGAGCCTCAATATCCCCATTAAATGAGACAGAAAACCTATTGGCGGGCACCTTTTTCAAAGAGTTTGTTCCTGCTTGTATGGTTTACATGTTTCAGGTGCCACACAGAACATTCTAGGTTCATTCATGGCCTGAATTGTATAGACAGGCTCTTAGATAGCCACTGTTGATCCCCACCTCCTGGTACAATCTGTTTTTTTTTTTTAATATTTGTTGTTATTTATATGAAAGACGGAGTCTTCTCTCTTTCTCTCCCTCATTCTCTCTCTCTCTCTAACACACACACACACACACACACACACAAACACATTTTCCATTCACTGGTTCACTCCCCACACAGACAAAATTGCTGATGCTGGGCCAAGATGAAGCTAAGATCCCAGAATTCCATCTGTCTTTCCCACATGGTAGGGGCCCAAGCTCTTTGGCCATCACCTGCTACCTTCCCAGAGTGTGCTTCAATAGGGAACTGCATAGGAAGTGGAGTAGCCAGGACTTGAACTGGCCCTCTGATATGGGATCCTTCTGTTGCAAATAGAACCTTAACCCTGAAGTGGGGTCTAATTTTATTCCGGGTCCTTGCCTTCTACTGAGAAAAGCATTTGAAACACAGAAACATGTACAGTACACAAAATGATAACATTTATTTAAGGGATGATAAAGTAAGGAAATATGAGCGTGGGTGGGGAGTGGGCCAGAAGGAGAAAACGGATGGGAGAGGAGTGGAGAGAGCACCTCAGCATCCGTCTCCCAAGATCAGGACACACTTCTTCCAGTGCTGGCTGCTTTTGAGGTAGAAGTGTGGTGGCTATTCACATGGCACGTGCCCCACCCAGAAGGAAACATGCCCAGTAAGGGGCAGTTTATTGGACAAGTAGGATAGAATTACATGGGGCAAGGGCTTCTGACTTGGGACTTCCAGCTCTGTGGCCCTAACCTTATCCCATCTCATCTCCCCTCAGAGATTTCCGACCCTTAATCTTTAGGGGGTGCTGAAGGATGATGATCCGTCTTCTGTAGCTACTTCCTGCTGGCCAGGGGCGTTGTCCCTACCTATCCAGGGTTCGGAAACCTCTTCTTATCTAATCGATCCATCTCATGAGCTGGAAAATGTTCATCTGTCACGGCCAATCGCTGTTGCCCCACATGGTCATCATCATTTTGAGAAGCTGTCAAATTCTGAAATAGAAAAGTTTGTCAATCAGGATGAGCATAATTGGAAAAAAGGTAAATTTAAAGTTGAATCCCCTTCAAGATAGGAGGAGTATATTCCACTGTTTCCCAAAACATGGGCATTGATAGATTGTCTTTGTCCAGATTATAAAACCATCTAGCATAGCCATAAAGACTGCTAGTATCCTTTTCAGTGAATATACAACTGTTAGAGCAGATGCCGCAGTTCCATTAATCACTGCACATGCTCCTAATTTTGCCAGTATGCATTTTATGGCCAGCTAGTTGTCCATGACTGTCTTAGAGCACCCACGGACTCAAGCAATTGCTGTAAAATCTGGCCTGAAGTGTAGGCTCTAGTTTGGCCCACACAATGAACAGATTTTTAAATGGTTTTCTATGGCCTAGCAGGATCTCCTACTATCATACTACAAGAACTATGGAGTTTTCCTCACAACAGCAGCCTCCTGAGAGAATGAAAGATAGGTAAAACATGTGTGTCATTAAGTGTAGCAGGTTCTATATAATAAAAGCAAATATTTTTACTCACCCTTTTGCCCTTTGAAGATGTATTCGAGATCTTCAATGCATTCACAAGAGTGAGCAGACTTGTTCTCTGTGTGCACCTGTGAAGACTAAAGAGGTAGAACTGAGATCCTTGACAAAGGTACCCAGCTTGGGATGCCCTGAATTTGCCTTCAGTAGGAGTGCTGGGTAGCACCTTGTAGGATTCCTTTCATTTAGGCTGCAATTGATCAGAGTTAGAGTCTTTGCTGCAAGTGTCTCTTCAGCCTTGGTCTCCTGGGGACAGGCTGTCATGACTTTTGGGACCTGGCACTGTGAGAATTTTATTACCACAGTTCATTAACCTCTTGTATAGGAAAAAGATTAATAATAAACTTTTATCTGATCCTGTATCCCTGAGTCAAAGAGAGTGTCAGAGGTGAAGAAGACCTTTTTATATAGCATTTTAGTCAGGCAGCCTTAGGTGCCACTTTGATCCTGAGGGCAATAGGTAAGAATTTAAGCCATGTTTCTGAGGTCTCTTGGCAAAGCTTAGCCAAGATTATCTTAAGAATATGACTAGCTTTTTGAGTTTATATGATGACTAAGGTCTCCAAGGGGCATGGAGATAAGAAAAACCTAAAGCAGTCACCACATGCTGAGGTATTGTCTTTATGACAGTATGCAGCCTTTACCCTCCAAACACCCAAGGAACTCGTGGCATTAAACCGCCTCTTCCAAAACAGTGAGAGTCATATATTAATAATCCTCCATTCAGCACATGGCCTTATGACTGAACGGCCACCTCCACTAGCATCCTTCATGTAGCCTGGTTGAGGAGAACATTCTATGACAGGGCTCGTGTAGTGAGGATATTTAGTGACCAAAAAGCTCAGGTACTAAAGCTATTTCTAGAACTGCTGTGCAGCAGTGACTTTTGCTGCCTTATCTGCTAGCACATTTCTCTGAATAGCATGGCTATCTGTCTTCTTGTGTCCCCTGCAGTGGATGACAACCACTTTCTAAAGACTCCAGTGCTCCTGAAGGAGAGCCAACATCTCTTCTCCTTATTTAATGGGAGAGTTCTTTGCAGTCAGGAGGGCTCTTCCTTTCAAAATGGCTCCATGTGCATGGAACTCAAGGAAAACAAACTGGAGCCTGTACATGTTAACTCATTAGCTCTTCCTCATTGCAAGGCTCTAGTTAAAGCAGTGAGTTTGGCCTTTTTCAATCAAGTGCTAGATGGCAATGTCTGAGATTCTATCACTTGAGTAAGATCCACCATGGCATAACCTGCCTTTTTAACTCCTTACTTCATGCAACTACTGCTGTCAGTAAACCGCTTTGTATCTTGATTTTCTAGAGGTTTTTTAAAACTGTACCCTTAGGAGTGAGTCCACAGGGATGAATGAGGAATCATATACAGCTGAAGTTTCTGTAGAACCTGAGAAGCCGAAAGTGATAATGGCTCTCCACAAGCCCTGTTATACTTATACATGTGATTCAGATCCCTTGTACTAGTTGTATTGGATACATTACAATGTTTTTATACCCCAATTTGAGGTTCTCAGTTTTAAGCAGCCTGCCTCCAGGGCCCCTGTGGGTTGATCTTTATCTAAGGGCATCTTCATTGCTCAATGCCCCTATTAAATTGTTTGAATGAACATGCCTTACATAATCTGGCCATGTGAAGAGTGCTGCTGCTTTCTCAATGGTGCCAACCCACTTGGCAGCAAACACATGTATAGTGGGGCATTTTCCCAGCATCCAACATGAACTTATGGGATGTCATCTCTGCAAGAAACCGATCTCTAGTGGGGCACTGTTCCTCATGCCAGGAGGAAAAGCTCCTGGGTTGTAAAAATAACACAGCTTATGCCTGAAGACCAGCTGCTAGAATTTGTAAGCCCTGAAGCTTCTGTGCCCTGGACATTCTCTGGGGCTAAGACCAGCATATCTAGAGCTTGTGACCTCAGGTGGCATTGAAACCCATACCTGGCTGCGTATTCCAGGGTAGGAAAAACCAGCATAAAGCTAAGATAAATTGTAGGGCTGCTGACTAGGTACGTGGCTTGTCCTAGCTATGGGGTCCACCATGGTCAAGTGGGGTCCATTTCCATCTTCTACTGAAAAGCTGAAGCCACACTTGAGGCTTCCATGGTTGGCAAAATCCCTCCCTCAGCTCCTGATGAGGAACTCCTGCCATGTTAGGAAGTACCGCCTGCTGACAGGGGGTGTGGCACATATACACTGCACACCTGTTTTGAGGACCATGCCAGTCAGATGAAGAGAAGTTTGCTAGCACAAGGTGAGTTGTTTGGGCCACCTGCCCATCTTAATAAGGAAAGCACCATGATTCAAAATCTTAAGACCAAACTTTTCAGCCAGGTGTATTGCATCCAGTAGAAACTAAATGCAAGTTCCAGGTTTTTCAGCAGTGAGAATGAATCTAAAATTTAAAAAACATACTACACACTAGAAACAAAGAATTTGGGCACAAGTCCACAAACTGGCCCACTCTCTTCCCGTTTCTCTGTCCAGATCCTCCTTACTAAGACATCTCATAGCCACCTTTCATCCGCTAATGCTATAACTTAGGAACAAGGTGCCCACAACTGCATCTTAACAGATCTGCCTGAGATCAACAGCAGTGAGACTGAGGGAGACACTTTTGAATTTTCACAAGGAGGTAAAAGCTTAGTACAGCTGAGACAGGGACAAATTAAATTCCACTTGCCACTGTTGCTTTTTCAGTTCCCTGTTGGGTTTTCTCAGACACCTGGATGGCTCACCCATAAGAAGTGAAGTAAGTGGGGTGGCTGAATGTGTATTCCAGGTCTGTACCTTCTATTTAGAGAGGCATTCTAAGTACAGGCACATATACACTGCCCAGAATGATGAAGTTTATTAAAAGGAGAAAGAACACACATGCATGAGCATAGGTGGGGAGTGGCCAGCAGCATAAACAGCTGGGGGAGGGGAATGGGAGAGGCAGCACCTCCTTCTGTCCTGGTCTCCAGCTGAAGAGCTTGCTTTTCCCAGTGTTGCTGGTGTATGAGGTCAGAAGGTAAGTGGCTACTCACTTGGCCCCTCACCCTCAGATCACAGGGAAAGGAGACATGTCCCAGGAAGGGTTGTTTGGTGGACAAGTAGGCTAGAACTGCATGGGGCAGGGGCTCAGTGACTTCCAGCTCCATGGTCTGAACCTGGCTACATGCTTTGTCCCATCACTTTTTCAACCCCCCACCCTTGAGTTTGTAGGACCTGGGATGTGCTCCTAACAAATATAAAACAGAAAGCTATGGGATGCAGTTCACCAAATAATCAAACATTGTGGCAGGCAAATGGGCCGAGCAGCCAAAACACTACTTGGGAGGTCTGCATCCACATCCAAGTGCCTGGACTCTAGACTAAGTTAAGGTCCCCAGTCCATCTTTCTGCTCATGTGCACCCTGGAAGGCAGCAGGTGAAGGCTCAAATACTTGAGTTCTTTTCACTCCCTTGAGGGACCAGGATGGAGATCCAAGTTCTGGGCTTCAGCCTGGTCCAGCCACGGCTGTTGTGAGCATTTGGGGAGTGCAGCAGAAGATGGAAGATACCTCTCTCTCTCTCTCTCTGTCTCCCTTTCACTCTCTGCTTTTGCCTCTGCACATTTGCCTTTCAAATCAATATTTTTTAAAATTAAATATAAATATAGATTCTGGTTATTAACCCTTTATCTGTTGCATAGTTTGCAAATATTTTTTCCCATTCTGTTGGTTGTCTCTTCACTCTCCTGTTTCTTTTGCAGTACAGAAACTTCTCAATTTGATGCAATCCCAATAGTTGATTTTGGCTTTGACTGCCTGTGCCTCCCGGGTCTTTTCCAGAAATTCTTTGCCTGTGCCAATATCTTGAAGGGTTTCTCCAATGTTCTCCAGTAACTTGATGGTGTCAGGTCGTAGATTTAGGTCTTTAATCCATGTTGAGTGGATTTTTGTAACCAACAACCCAATTAAGAGATGGGCCAAGGACCTCAATAGACATTTTTCAAAAGAGGAAATCCAAATGACCAACAGGCACATGAAAAAATGTTCAAGGTCATTAGCAATCAGGGAAATGCAAATCAAAACCACAATGAGGTTTCACCTCACCCCTGTTAGAATGGCTCACATGCAGAAATCTACCAACAACAGATGCTGGCGAGGATGTGGGGAGAAAGGGACACTAACCCACTGTTGGTGGGAATGCAAACTGGTCAAGCCACTTTGGAAGTCAGTCTGGAGATTCCTCAGAAACCTGAAGATAACCCTACCGTTCGACCCAGCCATCCCACTCCTTGGAATTTACCCAAAGGAATTTAAATAGGCAAACAAAAAAGCGGTCTGCACCCTAATGTTTATTGCAGCTCAATTCACAATAGCTAAGACCTGGAACCAACCTAAATGCCCATCAACGATAGACTGCATAAAGAAATTATGGGATATGTACTCTTTAGAATACTATACTGCAGTAAGAAAGAACGAAATCCAGTCATTTGCAACAAAATGGAGGAATCTGGAACACATCATGCTGAGTGAAATAAGCCAGTCCCAAAGGGACAAATACCATATGTTCTCCCTGATTGGTGACGACTGACTGGACACCAAGAGGGAAACCTGTTGGAGTGAGGTGGACACTATGGGAAACGGTGGCTTGATCAGCATAGCCCTGACTGTTAATGAACAACTTAATACATTATCCCTCTTAGTAGTTTTTTTTTTATCTGTTCTACTTAACATGACTGATTTAGTTCTGTAATTGATGCACAGTTATTCTTAAGTGTTGAAAATTAACTGAAATGTGATCCCTGTTGAACATGGGAGTGGGAATGGGAGAGGGAAGAGATGTATAATTTGGGACATGCTCAGGCTGACTTGCCCCAAGTGGTGGAGTTGGAAGCATACCAGGGGATTCCAATTCAATCCCATCGAGGTGGCATGTACCAATGCCATCTCACTGTTCCAGGTGATCAATTTCAGTTCACAGTTGGTCATGGTGGAGGGACTGGGAGTCAAAGGGAGCACATAGACAAGTCTAGTACCTGCTAACGCTAACCAATGGAGTAAATAAAGGGGAGAGTGATCCAACATGGGAAGTGAGATACTCAGCAGACTCATAGAATGGCGCATGTCCTAAATAGCACTCTGGCCTCAGAATCAGCCCTAAAGGCAGTCGGATCTGGCTGAAAAGCCCATCAGAGTATTTCAGGCATGGAAAGCCAAGACACTCTGGCAAAAGATCTCTGCGAGTGAGATCCCAGTGGAAAGAACAGGTCTTCAAAGAAGGAGGTACCTTTCTCTGAAGGGAGGAGAGAACCTCCACTTTGACTATGACCTTGTCTAAACAAGATAAGAGTCGGAGAACTCAGAGGGCTTCCATAGCCTTGGAAACTCATGACTGGAGCATGGGGAGATTACTGATGCCATAGACAGGAGTGTCAATTGGTAAAGTCAACAACAGGAGTCACGGTGCATTTACTCCTCATGTAGGATCTCTGTCCTTAATGTGCTGTGCATTGAGATTTAATGCTATAACGAGTACTCAAACAATATATTTCACTTTGTGTTTCTACGGGGGTGCAAACTGTTGAAATCCTTACTTAATGCATACTAAACTGATCCTCTGTAAAAAAAAAAAAGATATTATCAATTCCCAACTTGACTCTCACTGGGATTAAACATGACAATAGGTCTGCTCTGATTTCATCATCATTTAAAAAAATCATCTATTATTTTTCACTTTATGTTTCTGTGTGGGAGCAAACTGTTGAAATCCATACTTAATGTATACCAAAGCTGATCTTCTGTATATTGAGATAATCGAAAATGAATCTTGATGTGAATGGAAGGGGAGAGGGAGTGGGAAAGGGGAGGGTTGTGGGTGGGAGGGACGGTATCGGGGGGGAAGCCATTGTAATCCATAAGTCGTACTTTGGAAATTTATATTCATTAAATAAAAGTTTAAAAAAAATAAATATAAGCTATTTCCTTATAACCAAAAAAAGATTTATTGATTTGAAAGGCAAAGCCTGTGGCAGGCAGTGGGAGGAGAGTGACAGAGACAGGGACAAGAGAGAGACTCCTCCATCTACTGCTTCACCTCCCGAATGACCAGAACAGATAGGCTGGGCCAGGCCAGAGGCAGGAACTTCTGAGTTTCCCATGTAGGTGACAGGGGCCCAAGTACTTGAGACAACCTTCATGCCTTTCCCAGATGCATTAGTGGGGAGCTGGATTGGAAGTAGAGCAGCTGGAACATAAACTGACTCCAATATGGAGTGTGGGTGTTCCAAGTGGTGGCTTAACCTGCTACACGACAAAAGAGAACTGCCACCCAAATTTTTAAACATTGAATTATCAAGTAGTCCATCTAGGTATGTATACATCTAGGTGTATATATATCTAGGCATATGACTCCAAGAATTGGAAACGGGGGTGGGTGTTGAGGTGTAGCCAATTAAACTGCCACTTGGGAGGTCCACATCCCATACTAGAGTGGCTGGTTCCAGTCTTGGCTAATAGGCTTTCAATTCAGCTTCCTGCTAACACTCATGGGAAGGCAACAGATTATGGCTCCAGTTCTTGGCCTCTGTCAACTATGTGGGAGACCTAGATGGAGTGCAGGGCTCCTGGCTTTATCCTGGCCTGCCTTCATTGTTGTGACCATCTGGAGAGTGAGGCAGAGCTCTCTTTCAGTCACTGTGTCTTTCAAATATGTAAGCACATATATAATAAAAGAATTGAAGACAGGGGCTCAAGGAGTAATTTGTACCCATGTTCACAGTAGCATTATTCACATTACCCCAATATGCAAACAACCCATGGGACCATCCAAAGAAAATGAGTGTGGAAAAACAATGTGGTCCATCTGAACCACAGAGTATTATTCAACCTTTCAAAGGCAGGATATTCTGACACTTACTACTGCACGCATGAATCCTGAGGACTGGATAATACAAGCCAGCCACAGAAAGACAAACACCAAGGGCAGGCAGTTAAGATGCTTGCATACCATGTCAGAGTTACTGGGTTTCACTCTCAGCTCTGGCTCCTGACTCCAACTTTCTGCTGTTGCAGACAGGGAAGTAGCAGCTGATGGCTCATGTGATTGGCTTCATTCCATGCACATGAGAGGCCTGAATTGATTTCCCAGCTCCTGGCTTCAGCCCAGTCCAGTACTCACCATTACAGGCCTGCAAGGAGTGAACCAGCTGATGGGAGCTCTGCCTGTCTCTCTGCCTCTCAAAGACCAAATACAATGACATTTTAAAGAGAGAGCAAATACTGCATAATACTTGAGATAGAGTTGTCCCATTCATTGAGACAGGAGTAGACCTGGGGGTGCCAGAGGCTGGGGAGGGGGATGGGGAGTGTTTCATGTGGAGGAGAGGAGTGTTGGTGATGTGCACACAACCCTGTGAATGCTCTTCATGCCACTACTGTATACTTTAAAAGGGTTAAAATAGTAACATTTGTGTTTTGTTTTATTAGAATAATTTAAAAGGTAAAAGAATCCCCACCCAATATCTATCAATGCAGACCAAAGTTACTCAATTTGACTATAGCTGCCAATACTAGCCTGGACTTGACAGTGACCCCAGACTTCATATACCTAAGTGGGCCACTGGGGCCAGCAGCTGCCAGTCATCCCCCAAGCAGCCAGTGGCCCCTGCACACATCCCAAAACAGGATGGGGGACCATTTGAGTATAACCTGAGAGTCCAGTACATTCATGCTAGAAGGCAGGCTTATCTTCCACACGTACCTGGGGATGGATGCATCCAAGCAGGGTTTCCCTGAGCAAGCACATGGCTGGATTTGTCATCCCAGAAACTCCAGACCTCACTGTGTCACAAGGACTTTTCAGAGCCTCCTCCCAAACTTTTTTAGTAGTAACCAGGGCTCAGAATGTGGGAGTTACTTGCCCAGTGAAGGCAAGGTTTGTACAGCTCTTGGAAGTCCCAGGGCCTGGTCTCTTTGTTCCTTTTTTCTACTTTTTATAGAATCAGGGAGATGTTTATGCATACGGTTCCTGCTGAATGCACACAGTGTGACTCTGTCCTCAGAATCCAGATAGAGAAAGGCCCCTGAGGCTGGCACTGTGCCCCAGTATGTTATGCCTCTTCTAAAGGAGCTTCTATAGTAAGTCCTTATACGTAGATACATTCACTACAGTGTTTCAATATCAGGTGTCTGTTTTTCTGGTGGCTAGCATATGGTTATGGAGGCTAACCAATAAAAATGTCATTCTGCTGACTACTTGAACCATGTGACAACCGAGAAATGCACTGACCTGACCACTGAAATGAGGTTATGCTCACCTGATCAGCTGCTAAGCACGTGAGACACAGGACCTTGTGATGTGGTCTGGTCTCACACCTGATCCTAGCTCCTCCTATGAGACCCATTGCCTTCACTCCCTGCCTGTTATATCTTACTGCCTCCCCACAATCCCTCCTGCCAGACAGGGATCATAACTTCCTCTTGGGCATTTCCAGTGAATAAAGCCATGGGGCCACCATTCTCCTCTGAATTCAGAGGTCTTCCTCTGGGTCTGGCAGGATACAACACACCCGCAGAAGGCAGTTCACCATCCTCCTGCAGAACCCCTGGCGGCCCTTGCTCTTGGCAGCTTTAGCAAGCGAGGTCCCTGCCTCCTCGTCCTGTTGGTTTTCTGGGAGGCTCTCATTCTCTGCCACTCCCTGGGAACAGCTCCTGTCTGCCAAGTGGTCCTCACTGCTGCTGGAGCTGAGAGTGGATATGGAGGACACGGGGCTGTTGTACCTGAGGACTGGCCAGGGAATGTAGGTCTTCCTCCTTATCCCAGGTTGGGGACCATCTGTCTTCTCAGCCTCACTGCTGGTGATGCTGATGGTGGCTATGGAGGACAAGGAGCTGTTGTAGCTGAGGACTGGCCCAGGAATGTAGGTCCTCCTCCTTATGACAGGGTGGGGACTATCTGACCTGTGGGCCTCACTGCTGCTGGTGTTGAGAGTGGACACAGAGGACACGGGGCTGTTGTACCTGAGGACTGGGCATGGAGTGTGGATCATCATGATGCCAGGTGGGGAACCGTCCATCCTGCGGGCTCTGTGGCAGGCATTTAGCCCTGACGACTGGTCACCTTCGGGCAGCACTGGGGACATGGCGCTGGCTTGGAGACTGGGTGTTAGGGAGGCTGCTTTATGGCTCAGCTGAAAGCCCAGCTCCACCAGGTAGTGTTGGGCCTCAGCATCCTCCGGAGATGCTAGAAGCTCCACTTCAGTAAGCTCAGGTCTTGCTGCTCCACGGAAGCCCTCCTGGGATTTCCCCCAGCTCAGAGCAGGGGACAAGCAGCCATCCTCCTCCTCACGGCCCAGCTGGAAGAGAAGGCCTGAGAGGTATTTCGGACCTTCAATAACATGCGAAGGACCAGGGAGCCCCATGTAAATTTCACTTCCTCCTCCTCTGAGGTCAGCCTGTAGCTGGGCTTTTCCCCACAGGGGGCCGTCCTGTTCTCTGAGGCCCTCCTGGGAGCTCAGGCTCTCCACACTGTCACTGAGGTTCTCGTCCTCGGTTGAACTGAGAGACTGTTCAGCTGTGTCCTCATTCAGTTTGGGCCCTTTCTGCTCCATGCTGAGCCACTTGTGGCCCATAGCATCTGCCACCGTGGGCCTCTCAGCAGGGTCGTAGGTCATCAGCCAGTCCAGCAGCTGCTCCAGTTCCCCGCTTATAGAGGAGGGGACTAGGTAAGAGCCAGCCAAGATGGCTTCCTTCAGGCAGGCAAAGCTCTCCCCTTCAAAGGGCAGCCACCCTTTCACCATGGTGTATAGGAGCACGCCCAGGCTCCACACGTCCGCCTTGCACCCATCGAATTCCTTACCTAAGAATTCTTCCGGGGCACAGTATTGAAGGCTGCCACACAATGAATTGAGTTGTTGGCCTTCAGTCAGCTTTTGGCTTAAGCCAAAGTCAATTAGTTTAATGCACATGTTTCTGTCCACAAGGAGATTTTCTAATTTTAGATCTCTGTGGACAATGTGCTGCTTATGGCAGTATTCCACAGCTTCTAGGGTCTGACTGAAGTACCAACACGCCTCTTGTTCCTGCAGGTGACCGCGCACTGCCACTAACTTTCCAAGGTCCCCCACGCTAATATATTCCATGAACAGGTAGGCCTTTTCTGCAGTGTAGTCTACCTGCATTAGCTTGACAATGTGAGGGTGATGCAGAGAATTCATAATCTCTGCTTCTACCCTTGCCTGTGGGAACTCGGAGGAATCCCCGTGCCCTCTGGCAATGATCTTCACAGCCAACATGGTCCCACTCTCCATATGGCGGGCCAGCTTCACCTTGCCGAAGCTGCCCTTGCCAAGGGTTCTGAGGACCTCATATCCCCGGAACACCTCCTCCTCTGTGTGCGAGGATCTGTCACCACTCATTGTGGGGGTATCTTTGTGTCTAGTGTACTGGGAGTAACACTAGCTAGTCTCCTACAGCACCTACGGTGACCTGGCAATCCAATGAAAAAGAAACAAATGAATAAGTCAATATGTTAATACTACTAACAGGTAACACTACATTTACTATACTACAGACTAATTCGATTCACTATACTCATATTACTAATATAACAAGAAAAATAGAAAAATAAAAGATATTTAAATTAAATACACAGAGATAAAAAGAAAAAAATTGAGTTGGGGGAGGAAAACTAACATAAAAATTAAAAAATAAAGCTCTTAAAGAACAAATAGACAAAAAAACTGTATATGAACTTCACTGTACTAATCAATAAGACCAATTCTAATTCACTATGTGATATTATGAACACAACAAGAGAAATGAAAAAAGAAATGAGAATTTTAAATAAAGTACACACAGATAAAAAAGCAAAAATTTGAGGGGGAGAAAAGAGGAAAAACCAAAAAAAAAAAAAAAGAACAAAATAAACATTACTGAAAAGACAAAACAACAGTATATGAACGACACTAATTATTAAGATTAATTCTATTCACTATGCTAATATTTTGAAGAAACACTATATATGAATTACACTACTAATCAGTGATTCAAACAAAATAATCAAGCGACAAAACAAAAACATGGAAAACCATAACAGAAAGTAAAACACCAACTCTTATAACTAAACTTATAATACTAATCCTCCTATGTAAATAAAGTGATTATAGATGAGAAATAATTAAAAAGGTGAGATACACAAGAATTAATTAGAAAATTAAAACAGAAAATAATAGAAGAAATGATAAGAGAAATCAAAAAGAAATGATATTTTTAAATAAAATACACACAGATAAAAAGCAAAAATTTGTGGGGGAGAAAAGAGGAAAAACAAAAAAACTAACAAAATAAACAGCACTAAAAAGAACAGATAAAAAACAGTATATGAACTACACTAATTATTAAGATTAATTCTATTCACTATGCTAATATTTTGAACAAACACTATATGTGAATTACACTATACTAATCAGTGAGTCAAACATAGACAAGTCTAGTACCTGCTAACGCTAACCAATGGAGTAAATAAAGGGGAGAGTGATCCAACATGGGAAGTGAGATACCCAGCAGACTCATAGAATTGCAGATGTCCTAAATAGCACTCTGGCCTCAGAATCAGCCCTAAAGGCATTCGGATCTGGCTGAAAAGCCCAAGAGAGTATTTCAGGCATGGAAAGCCAAGACACTCTGGCAAAAGATCTCTGCGAGTGAGATCCCAGTGGAAAGAACAGGTCATCAAAGAAGGAGGTACCTTTCTCTGAAGGGAGGAGAGAACCTCCACTTTGACTATGACCTTGTCTAAACAAGATAAGAGTCGGAGAACTCAGAGGGCTTCCATAGCCTTGGAAACTCATGACTGGAGCATAGGGAGATTACTGATGCCATAGACAGGAGTGTCAATTGGTAAAGTCAACAACAGGAGTCACTGTGCACTTACTCCTCATGTAGGATCTCTATCCTTAATGTGCTGTACATTGAGATTTAATGCTATAACTAGTACTCAAACAATATATTTCACTTTGTGTTTCTATGGGGGTGCAAACTGTTGAAATCCTTACTTAATGCATACTAAACTGATCCTCTGTAAAAAAAAAAAAAGAAATTATCAATTCCCAACTTGACTCTCACTGGGATTAAACATGACAATAGGTCTGCTCTGATTTCATCATCATTGAAAAAAAATCATGTATTATTTTTCACTTTATGTTTCTGTGTGGGAGCAAACTGTTGAAATCCATACTTAATGTATACTAAGCTGATCTGTATATTAAGATAATCAAAAATGAATCTTGATGTGAATGGAAGGGGAGAGGGAGTGGGAAAGGGGAGGGTTGTGGGTGGCAAGGACGGTATCGGGGGGGAAGCCATTGTAATCCATAAGTCGTACTTTGGAAATTTATATTCATTAAATAAAAGTTAAAAAAAAAGTGACATAACAAAAACAAATGAATGAAATAAACATGATAAATAAATAAAATGAAAGAAACGAATAAGTCAACTAAGAGGTAACACTACATTTACTGTACTACAGATTAATTCTATTCACTATACTCATATTACTAATATAACAAGAAAAAGAAAAGATATTTAAATTAAATACACAGAGATAAAAAGAAAAAAATTGAGTTGGAGGAGAAAACTAACAATAAAAAAATTAAAAATAAAGCTCTTAAAGAACAAATAGACAAAAAACTGTATATGAACTTCACTGTACTAATCAATAAGACCAATTCGAATTCACTATGTGATATTATGAACACAACAAGAGAAATGAAAAAAGAAATGAGATTTTAAAATAAAATACACACAGATAAAAAGCAAAAATTTGTGGGGAAGAAAAGAGGGAAAACAAAACAAAAAAAAGAACAAAAGAAACAGCACTAAAAAGAACAGACAAAACTGAAGAGCCAAAGTGACTATTTTGAAACAATAAAAAGCAGCCTCAGTATCCCATAGCAGACCTGAGTCCTTGTACAAGCAGGCATTCATGCATTACAGAGATATCAAAGCTTAGCAAGGACAGCTAGGCCTCAGCAGACCAAGGGCAGCTCAGTAGACTACCAAATGAGGTAACTTCCTGAGCCCAAGCCAAATGGAAACCCCCCTACCCTGCCCAATCACAAAAGGCCCCACACCTTAAGCCCTTGTTGATGTATCTCCCCTTTAAAAGTGTCCCCAAAGACCTGGGCCTTTTCTCCTTCCTCCACTGCACTGGTTGGTTGGATGAGATCCCTGTCGCGGCTTTTACCTTTTTAATAAAAACCTTGCTTTTGGATTTTAGTGTGATCAGTTGCTGATAACTTCTTGGGCATATCAAATAATATCTTGGGCATATCTGGGCATAACAAAAACAACAGTATATGAAGTACACTAATTATTAAGATTAATTCTATTCACTATGCTAATATTTTGAACACTATATATGAATTACACTATACTAATCAGTGATTCAAACAAAATAATCAAAACTGACAAAACAGAAACATGGAAAACTGTAACAGAAAGTAAAACACCAACTCTTATAACTAAACTTACAATACTAATCCTCCTATGTAAAGAAAGTGATTACAAATGAGAAAAAAAAAGGTGAGATACACAAGAATTAAAGAATTAGAAAATGAAAACGGAAAATAAATAGAAGAAATGACAAGAGAAATCAAATGAGAAGTGAGGAGATAGATAAATAAAATAAAAATGCACAGATAAGAAGTAAAAGATTGTGGGGGAAGGGAGAGGACAAAATGAACAGAACAATAAAAGAACAAAATAAACAACACACTAACAAGAAATAGACAAAACAGCAAAAACAACAAAATATGGAAAAACACGTAGCTTTGTCCAAGTCTCGCCGGTCAGCATCCAACTGCTTCCTGGAAAAAAATGGACAAAATCCTCCGCCCATCCAGGGATTCAAACAGGCAGTTGGAATGACATCACAGTGTGCCTTCCAACGTCAGAGCAAGAAATGGACCAATCACAGTTGGTGATACTCCACGGCAGTTTCCAGGAGTATCTGTCCATTTGATTAAAGAGGAAGTACCCCCAAAAGATCTTTGATTAGGTTAATGATAGGAATTGATATTTATTTTTTTGCAAAATTAGCACATGTAGAATGTTCCAATTGCCTCCTAAAGTCTACACCCCAAATAGCCTTTCCTTCCTCTGTAACATCTGAGTGATAGGTCTCAACATGATGGGATCACTTTCCCGGCATCATGAAACTACCACAAAATGTTCTGTTGCCCGTGACAGCTCGGTGCATTGTTCATATCTGTAGAGCTGAGAGGGAGGTGTCTTCCATCATTTCCCCTATGTTCATGAGCAGATTGCTCATCGGAATCCCTGGAGGACCACAAGGCAATGGGCTGATGTGGTGCAGTGCAGAAGGCAATACAAAAATCAGAAACTGAGGAATCTGTAGCCTGCAAAGCTATGCTTCAAATTGTAGGGAGAAAAGCAAGACATTCCCAGAGATGTCAGTGCTTTTTTTGTTATTGTAACATGACCTTGTCTTGGGTATTTGAAAATTTTCACACTGTTCTCAAGGCTGGGGAGAGTAAAATTGAGGACAAGCAGATCCAGTAATTGAAAGGGCTCACTTTCTGCTTCTATGTTGGTGCCCTCTTCAAAAAATTGATAATGAAAGGGAAGGCTGGAGGCCTGCTATTTACCATATGTGTAAGAGTTGAAAGGGAGCATTGTACCCCTTTAAACACACCAGTATGACTGAGTTCAACATGCAAACATTAGGAAAAAGGTGGCCCCTTTTTGAAGTGTCCTCACAAGGTGGAAGAGTGAATGGACCCCTCCAAAGTCCTTGCAGAAAGTCCCTCATCCTGGGTCTCGTGTTGAGGTGCATTCCTCTACGTGCACCACATTAAGCTGCACTCTGCTGCCGGCATCTCTCTATGTGTGCTTTAAGGATTCAATAAATTGTGGGGCTAGGGAATGATACAATGAAGTTTGTGGTTTAGGAAAGTTCCTCTTGGGATGTTAATGCAGAACCTATAGGTAAAACCTCTTCAAGGAACAGGTCATCAAGGAGGGAGGTGCCTTTCTCTGAAGGGAGGAAGGAACCCCCACTGTGATATGGCCTTGACTAAACAAGTTCAGAGTTGGTGAACTCAAGGGGCTTCCATAGCCTAGACAGCGCATAGCAAGAGTCTCAGGTGATTGCTGATGTCATAAATAAGAGTGCCAATTGTTAAATCAACAACAGGAGTCACTGAGTACAGGCTCCCCACGTAGGATCTCTGTCCTTAATGTGTTTTACTATGAAACTTAAAAACAACACTACTAGTCAAACAATGCCCTATACCTTGTGTGGTTGTGTGAGTGCAGCCTGTTGAAATCCTTGCTTAGTGTATACTAAGTTGATCTTGTGTATATGAAGGTAATTGAAAATGAAACTCAATGAAGGGCGGGATGGGAGAGGGGGTGGGAGAGGGGAGGGCTGCAGGAGGGAGGGAGGTTGGGGGGGAGCCACAACAATACAAAAGTTGCATTTGGAAATTCACATTTACTAAATAAAAAAAAACGATAAAAAATGAGAAAAAAAGAGAATGCAAAATAGGGGCAAATTAATGTACAATTAAATAATGAATGAATGTCTGAAAAATGAACCACCTTATTAACATTAATTAAACAAATAGACACAATTATTCATCTGATAAGTGAGTAAAAGTTGAATTTTAAGAATAGACACTTTGGTGGAGAAAATGGCGATATTTCTAAGGTCTGGAACAAGAGGATATACACTCTCACCAATTTTATTCAGTAAAGTACTGAAAATTTTAACCACAGAAATGGAAAAAGAAAGAAATAGAATGCATGCAAATGGGAAAGTAGGAAGTGAAATCATCCATGTTTGCAGTTGATATTATTCTACATATTTAGAGAAGCTTAAAGACTCCAGTAAAATACTGTTACAACTGATATTACTGATACTATTTCAACAAATTCAGTAAAGTTGTAGAACACAAAATCAACATGCACAAATCAAAATGAATAATCAATAATCAATAATGAATCTGCTGAGATAGTAATTATAAGAACAACCCCATTCTTAATAGCTAAAATGAATAAAATGAAATATCCTGGAATAAATTTAACCAAGAATGTGAAAGAATTCTACAATGGAAATAGTAATATAACACGAATATAAGAAATCAAAGACACACACAATAAAATTTAAAGACCTTCAGGGCCTGCACAGTGGCTTAGTGGGTAAAGCCACCGCTTGCAGTGCCAGCATCCCACATGGGGGAGTTCAAGTCCCAGCAACTCCATTTCCCATCCAGCTCTCTGCTATGGCCTGGGAAAGCAGTAGAAGATGGCACAAGTCCTTGGGCCTCTGCACCAGCATAGGAGACCCAGAAGAAGCTCATAGCTCCTGGCTTTGGACCAGTGCAGCTCCAGCCATGTGGCCAATTGGAGAATGAACCAGTGGACAGAAGACCTCTCTCTCTCTTTGCCTCTCCTCTCTCTGTGTAACTCCGACTTTCAAATAAATAAATAAATATTTTAAAAATGTAACAAAAAAAACCTCTTCAAGACTGGATCCACTAAGAGGCCCTGAAGTGATAAAGATCTGGAGCCTAGGTCACAGACCAAACTGACTGAACAGAGGGAATGAGAGAGCTGGAAGCCCCCAAGGTGACTCTTTTAAAATGACTGAAAAACACAGAAGTGCACCTTAGAGAACTTTCTTTTTGAGAATGAATATTTATGAATATCCATAATGAAGAAGAAACTCAAGAATCTAAATACAAAAAATCTGATTATAAAATGGGGAAATAACCTGTACAGATATTCTGAAACCAGGATTCACAAACAACCTACAAGAATATGGAAAAAGATATGTCACTAATCATCAGGGAACTGCAAATCAAAGTCAACATCTCATTCCAGTTAGAACAGTTTGATCAAAAAGATAAAAATAACAAATGCTGGTGAGGGTGTGGGGAAAGGGGATCTCTTTGTAGGAATGGAAATGACTGTCACTATTTTGGAAAACAATGTGGCCAATCCTGAGAAATCCAGAAACGGAACTGCTATATGCTCCAGCTATCCTACTACTGGGTGTGTATCTATGAGCTGAAAGTATGTTGAAGAGACGAGTGCACTGTGTTTAGTGTTGTACTATTCACAGTGACCACAATGTAGAATCAGGTGCTCATCAGCTGGAGAATGGATAGACCAAATGTGATATACACATGCAAAGGAATGTTAAAAGGGAATGAAATTCTATCTTTTGCTGTGTAACCTGATGGAACTTTCAGGCAATGTGTTCAATGAAATAAGCCTGTCACAGAGAAAGACAAATACCACAGTTGTCACTATGTGTGAAAGTGGAAAAGTTGATCACAGATATGTGGGGAATACAACAGTGGTTACCAGAGCCTGGAGAGGGTGCAGGGTGGGAGGGAAGCAGAGGTGAGGGTTAGTGGGTATAGGGGTGCACCTGAATAGAGGGAATAACTTCCAGTGTTCTACAGCACAGCAAGGTAACTGTGGATGACCACAGCTGAATGTTTCCAAATAGCTACTAAAACAATTTTCAATGTTCTCAACACAAAAAATGATACAGGTGTAAAATATGCCAATAACCTGTGCATGTGTGCAATTGCCTGTGCAATACACATGCCCATTATCCTGATCTGATCACTTTTTAGGCATGGTATGAAATTATACTGTATTTTCATAAATATGAAAGTTACTATGTCCATTAAAAGTAAAAGTATATTTAAAAAAAACCAGATGGCCACTGTCTCCACTCTTGCTTCCTTGTTCTTACATGGCCAGGGGGCCTTCACCTGATGCCACACTCTGTGGACATGGTAGTCACCAGAATTATGAACCAAATAAACTTTTCCTTCATAAGGTGCTCAGCCTCAAGTATATTATTAAGGCAGCACAAAACAGATCAAGGTAAGGCCTGAAACCTGGCTCTGAACTCATGCAGTGGCTAGGAGTTGACCTTTATGTATACTTTCCTGTGCCCAAGCCCTCCTCTTGGTCTCCTGAAGTGCCACACAGACCTGCTGCCAATCACCAGCCCCAGGCCCCTCTGCAATACCAGGCTGCAATACATGGCCCTTCCCTGGGCCTTGCTGGTGGGTTTTCCTGTTTCCCTTTCCCTTGCATCTTTGGTTGTTTAGCCCTTCCTGAGGCTGTCAGGGTAGTGCACACAGCCATGCAGATCCCAGCTCCCTGGACATCTGTCCAGGCTGACTTCCACCCTTCCTTCTCCAAAGCTCTAAGCTTCTGCAGCTCAAGACAGTTTCTGATTCCCCTATCCCTGCCCTTTGGGGTCAAAAGCTTGCTACAACTGAAAATGCCTCAAACTCAGGGAGATTAGAAACTGCCATAGAGTAGTGAGCAGTAGCCTCTTGGATTTGCCCAGTGATGACTGTGCAGTTGGCCCACAGAAGCCCCAGGCCCACTAGGGATATCAGCCCACTGGACACTCAGCAGACAGATGCTGAAGAGCACCCCGAGGCAGGTAATGGTACAATTCCGTTGCCCCATCCTCACTGCCACCCAGCCCCAGCTGAAGATCATGTGAGCCCTTCCAGAGCACCCCCATCTCCAACAACCAGTTGTGTAGGGGTGGGTCCCTGCACCCACTTCTCTCAACCCCCAAAGATGACTGTGCACCATGCAGTGTGCACGTGCACATACTATGCAGTATGTAGTACGTAGTGTGTGGTGTACACTGCTCTCTGTTGTCTGCCATGACTTTGGGATTGAACAAGTTGACTGCCCTTTGCATGTTCAGTAACCCCCACCCCATGCATCTCATCCTTAGCTCACTGCTTCCTTAGCTATCAGGATCCCAAGGAGATATAGTATCACAAAGCTCTTTCTGTTTGTGACTGACTGTCTAAAGGTAGTTGACGTGGAAGAAAATTCAATGGCCTGGGACCGCCAGAAAGAGCAGGACTCAGCTGACATGAAATTGATTTCAGAAATAAACAGAATGAAGAAATGTACAGGATCCACCTGGCAGCAGAGGCCATCTGAGCATGTGACAGTCCCCAGTAAGACACCTGCATTCATTCACACACCTCTGAGGTGTTTCCTGAGCAACTTGAATGGGGCAGGCAGGTTCTAACAGGTAAGGACCATCATTCCCCTCCCCCTTAAGGAGCTGACATTTCACAGTAGATGGAGACAAACCAGAATCCAGTTAGCAGAAACACTAAAGCTATTTCAAACTGTGTGCTATGAAAAACATAAGCCGGGGAAATCAGATAAAGTCCAACATGTGCTTGAGTGGGGATGAGCTCCTGAAGACTCCTCCAGGAAACAACAATATGGAAGCCCAGGGCCAAACTTGGAGGGCAGGCTCTGGACAGAGGAAAGAGAGGGTGCCAGGGACTAAAGGTGGAAAAGCAACATTGGAGGGTCAAGGCACAGCCCCATTGTCCACTCAGGTGTGGAGTCAGAATCCGGGGGGGGGGGGGACAACCTTCAGGGAGATGGAAACACTCTACATCTCCACGTGGGTCAGAGTAGCACAGAGGTAGATATTTGTTCGATCTGAGGAGTTTTTATTGCACTAATTTACACCTTAATACAAGGATCAAAGTCATGAGGAATAGGTACTCAAAAGTCCCACTGTGGTAATATGGCTGTTCTCCTTTCCAGACCACTGCCATAAATTATATTGAGTTCATTTTTCCTCCCATGTTTTATGATTTTAAAACATCACATCCCTGAGATAGCATTGCAGATGAAGTGTTCAAAATGCAAACGCTGGAACAATGGTTAAGATTTTCTTTGGAACACCCTCGTTGCATATTGGGGTGCCTGTGCTCAAGTCCTAGCTCTGCTCCTGGTTGCAACTTCCGGCCAACGTTCACTATGGGATGCAGGAGATAACGGTTTGAATACTGAGGTTCCTGCCACCCTTGGAGGAGACTCAACTAAATCCCCAGCTCCTGGCTTTGGCCTAGCACAGCTTTTGCTGTTGCAGGAATGTGGGGAGTCAACCAGTGGATGGGAAATCTGTGTCTGCCTTTCAAGTAAATAAAAGTTTTGAATGCAAGCATTAAGCATTATGAAATAAAAATGTAGCAACACCTGAAACTTTGTTAGCACAGATTCCACCAAAAACTTCCCCCTCCCGATGACCAAAATGGTCCTGCACAAATGTGCATATGCATGTGCCTATGTGTATAGGTGTGCTTAAAACACTTCAATGTCCTCCTCTCTTGCTGTTGTGAAAAAATGTAGTCGCTTAAAGGAACAGAAATCTGCCATCTTACAGTTCAGCACACAGGAATCAGAAAGAACCTGGGGAGGCCCAAACAAGGCACAGGCAGAACTGGTTCCCTGTGGAGCCCTGGAGGAAGAGTTGTTTCTTCACCCTTTCAGCCCTTCCTGCACTTCAAGGCCAGGGGTCCAGCATCTCCTGACTCCAGCTCTGCTTCCACCACCTTCCCTTTGCTCTTCCACCTGCCTCCCCTTAATGAAGGTCCTGTGACCACATGGGGCCCACTGAGATGATCCAAGGGATGGCCTACCCCTCTGTCCTTAAGCATGTCTGCAAAGACCCTTCTCCCTGAGAGGTCATTAGCGCAGGTCTGAGGGATCAGGGCCTGCACATCTCTGGGGCCTCTTCAGTTCCCAAACTCACCCCTCTCCAACTGAAGAGCTGAGTGCCTCTCCCCTCCCCCTCTGCCCTTCATTGGCAATGCCATCCCTCACTCAGTTCCTTGGATGTCATTTGGTTGTGGGAGCACAGAAGATAGCATCTCATGGAAGAGCACAAGAAAATTTCAACCCGAAGGATGGTAGGGAATGGTTGGGGGAGCTGGCAACACTGAGAACTGTGCTGGAATAAGCCAGCAAGGACACCCAGGGACAGGACAGCCAGGGAGCTGCCTGGGGAAGAGAGCCATTCAGGGATGGCTACAGATTCAAACTCTGCCTGGCTCCTCTATGAGGCCCTCTCTTAGGCTCGCATTGCTCACAAGGCAGCTGTGTGTCTGTGTACAGGAGCTGGATCAGGATCCAGAGGGTTGGGGTGGGGTGACTACAGAACAGTATACAGTCTTGAGGGGGAAGCAAAGGGACATGCACCATCAGCGGACACTCAGAGGAAAGTAGAAACTAAGGGCATCTAAGACTAGGCTTGTCTCCTAGCCACTGTCTTGCCTGTTGATGGACAAACAGGAAAAGGAATGGGGGGCACTCATGGCACCTCCAGATAGGAGCTACCTTTCCTATCTTTTCCAAAAGTGTAGCCCACTTGCTGCCATCATGGCAAGGAGAGCAGTGGTGGGAATGCATTCATCACCATCCTGTTGGTGGCTGCAGATGCACAGGGTTCATCTTACAGCCCTGGAGAGTCATGAGGCCAATGTCATTTCTAGGTTTCCCTGCAGGCCCACCAGGGGTGACACCTACTCTAGGTCTTTAACCCCCATAAACCCAGGACAGTGCTGTGAGGGAAGCAAGGAGATGAACCAGGGAACACCACCTGACCCCTCAGGAAACATCTGGAGAGCATGCTCAGCAAGTTACTTCTCACTTCCTAGGACATAAACAAGACTAGGCAGTTTCCAACATGGCCTTAAATGTAGCATGGAACAACGATGCTGCTAAGGAGTTTGTAATATCAAATCAATGCCAGTGACCTCAGATACGCCTCCTCTTCTTCTGGCCCTTGAGCATTGGAAAACTGGGGGCTGGGCCATGTCTGAGACCAACTGGTCAGACCCCATTGCAAACACTTCTTTTGGTCTGCATGTTGTGGAAATACGCACAGTTTGTAGATAAGATGCGAGTCATTAATTTCAAAGTTGGGTGAGGCTCATGGGAAACCTGGCAGGACCAACTGGGGCTGCAGAGCGGCACTGCCTTACAGCAGCCGTCATCAGCAGGCTGCTACAACCTGCTTCCTCTGCTCCCAGGAGGGCCAGAAAAATCTGCCTGATAGAGGCCTTTGGTCTCCATCAAACATAAACAATATTAAATCAAAAGAAAAGACAAAATGGAAGTGATGCATGTTTCCAAAACAAAATGGGAGAAAAAATTGCTTTGTGAAGGAGAAAATTATTCTAAAACTTTAGAAAAACTATTGAGGAGGTGCAGCCCTCATCAATGCCCTTCTCTTCCAAGACCTCCAGATCACTGGCCTCTCAGCCTTACACACATATGGCACAGGACACGGAAACTGTCACACCCACCCCCACCCTGCTGGCCTTGGGCTGGTCACGCACCATAGTGCCTTCCTGCATGTACTCCATCTAAGCCCCTGGCTGGCCCCTCTGCAGCCTGATATACCTGTGTGCTTTTTCCCCTGCCTACACACAAGACTGAAGTAAGAACAAACGCTTTCTCTCAGCGTCCTCTGCACTGAAGCCTTCCCTCTGAGACCAGCATTCCCCTTCTAGCACCACCCACCCCTGCAACCCAGGGCTGTGCTGCTCAGACTCCATGCTCTCCACCTCCAGCCATTCTCAGCTCTTCCAGGGATACAGGGACTCCCTGCTGGGTAAGTTCCTGAGATCTGAGCTCCCTCCCCTGCTCTCCCTGTGAGGTGGCACTGTCCTCCATCGTGGGGAAGCACCCACAGAGACTGCTGCTCCTTGCCACCAGGTTCTTGCTCTCCAGCCTCCATGACCAGACTCTCCTGGTTCTATGCTGGCTTTTCTAATGACTCATCTTGGCCTCCACAGGGGGTTCCTCCCCTCTGCCTGAACAGCTTTTTTTGTTGTTGCTAAAAAAAGGTTTATATATTCATGTATTTGCAATGGGGAAGAGAGATGGAGAAGGAGAGGAAGGGAGAGGAGAATGAGGAGGGAGGGGGAGGAAGAAGGGGAAGGAAGATCATTCTCCAAATGGCCACATTGGCTAAGTCTGGGCAGACCAAAGCCAGGAACCAGGAGCCTCACATGATATATCCCTCTCTGGGAACCCTGCTTGCTGTCCACACAAGGAAGCTGCAGTCTTCTTTGAGAGTGAGACTAATAAGTGCCTTGCAGGAGTTACCCTGGCATTTAGCAACCTCGTCTTTGGAATCCCAACCAGCCCTATTTCAGGAAGGTTTGGAGTTCCCCTGCTGCCAGTTTTTGGGTAATTCCAGCCACAGTTCTCTGAGACAAAACAAGTGTCCAGGATGCCCCCCACAGGAAAGAATAATACAGGCCAAACACTAAAACTAACAAGGCTGGAATGTGGAACTGTATCAGCTGGGAATGAATATAATGATTTCTTTTAAAGATTTGTTTATCTGAAAGTCAGAGTTACACAGAGAGAGCAGAGGCAGAGAGAGAGAGAGAGAGAGAGAGAGAGAGGTCTTCCATCTGATGGAATTTGGTTTTGGATATTTTCTTTAGTACATTCTGTTGTTCTGTGACCTTGGGAAAGTGTTTTGACTTTCTGGGATTGCAAAAGCATGGGTAGTGAGTTCCAGCTCTCTTATTTCAAGCAATTTCTAGGCTGTGAGGGTTTGGAAATATTATGAATGCAATAATACATCAAAAAGACATATATGTATACACATATGTATGATATATGTATATATATATATACACAACAACAACATGTAATGTGATGAAGTGGGTTTTATCACAGGAATGCAAATGTGGTTCAACATCTATAAAAAAATCAATGAAATCACATCAGCAGAATGAACAACAGAAAACATGAACATCTCCACAGATGCAGAGAATGCTTCCATAGAAAGAGTCAACATCCCTTCATGATAAGAAAATTCAACTAACAAAGTACAGGAGAAACATAGCTCAAAATTATCAAAGCTATATGATAATAATAGCCACTATCATACTGAATGGGAAAAAGCTAAAACATTTCCTCTGAGTTCTGGAACAAGATAAGGACACCCCATAAACCATCCTTAGTCAATATAGTATCTCAAGTACTCACAAGAATACTCAGGTAAAGAAATACAGGGGATGAAAATTGGGAAGGAGGAAGGAAAAATATCTGTTTTTTTTTTCAGGAGACATGAGTTTAGATAAAAATCTTCAAACACTGCAGTAAAAATATGTTGGGAGTGATAAACCAATAAGTCACAGGATACAAAATCAATGTACAGAAAGTTGCATTTTTATACACCAATAATGATCTCCTGTAAAGGTAAGTTTAAGATCTTTGTAAAAAGTAAGAATGGGAATAGGAGAGGGAAGAGGGAGAAGGGTGGGAATACGGGCAGGAGGGAGGTTAGGAGGGAAAGTATGACCGTGTTCCTGAATCTGTATATATGAAATAGATGAAATTTGTGTATCCTAAATAAAATAAATAGTATAAACCAGGAAAAAAGTATTCACAGTAGCTACAAAAATATTTAGTAATAAATTTATCCAAATAAGTGAAAGATCACAACAATAAAATTATAAAGCACTGATGAAATAAATAATCAAAAACACATGGAAATAGAAAGACATCCCTGTTCATGAATTAGAAGAATTAACATTAAAATGTTCATATTCCTTAGGAAATCTACAGATTCAATGCAAGTACTATCAAAATACCAATGACATTCTTTATTCAATTAGAAAAAAAAAATTCTAGCATTCATATGGAACCACAGAATACCCAGAGCAGCCAAAGTGATCCTACACAAAAACATATAAAGCTGGGGGCATAACAATACCTGATTTCACAAATGTATAGTAATTAAAATAGAATGAAACTGGCATGAAGATGGATACAAAAAGATCAATGAAAACAGAGAAAAAATACATAAATACAAACATACATATATAACAGCTGATTTTTGATGAAAATCCCATAGTCTTTTCAATAAATGGTGCTGACAATACTAGATAAACATATATAGAAGAATGAAATTAAATGTCTACCTTTCACCACACATAAAAATCAACTCAGATGGATCAAAGACCTAAATCTGAGATCTGAAAATACAAAATTGCTGGAATAAATCATAGGGAGACATCTCTTAAAAGAGGTTGGGGCAATGACTTTTTGGTTAAGACCCCAGAAGATAAATAAAAGCTTAAAATGTACCACACTGCCTCATTTCTCTATGCTGGTATTTAGAATTCTTCTCTAAATATTAGGCAAGAACCCTCTCAGGCTTATTAATATTGGGGATTTTTTAATAAGCATGTGGTGATATATGGAACCCCAAATTTTGATGCCATATGTGGCATCCCAGATGGTGTTTCTGGGGAACTTGAAAGGGCCACATTTTGATATAATTTTAGGGTGTCATTTCCAATATCATATGGAGACCACGAAGGAACATTTAACATGTGGATTTTAAGATGGGACTGATTTTTAAGAAATTTTAAAACTAGGCAGCATGGTGGGAGTGGACGTCTTGTGGCTTCTGACCCTATTTCTCTGCCTGCACCCTCTCCCTCTCCCATCTGGGTTGGTGCTTTCCCTGCACACCTGTCCAT